>NC_139558.1:49622175-49989675 GCF_965112155.1 Podarcis liolepis
TGTCTTTGAATCCACTGTAGAATCAAACTGGGATGCAGCCACCCCCCCCCTTTTTGCAGCACCTCCAAGCTTGAGTTGAGTTGCTATGGAAACGCCTGGGCAAACTGTTCAAGTGGCTATGACTTATTTACCCTGATCAAATAATAAGCAGACTCTACTTTGCTAGGAGCTTGCGAATAAGTCAAATTTGTGATAGTAATGTTTTGTTGTGACTTTTGGGTGGAAAGGCTTAATTTCGTCAGAAAATGCCAAGGTCTATAATAAATTGTAATGGCATGAAGGTTTTTGAAACTAGGACTATGTTTGGAAGACATGAGGGATACAGCTGAGTACTGTTCACCACTGCTGGTGAAGGAAAGAAGGAAGGAAGGAAGGAAGGAAGGAAGGAAGGAAGGGAAAAAAAGAGAAAGAAAGAAATCCCGCTGTTCCTCCTGAAGTTACCCAGGGTGGCAAACACACAATTAAAGCATCTAAAATTCCAACACAGTTGCAGACTGAGAGCTATATGTGCTAAAAAGTCATGTTGAAAGAAGAAGGGGTTGTATTCAGTGCAGTTCTTGCCTTGCCTCCCCCTCTTGGTAGTCTACAGCAATGTGCAGCATTGGGAAGCCAGAAGAGCAATGCAACCCCAGCTACACAGCCCCACTGGCCACTACTGGGAGGGGTAAAGGTAAAATCCACCTCTCTCTGTAGCCAGACTCTACATGGTTGTGAGCTGTCATGTAGTCAGTCACCTGCTGTGTCCAGCTGCATTGGAATACATGGAACTCTGCAAAAGAGAAACACTGTGGCAGGCAAATGAATTTGGAAACAGAAAAACAGCTGGCAGAGAAAGGATAAAGCCCCATCCACCTCTCTTCCTGATCATCCACTCCTGAAACTGCTTTTTGATTTTAAAGAAACATTACATGCACCTGTTTCTCACGTGTAGCTTGTTCCCCTCCCCATCATAGTTGGAGTCTTTGTTCTCCATGGAAAAGGCAAAGTAGTGTCTTACTACTTGGAGTCTCCAAGAACTAGTGAGATTCTGGAACAGAGAAAAATAAATGGCATGAGGATAAAATTCCAAAATTGCTTGCTTGGTTTCCTGTTTCGAACTCTGGGTTGTTGTAAGACTGCACTGTGTCACATGAGCCTGAGGTCCTTTCCAGGCTTGTGATGCTAAGCCTTGAGACTAGACATATGGGGCTCCAAAGGGCTTTTCCTTCCTGCCTCTGTGCTAGCTGATAGTACAGAGAGCCAATTGCTGGATTACATATAAGACTGGCAGTACACCTATTTCCTTCCTCAGACTGTTGGGAGCACTGAGATGTTTTGTGTACTTCCTCCTCACTCATAGTATATTCCTAGCCAATATATAGCTAGTTAACACTTTGCATATCCAGCCATTTTTGTATTTAAGAAGGTTTTTTTTTGTATTTTGAGGGGTTCTTTATGCTACTTAGCTCCATCCTCATGCAGTTATACATTTTTAAAAAGGGGGGTGGAATTAAACCCAATTTGAGGGTATCCATTTGCACATTGCCCAAAGGGAGAATATGTACCATAAAAAGGGGGGGGGATAGGGCAGAAATCTGCATTAAATGTGCATTTGCCAATTTTTATGTGTAGGTACAAATTTAGAAATAATTGTTAGAATTTAAATTTAACTGCAGGCAAAACAATTTATTTCACTTTGAGATTACCCCAAAAGAGTTCATTTAATTTGCTTCACACCTCCCGATCAAATGAACTGTTCAATAATTTTGCCCTGCATCATTAGGTCAACCATCTTCGGTTCATGGCCCACAACTGCAGTGTGTGTGTGTTACAAGGTGGCCAGGGGATGGTGGTCTTTTGGGGTTTTTTTCTTCCTTAATCTAAACCCCAAAAGGCAAGCTGGGAGCCCAGAAACAGGTGTTCCCAAACCACAAATGACCTGGGAATTGGAAAATAACCCTGCAGGATTACATACCCTCCTGGTATATAGCCTTTTCTTTTCCCACATGTTCTGGAAATGAAATTGAGGGTACATCATTCTGCCAGGTTGATTCCCACTTTTCAGAGACATCCTGCAGCACAATACATATTGCTTCCCTTTAGGCATCTTGCAACACAATCCTAGAATACCTGCTCTGTAACAAACACCATTGACTTCAGTGGGACATAACTATGATTGCAGTCTTATATACACTTACTTAGGACTAAGTTTAAGTAAATTCAATGGGACTTACTTCTGAGCAGACGTGTGTGTCTATATCTATCTATCTATCTATCTATCTATCTATCTAGTCTAAGTGGTTTGAATAAAAACATTAACATTCAACAGTTCAAAAAATTCATAAAAACCAGATTAAAACGATATACCAACTGAATGCTACTGTATATCACAAATCAAACTGAGTAGTGTATAAAATGGAAAATAAAAATTAAAAATTAACCGAGTCCAGGGAAGTTTGGGTAAACATAAAAGATTCTAAGATGTGTTTAAAGGTCATTACTGTCTCCACCTCACAGAGTTGTTCTGTTTGCACTTATTCAATAAACTTCCCCTCCCCTCCTACTCCCCCCTCCCTCCATGCACCCCCCTCCCCAAATCTCTACAGGGGTTTCCCTGACCCTCTGGAGAAGATGCAGGGGGCTTGAGAGGACAGAGAGGAGAAGAGGTCCTAGCATGAAAGGAGCAACTTTGTTGGAGTCAACCCAGTACTTTTTAATAGTAGAGGAAATAAAATAAAATACTGTTTTGTCTTTGTTTTAGGTCTGTCGGCAGCTAAGTTGTTGTCTGAATCTGGAGTTAATGTTGTGGTTTTAGAGGCTCGTGACAGAGTTGGAGGACGGACTTTCACAGTTAGGGTAAGAAACAAGTAGCCAATAACCATATTTTATGTAAATGTAGCATATGACATTCTTGAAAGAGGGTGCCAATTCTGCAAAAGGTTCTGCTTAATCACAAAGTTGTGTAGAACACATAACTGTGGTTCTAAGTTTGCATGTGTGAATTAGGCCTAATTCTGAGGTGGAGCTTTGTTTGCTGCTATGAAACGTAAGCACTTCCTGGCTCTTCCAGTGTGGAACATCTAGTAGGTTCTGTTATTCCTGCATTTTTCCTCTTTTGACAGAACAAGCAAGTAAACTATGTAGATGTTGGTGGAGCCTACGTGGGACCTACCCAGAACCGAATTCTGCGACTGGCTAAAGAACTTGGCATAGAAACATACAAAGTAAACGTAAAGGAGAGAGTTATCCTGCATACAAATGTAAGAATTACATTTTCTACATCTCCTTTTGGCAGCAGTGTGCACAGGAAAACATTTGATGCATTGTAATATGAAGGACATAGATCTCTTTTCTGTTCGTTTATTGACAGCTGAGTGGAAATATTTCTTATGTATTCTTTTTCTAATACAGTGGTACCTTGGGTTAAGAACTTAATTCGTTCTGGAGGTTTGTTCTTAACCTGAAACTGTTCTTAACCTGAGGTACTACTTTAGCTAATGGTGCCTCCTGCTGCCGCACGATTTCTGTTCTCATCCTGAAGCAAAGTTCTTAACCCGAGGTACTATTTCTGGGTTAGCGGAGTCTGTAACCTAAAGCATCTGTAACCTGAAGCGTCTGTAACTCGAGGTACCACTGTAATAAATTCCCTACTGCATATGGATGATCCATGAAGCACTGCTGAGTGAAGGCAATTGATCAGGACTTAACAGATTCAGGAACCTGAAGATTTACAGAACAATTTTTTTATTGCCCTCCAACAACAAAAATCCCCAAACTCCAAAACACTAATAAGAACATAAGAACTTGCTGTGTCCTGCCAGTGGCCCATCTAGTCCAGTATCCTGTTCTCACAGTAGCCAACCAGATGGCAATGGGAAGCCTGCAAGTAGGATCCAAGTGCAAGAGCACTTTCCCCTCTTGTGCCTTCCAACAACAAGCATTCAGAAGCAGAATGCCTTCAACCATGGAGGCAGAGCATAACCATCCTGACTAGCAGCCACTGGTAGCCTTTACCTCTATAAAACCTCCATGCATTTGTTTAATCCAGGCATAGGCAAACGCGGCCCTCCAGATGTTTTGGGACTACAACTCCCATCATCCCTGACCACTGGTCCTGTTAGCCAGGGATGATGGGAGTTGTAGTCCCAAAACATCTGAAAGGCCGAATTTGCCTATGCCTGGTTTAATCCTCTTTTAAAGCCATCTAAGTTGTTCACCATTACTGCCTCCTGCTGTAGCAAATTACATAGATCAACTTTGCTCTGTGTAAAGAAATATTTCCTTTTGTCTGTTCTGAATCCTCCAGCACCCAGCTTCTTTGGACAACCACAGATTTTAGTGCTATGAGTTCTCGTGTTTCCAACAAAACAAAAATGTCCCATCTTGGTTTCAGAAATTAAAGAGAATGCTTATCAGTGGAGATGCGTTCTGTGGAGGAACTGTCTCCTCATTCCATAAAATAACACAATCTTTTAAAAAAAATTAATAATGAATAATTAAATGACAATTACTAATAGCAGCAGAAATCCAGGTTCTCGCTCCTCCAAACATCCACTGAAATAAAAGGGTTGTAACTAGTCACCTAAAACTAGGAGGGGTTGGGGTTGGGAGAAAGAGTGTGTCAGTTTAATTCTTGTTTCCTTATATACACATTGTATTATTGCAAATCAATAACTGGATACAGAAGAACCGAACAAAACCCTGTACTTGCCTGTCTGTGCATCCTTTGCTGTGAGTGTGTTCAACGGGACACAGTGGGACTTACATCTGAAAAAACATGCATGAGTTTCCATAGTTACAAGGTGTGTTCTCCCCACCCCCCAATACACTGTAGACAAAAACAAGTTTTTGGAAGCTCAAATGTCATTTAAAAATAATAAAGCAATAGAGTGTGATAGCCAAAATTGTATGCAATAAAAAATAACTTCTGTCATGCCACCTTGGTTACGTTACATGCTGTTCCCAACCTTCAGACCATAATTCCAGTCACTGGTTTAAGCACAAGTTCACTGTTGAGTTTTAAATCTGAATGCAGAGCACTTAGAAGATACAGCAAAATGTTTATTTCTAACTGTTGAAGAGAAATTGCTTTCTTGATTGATGATGTTTTTCCCCTCCCTCTTGAGTTATATGGGAATGATCATGTTCCTCCATTCCCAGAAGGTGTGTATCTTGTGATTATGAGCTAAGAAAGGGTTGAGGACGTTTCCTACTTGGCTGTGATAACTGGACAAGTTTTCTCATGTTTCTGTAAATCCAATTGGATTATCTGCTGAGTTACTTTGGATAAAAACTTGCAATAGAGCACTGCCACTCACATTTATCTCCCTGCCACTCTGAGCAGCAACACAGGATTAAGTGGGGTGTATCTATAGCCCAAAAGTCTTCTGCAGTTTTCTTATTTGGTTTCCTTACGCTATGTTTATTTAGCTACAACAGTAGTTTTGGTGCCTATTTAAACACTGCATTTCACATCCATGCAATAGGGGAGCAGAGATCTAGAAGGGAGTTCAGTGTTGCAGCATCTGCCTTGCATGCTGGGAATTCTCCCTGCCTGTAATCCTAGAGAGATGCTGCTAACCTGTGAGGACAGTACAGAGCTAAATAGAGCAATAGTCAGACTCTGTATAAGGCAGCTCCCTATGTACCTTATCAGATCCATCCTCCTGGGACCAGCGCTGTAGTGACCCTGCTGTCAGGAGGGTGACTTTGTGGCTCTGCCTCACCACAGTGGTTTTTATGCCATCCAGGGAAACACGGGACATGGAATTAATAGGCAAAGCCCTAATTTGTGCATGCTAGCCTGCTTCTCTACTGAAGTTTAGCAATTGGTAGGATGGGTGGGGCAGGTCTCTGTAGTATAAGAAAGCAACTCTATTTGCTTAGGAGATGAAGTTTTAAATTTTGGGTTTCTGTCCTAAAGACCAAACTGAGCACAGTTTGCAAAGGCAGAACTGTGAGAACAGCTGAAGGAAGAGAAGAAGAAGAAACTCTGTAGGAGATTTTGTTTCTGCAATACCTAGAGGTCAGAATACTCATTCCATAGTAATCATTAACCTTTATTTCTGAGGCAGTTGGACAATGAACTTGAGCTTTGTTTATTGCATTTATTATGTGTTCTTTGATTTCAGTTTGTTGGGGTGGATAAATGGGGTTGTTAGCTGATGCTTTTTGAATATTTGAAACGTCCTGCTAACCTGTGCAGATGAATTATATAGAGCACACTTTTAAATGTTGCTTTTTAGAGCCGTTTCAAGAGCCGTTTCAATCTGATGAGCTACATGGCATGAATGTAAAAGGGTTTACTCAAGCATGAATGCAAATCAGGAAGAAGCTTTATCTTGCCATAGCCTCAATCCAGCTTTTCCAATGTATTCTGCTGACATTCTGGACACACACGCCCATATCACAACTTGGGGACACAAAATTAAATCAATTGGTAGTAGATTCAGCAGCAAAAAATTATGCTCTTCTCACAAGACATGAGAGCATTCATGCAGTCAGCAAAAGGAAATGGCAGACCTTAGCCCTTTCACGCCCTTGTGGTTCTGATCCCTATAGTCCTAAAGTAAGAAGAGTGGCATTCACTTAAGAATATTCATGAAATCACATAAATGACATATGATGCAGCAATATTTGCATCCAGTTAAATATTTATTGATTAATCTGTATGTAGTGTAAAGGGTTTGTTTTGGGATCCATCTGGCTTATATTTGAACATTATATTATATTCTCACGAAAAGGAATACATTTTCTTTGGCTTTGACTGTGGTATAACAACATGTAGAAAGTTTAATTCCACACACCCACACCCTGGAAATGGACATTACATTTTGGGATCTTCTCTATATGAAAGCTACCTTAACTAGCTTTGCTTATTGGCTGATGTCTTCAGAAAAATCCATATTTTTCTATACTTTGTGTTTATGGATTCATTTCCAATTTTGTTTGTGGATTGTAACTGATATGGCTGCTATGGAAACCTCAGATCCATGCCAGGAAACAAATTCATTGTTCCATATATTTATTTGTTTCAGGGAAAGTCCTATCCATTCTGTGGTGCATTTCCTCCAGTGTGGAATCCTATCGTATATCTTGATTTTAACAATTTTTGGAGGACAATGGATGAACTGGGAAAAGAGGTATGCTAGGAACAATAAAGGGATACTACGTATCAATATCTGCAATATTTCTAAAAGCTCATGTGGAAAATCATTAGGGCTACATGAAGATAGCATTCAGTAAGAATCCATCAAGAATCAAAGAGAGTTCTTTATACTGTATAGTCATTGTGTAGACATTGAAATCTTCAATTGTGAAATGTATTGGCCAAATGAGTTGGTGTCATCTGGCATGATTAACAACCAAGTGTGTTTTACTTCAGGAAAATAAATTGTGCCAGAGGCACAGACCTGCCTTTCCGGCACTATCCTAATAATGAAATACAGATAGTGGAAATCTCTTGTGTGTTCAGCTTTACTGGCTCTGTTGGATGTGACCCAGCCTAGCTTCACTCTATTTTGCCCAGAAGCAGAGTTAGTGGCATATATTTTGTCCAAGCCAATTTTTCTTCTTTCCTTCCACCTGATAGTTTTTTGCAACAGCAGCAAAGAAGGGCAAAATAAAACAGACGTAGTGTTGGGGTGGGCGGAGCCCAGTGCCTTGAGAGGGATACAAATTGCCCCCTCCTCAGACATCAGGTGGATCATCTGATGGGCAGAGATGGGGCAATGAAGGTCTCTGCCCAGTTGATCTTCATGGATCAGCTGAGAAAAGGAGACTTTGCACCTGAACATCTGCCTTTAAGTGGTGTCTCTCTCTGTGTGTATGTACAAGATGCATGTGCAGCCCCTGGAGGGTTGGTTATGGTTGAATGGGACCCTCAGGCTGAAAAGGATTAGCCCCCACTGGGTACCTGGGTATAAGTCCTATTGGTGCTATCTGAGTAGACATGCATAGGACTGCACTTGAAATCTTAGTGAGTATTAAATGTACATATAGTTAACTTCAACAGCAATGGAAAATATCTACTAATAGCTGTCCTATCTCCAGCTGTTCTGACTGATTAAAACAATGTTCTACTGGTTCTGAATAGAAGAATTCACCTATTTAATTTTATTCCACATGGAGTGTTCTGCATCTATGAAGCATGAAACACACGTGTGTGTGTACATATGTATGCGCACATGCACACACACACACACAGAGAGAGAGAGAGAGAGAGAGAGAGAGAGAGAGAATTGCATTAGCATGCATTTGGGGCTGTGGAGTGAAATTATTGCCTGAATGCCCTTTCGGTGCATGGATGGAAGTTCAGTTTTGACTGTGATGTATGTAGTAAGGAGAGTGACTTATTTCCCCACCTCCCACCCCTGCTCTTCAGATTCCGGCTGATGCTCCCTGGGATGCACCACATGCTGCAGAATGGGACAAAATGACAATGAAAGAATTCATTGACAAACACTGCTGGACCAAGTAGGTGATTTGATTCATTTTGAAAGTTTACCTTAATGTGATACTTGCTTCTTTGCTTGCTGCATGCCATATTCAGGCTACATACATCAAAGCCTTATTCATGTTGCCTCTCTCCTCTAGTCATAGAATAACCAATCACACATGTACAGTGTTTCTAGAGAAATACATCTGGGAGCAGATAGTAAAAAATGTAGAATATACATAAAGTGCGGAACATGCTTGACAGATTGACCTTAAGCATCCATCCTGATTTGCTTGTGCAAAGCTTATGCACAAGTTAGACAATACCTAGCCTTTGCTGAGCATTCATTCTGATTTCTTTGGTGGGCAATTATACAACAATGAGTAGTCATTCTGATTTGTTTTCAGGGTGTTCTCACTTCTTCCCGGTAAACATTGATCCACCTCACACGTTTCAGTGTTTTCCCCATCACTTCCATAAAATCTGGTTTTTTAAAAGTGCATTCATTGCATCAATGAATAATAAACATGAATACTGGAAGATGTATAGAAAACACGTTCCTGATTCTGAAGGTGAAAGGAGGGGCTTTGGGATATGGTATTATAGTACCCATTACCATTCCCTACAGTTTAATAGTTAGTTCTACTTGTTTCCTCACATCTCAATGTATGCAGGCATTGAGAGACAGGAATAGGGAGAACTGTGGTGGACTTCAAGGGAAGACTCCTCACATTGAGGGGTTTCTGCACTGTGTGTGGTGGGGCAAAGCCACCCTCCTGCCATTGACGTCATTGCTGCTTATCTTGGCAGGGCCATGGTGAGGTTGGGACTACATGGTTGCACTGGCAGAGCTGCTGGATCACCCCAGCCCAACCCTGTCCAGACAAGGAGCCATGACGCCCCAGCCATGCCATGCCCCACCACACACACCAGTACTGAGGGTTCAAAAGAGATGCTGAAAGACTTTTCAACTACATAAATGATGAGCTTAATGAGGCTCCCTTGGAGGGCAGAGCAAACATCACCACTAAATATGAAATACAGTTTTCCCCAAAGCAAATATTAATCATTGACTGCAACCATTGAATAAATAAGGCTATAGTATGTTGAATCCATAGAATTTGTACATTCATATTGCTTTTGTAGACTAACAGCCTAGTTGGGAGCTACCTCAGATCATCAGCTGGTCAGTTCTGGTCTAGACCAATATTAATATGCTATCTGCAGTTTTAAGGTCTTTGCAATTAACAGAGAATTTGGACAATTTATTTTTAGTGGAAGTGATAACATCTAGGAACGTAATAAAGGCAATAAATTCTGAACAAATCAATAGCACTACAAAATTAATGAACAAAGGAGGAGCTGTCACTCATTTAAATGATCTTTCCTCATCAGATTAAGAAACCACTTTCTTCTATTATTATTTATTAGATTTCTTACCTATCCTTCACCATAAGGTCCCAGGGCAGGTTATAATGGCAGAAACAATAGAGTTTAAAACAAAAGAAAACCAACAATCAATAATAATATTTTAAAATCCTTACATTAATTTACAATTTTCAGGTAGGCCAAAATAATACTATTCAGTTATCAAAGCCCTGGATAAATAAGTGCATTTTCATGCGTGATAAATGCCAAATAATGATGCTGCTGGAGGCACACCTCTGTTTGGTTGGAATTCCACAGTTTATGGGCTACTCTTATCTCACATTGCCACCCCTCAAGCTTCTGAGGGTGACAGAACTACCAAGAAGGCCAATTAAATAGAATCTTTGTTTGGTTTCCTAATAATAATATATAAAAAAATTGTAGAGAAAAGTACTGTTGATAATAGCAAATTAATATCAATAGCTCTCAATCTTTGTTGTCTCTACCTCTTCATTGTATAAAGAACCACTAGGGATTTTGCTACACTCTTTGTTGATATCAACGTCACTTCGGAGTCACACATGGTCTCTGCTCTCTGGTTCCTGTGGTATGTGAAGCTGTGTGGAGGAACAACCAGGATATTTTCTGTAACCAATGGAGGGCAGGTATGTGAAATCATATATGGATTCTTCCTTGTGAGAAGAATGTGCTGTTGCATCTTCTCTAACTGATGGAGAAAGAGCATTTGGCAAGAACTCAATGTGCTGGAATAAACAAACAGAAGATCATGCTATTTTGGACATTTAGACTTGTGTTGAAATTAGATTACTATTATTTCCTCTCCCACATTCACACATCCCATACTATGGAGGCTTTACTGTGCTATTGTGATAATGATCCAGTTTAGTTTCTATGGTTACTAGCCAGTTACTGTGTTCTTAAAAATTCTGTATCTCATCACCACCACCTCCTGCCCAGAGTCTCTAGTTTAATAAACATGCACCCAAAGTACAGTACTACTTATTGCCTGACATAATCACAAGGGTCTTTGGGAAGGTCCCTCAATTAGAGCAGAATTTATAAAATAGTTTTTATTATTTCTGAAAACATGAAAGTAATAAAGAGACACTATTTCAAGGAAAACTTTGTCAGGAACACTTCTGTCCCCAGTGAAAGCAATATTTCATAAATTGGAAACTTTATGCTTTCCCTGTACTCATATCAATTGTGAATTCTCCTGACCTAGAAATGATAGCAAAAGACTGTCTATGATCACCTCTTTCATAATTATACTAAATGTATCAGAGATACCATATCCCATAGAAGAAAACTAATATGCTTTTGTCCAGATATGGTTTTGGTTCAGGGCTGACGCCAGTAGTCAGCCAGGTCAAGCACATGTTGAAGATGTTTGCTGATTTTGATTACTTGGGAAATCCAGATTTCAATGTCTTTTTCTCTCAAGCTTAACTAAAGATGGACTACACCATTAAAAAAACACACAACAACATTATTATCTTATTTCTCTGATGGTGCTGGTGTTCCCAGGAGAGGAAGTTTGTTGGGGGTTCTGGACAGATAACAGAGAAGATAATGGCACTACTCAAAGGCACTGTGAAACTGGAGAGGCCTGTAATCCACATTGATCACTCAGGTGATAGTGTCATTGTGGAGACACTGAACCATGAGACATATAAGGTAATCCAATAAGAATAAAACATAGTATGCATTTAATAGGGGGCATGTCCGCTATAGCTTTTAAGCCAATGTAATCAGCCCCACCCTTGTGTGTTGCTCTGCTTCTCTCAGTACTGAGGAAATCTTTGAAATCTATTTTATTGATCTATTTATGAGAGCTTCATCAGCCTCTGACATTTTCCTGTCCTCGCTGTCACTTCCTTCCTTCCTTTTATATTTATGTCACTGGACTGCCACTACAGTGCTCACTGCTTTTATCCTGTACAAATGTAAATGTCAGAATGATTGAAGTACTGAGTGAACATCTCTCAAAAGTGTGTAACATTTCCTCGTACAAATCTGGATGAAAAGCTTATGCCACGATAAATGTTACTCTTTCAGCATTTAACAAAGCAGCGTTAGCCTTTAACTGCCATGGTTGCTCTTCTTTGATATTCGTCTTATGTTTTCCTGTTTACATTTTACAGAGCAAGTACGTGATTAGTGCCATCCCACCAGCCTTAACCACAAAGATCCATTTCAAGCCAGAACTACCAACAAAAAGAAACCAGTTAATCCAGCGTATTCCCATGGGCTTTGTTATCAAATGCATGATGTACTACAAAGAAGCCTTTTGGAAGAAGTCGGGTATGTGTGCATCAGTCTGGCACAATTAAGAATTGATTCATTTATATCCCACTTTCTGCTTACAAAAACAGAGTGGACTTTGGCCTTTCAAATTTGAGTAGCACACTGTGCAAGGTCAAAATCTTGTGCCCCCCCCCCACCTCTCACTTTCCGTTCTGCTCAATTCACATCATAGTTGCGGCGTTCCCTAGGCTATCCATCTAATGTAGCAGAACCAGTTAAAGGTAAAGGGACCCCTGACCGTTAAGTCCAGTCGCGGACGACTCTGGGGTTGCGGCAGTCATCTCGCTTTACTGGCCGAGGGAGCCGGCAGCTTCCGGGTCATGTGGCCAGCATGACTAAGCTGCTTCTGGCAAACCAGAGCAGCTCATGGAAAGGCCATTTACTTTCCTGTAGGAGTGGTAGCTATTTATCTACTTGCACTTGACATGCTTTAGAACTGCTAGGTGGGCAGGAGCTGGGTCCGAGCAGCAGGAGCTCACCCCGTCATGGGGATTCGAATCACCCACCTTCCAATCGGCAAGCCCTAGGCTCAGTGGTTTAGACCACAGCACTACCCAGTTATGCTGCCCTAAATCTGCCTCTGGTAGAGCTCAAGAAAGCTAACAACATTCAAAGTAAAACTGTAATAAGGGTGGAGTTATCAAGCATCTAAGTTTCATCTGTTGGGTACACAAGTTATGTCATCCTGTCAGTATGTACAATCACTAGTGTTGATGCACTTTCCTTCTCTAACTCATATTAATCACAACATAGATATGCAGTGTATTATCTCAGTAACTGTGTTTAATAGAATTATCATTGTATATGACAAGGGGAGACAGGGAGGCATATCAAAGAGTTTTTGAATATTGCAATGAGCAAAAATGTTTATTGTAAAGAATTTAAGATTAGAAAGTGCATTCCTTGGAAGTTTGAACAGGAAGATTTATGCAGCACAAGAGTTCTAAATGTGCAATGGCTAACAGGATACTTAATGTTAAAATAAATGTACATTTGTGCCTGGAAATACTACTCCACACTGAGTATTTCTGGTGGCCATTCTATTTTTCCTTTCAGATTTTTGTGGCTGTGCAATGATTTTGGATGAAGAGGCTCCAATTTCAATCACCTTAGATGATACTAAACCTGATGACTCTGCACCTGCTATTATGGGGTAATGAAGCCTGCATTTATATATTAGATGCAAGAAATATTGACAGAAAGACTTGTGCAAGACCAGCTGGTGTGAAGTTATGGAATGTATGCTAGGTAACATTAGAGAACCGTATAGAAAAATGTATTTATGCCTTGCTGTTAGTTCCATCATGCATGTCCTGAGCTCTGTCCTTCATTTCACACACATGCAAACATTATCTTTCAGCACTTGTTGCTGTGCCCACAAATCTCCACATACCACAAGGGAATCTACATCCCATTGCAGGAATCCAGTATGAAGTTACCAATTTCTGAAGTATAATAATAATAATAATAATAATAATAATAATAATAATAATAATAATAATAATTTATTATTTATACCCCGCCCATCTGGCTGAGTTTCCCCAGCCACTCTGGGCGGCTCCCAATCAGTGTTAAAAACAGTACAGTGTTACTTATTAAAAACTAGTTGCATGTAGCTCTTGCATATTGCTGTTCTTTTTTTTACATTTTGGTGGCATGTATTTTTTTCCAGTTGGTACCTTTATGTATGCAATATTGACATGTACTTTCCTCCCTGTTTAGCTTTATCCTTACAAGAAAGGCATTTAGACTAGCAGATCTTAGCAAAGAGGAGAGGTAAGAATAAGCAACATATCTCTGATTTGTATTCCCTAACAATAATTAATTCTTTATTATTGTATAGTGGTGCATTTTTAAGATGCAGAAGTCAGATTTTTAAGATACATACAATCAAACCTAACTTCATGGTTGTTATGAGATAGCACCTTGGACAAGGTCACCTAACAAGCTGAGCAGCAACTAAATAGCATGCTCCGACTCTCTGGAAGAGGCGAAAGTCTGCCATCTTTGTGTATGAACTTCAGTTTAGTACAAAAAAATGTAGTCTTTTGAGTAAATACACTCACTAGAAGATTTGAGTTGTTCAGTGGTTTTGATAGTTGTTTGAAATCTTATTTTGCTATCCTATTAGTTTCAAAAACCTAGTGATTATGGATTTGAGTGCTTTCACATTTTCTCTATTCCTTTTCCTTCTTCATGTAGGAAGAAAAAAATCTGTGAACTCTATGCAAAAGTCTTTGGATCAGAAGAAGCTTTACATGTAAGGAAGAAGAGCATCTAAAATTGGTGGAGTATTAATTATTACAACTTATGGTTTAGCTATATGAACATTTGAGGTCTGTGTTCATATTATTATTTGTTTCTTAGGTGAAAAGGTAATAGATGACAACTATTTTATCCCTTGCCATCTGAATGAAATCCTTAAATGTAAATATCAGGTGATATCCAGTCATATTCAGAGCAGACCCCTCAGAATCAATAAGGGAAAAATGCAGAATTTCATGCCACAAATTAGGAGATACAGGTGTGTTAAGTAAATTAGCACAATCATTACGGGTGGAATAGGGTATGTGATAACAATCTTTTTGAAAATGAATGCAGATCCTTCTATATTATATTAGAATGCACGACAAAATAAGGTGCCGGAAAACTCTTTTTGTAAAAGCATTCTTTTCTTTTTATTTGGAAATATATATTTTACAGCATGTAATTGATTAATGTAGTGTTCTTTTGTTTATTTTTCCTCGTAAAGCAAAATACAAATCTAACTTGAAAGCAGTGCTTCTGTTATAGGGAAATGTAATTTATCTAATATGACAGCAATCTTGTTAATGGTTTTGATTAATGTGAATGGTTTTGATTAATGTTAATGGGCCTAGGTAAAGGTAAAGGTACCCCTGCCCGTATGAGCCAGTCTTGACAGACTCTAGGGTAGTGCGCTCATCTCACTCTAGAGGCCGGGAGCCGCCGTCGTCCGCAGATACTTCCGGGTCACGTGGCCAGCGTGACATCGCTGCTCTGGTGAGCCTGCACCAGCGCAGCACACGGAACGCCGTTTACCTTCCCGCTATAAAGCGGTACCTATTTATCTACTTGCACTTTAAGGGTGCTTTCGAACTGCTAGGTGGGCAGGAGCTGGGACCGAAAGACGGGAGCTCACCCCGCTGCGGGGGATTCGAACCGCCAACCATACGATCGGCAAGTCCTAGGCACTGTGGTTTTACCCACAGCGCCACCCGCGTCCCTGTTAATGAGCCTATCTTGCATCAAATGAGTGACTAGCAAAAGAAGCTTGATGGCCTTTAATTACTTAGAATCTCAGAGGCAGAAAGAGGCAGGTATCTTTGAGGAATGTTGTTTGGGGATCTGATGCAGGAAGAACCATGTAGTGATAGTCAACTACCTTTTAATCAGAGTTGCTCCATTGATATTTACGTAAGAACTAAGCTAGATTAAGTTTATTAATTTCAATAGGACTACCTATGAGCAAAACTTAGTTGGTAAAACTTACTTTTACTTTGGATCTATGTGGAAGCAACCATAATCTCAATGGCAATCATAACAATTTCTATACATCTAAAGATTATCAGAGCTTGTTTGCCTATCTTATAGACTATCCTAAGCAACCCTGAGAGGTGGAATTATGCTTTCTTAAAACATGTTAACCGTTACTCTTAGAACATTATTTCAAAAGGCAACTGCCATTATTCTTTTGTACTGCTGAAACACTGTGTTTATGAAGCATTGCCTAATCCCTTGTATCCCATCACTGAAATCTTCAGAGGAGTCACTATTAACGACTGCCCATGGCTTGGATGAAAACAGCTCAAATCCACCAAGAGCTGTGCATTCAGCGTTGTGGTTCCAATCTTATGAAATTCCCTTTCAGCTGAGGTCAGGCAGGCCCCCTCTCCCGTTGAACTTCCAATACCTGTTGAAGACCTTTTTTTTTTGTTCCAAAAGACATTTTAATTGAAGTCTGGTTTTATAGTTGTAGCACATTTTTATATTTTCTGTACTGTATTCCTTGTACACAGCTTAGAGATGATTATAGTTAAGCAGTATATAAATCATTTAAATACCGTATTTTCTGCCCCATAGGACACACCGGCCCATAGGGCACACCTAGGTTTTTTTGGGGGGGGAATAAAGGGGGGGAATTGTCCCCCCCCCGGCGCGGGGCTGGGGCGGGGGAAGCCCGAGCTTCCCCCGACCCCAGCCCCCAGAACAGGCTG
The DNA here is from genome assembly GCF_965112155.1 of Podarcis liolepis. Classification (NCBI taxonomy): domain Eukaryota; kingdom Metazoa; phylum Chordata; class Lepidosauria; order Squamata; family Lacertidae; genus Podarcis; species Podarcis liolepis. The sequence goes on from NC_139558.1 coordinate 49,638,523, forward strand.
CTATCCGCAAGCCTAGGGAGCCCGGCGCGAAGTCGCGTCGGTCTTCTCAGGTTTGCGGATATCTGCCCGAAGCCCGGGGCGCGCTACTCAGCACGCCCCGGGCTTTGGGATCCAGGCAGCTCTCCACAAGCCTTGGGAGACCGGCGGGAACTCCCACAGGCTCCCAAGGCTTGCGGATAGCTTCCTGAAGCCTGGAGAGCGAGAGGGGTCGGTGCGCACCAACCCCTCTCGCTCTCCAGGCTTCAGCGAAAGCCTGCATTCACCCCATAGGACGCACACACATTTCCCCTTCATTTTTGGAGGGGGAAAAGTGCGTCCTATAGGGCAAAAAATATGGTGAATAAAAACAAGCCAAATCAATAAAGTTTAGAAAAAAGTAGATTCTGTTCAATACTTATAGGAACAAATTAATGCAGACTTTTCCCATTTGCATGAAGACTCTCACTTCTTCCTGAAGGGGGGAGGAAATTGCAGTGGGGGTCACTTCTACCAAGGACCCCACCCCTCGGGTTGAAGAGCATAACCTATGAGTCCATACCATGGGACTGCAACATGTGAAAACAATGCAAGTTCTGGAAATTAAAGTTCTGCTCCATTATTACCATTTCTTCATAGACATACTACAAGAATAGTCATTTCTCTTACCTACCAATCCTCAAAGCACTCGGCTCTTCGGAGATATGAATCAGGCTTTGTGTTAGAGAAATGCTTGAAAAATCACAGCCTTGTTCATAGCCAGTAACAGTGAAACCCAACTCAGTCCAAAGTATTGAGTCAGCACTGTGCAGTAGCATAACCTCCTTCTCTGATTTATATGAATTGTATTCCGTTTGTAAATTAACACACCTCCCTGTAATCCAGTAATGGAAACCTGGAAAAATATCCAGCATTTACAATGTAAATTCTGCCATGAATCAATGCCTTAAAAAACAAACAAAAAAACAATGTTTGATTTATTCCTGCAGCCAGTGCATTATGAAGAAAAGAACTGGGGTGCCGAACAATATTCTGGTGGCTGCTATTCAGCCTATTTGCCACCAGGCATTATGTGCCAATATGGAAGGTAAAACTAGCTAATAATATACTCTTGTTTCGTTGTTGCTAGCAGAAATTTGTTGAACTATAAAACCTTCTAGATATGAAGCCTGCTACACTTAGGCATACTAATACACTATCCTAGTGAGAAAAATGCCAGAAAACTGAAGCTATTGCCAGCAGGCAAAATAATAATATGCTGTAAAGCGCTCTGTAAAAGCATAATAATCTATTTTAAGGTTGTAGATAACATGCTCCTGATTTAGGCATCATTGAGGAGAAACAATTCAATTACAGTCATGGGGCTTAACTACAGATTACTAGCAAATATGTGGCTTATGACCTGTGAAGGAGAAGACAGTTGCGGGGGGCAGGGGGGGCAGTTTGGAGATTCCCACCCCCAAAATGGCCCACATATTTCCAGTTCCCTTTGTTTGATTCCTCTTAATAGATGTTGGATATATTTAAACCTCTGGAACTGGGGATTACTAGTGCTGAGGCAAAATGGGAAGGCTGCATTTCATACAGCATTTTTGTTTCTTGTAGAACACATCACCCACTCATTCCCTTGGTAATTTTTTCACTGTGTTAGGTTAGATGGCATGTCACCATTGGCTAGGCAACTGGACCCAATGTTCTCTCCTCCGGCTCTGATCACAATTAGCAGAATATTTGGGCTAGAATGTGGACAGAGATGCACATTTGAATGTGCAACCAAGTCCGCATCCTGCAACAATTAGTACTGCATAATTAGACGTGATAATTGGAGGCAGGGCAGAGTTTTACTGCACAATACAAATTGACAATGACGCTGTCAACAGAACAGTCAAGGGTGGCACATTTGGCAAGCAGAGATGCTTTTCCTTTTCATCTAAAACAATAGCCAATTAGGGTAATGGCGTAATCATGAATGGGAGAGAAAAAATGAACAGTGAAATGGAAGGTTCTGTGAGTTTTCCAAACATTTGCACCTTCCCTGAAACAACTTTCCCAGTGTTACTGGCCACCCCAATCTCTGCCAAGCAGTGCATGAGATTTCAAAGAGGGTCTTGGCACTCAACCAGGGTCCGTGTTCCTTTGGAGAAAATGAGACACAGTGGAGTCTGCAATGTCTTATATGATTTATTTACACATATTTATACCAGATCTGTAACAATACCAAAAGTTGAACATCACGAATATTTGATGCTGTACTGCCTGCTACTGTTCAGTAGCCTAAAGCTCTTTGCTCTCAGTGCCTACCAAGTGGGACTTATGTGTTGCAATGTTTGTTTTACAGGGTCATTCGTCAGCCGGTAGGTAGGGTCTACTTTGCTGGCACAGAGACAGCTACTCAGTGGAGTGGCTACATGGAAGGTGCAGTGCAAGCTGGAGAGAGAGCTGCCAGAGAGGTAAAGAGAGCCAGAACTCACTGGGCATCTTCATTAAAGACCTAAGTGATATAGCTGTACCAATGAGATTTTGGGTCTTCTTGGTATTCAAATCTCAATGTCACTGTGCTAAAGAGAGAATTCTCAGCAAATCAGAAGGACCAAAGAAGAACAATAGAAACTAACATTCTTTTATAACAATCAGCTGCTAATGAATCTCAGCTATTGTTGTTTAATGTATCCTTGAAATGCCTGAATCAAAGTTTTTATGTACAATAGGATTTTTTTCAAACAGAATGCTAATTAAGCCAGAATAGACTTGAATGGCGTGGAGCAGCTGCTTTAATTTAAACAATAGCTCTTAGTAGTCAAATGTGCACCATTCAGCTATCGAGTAAACCACTTCAGATGACTCAAATGATAAAGGTATTAGGTGTGTGTCAGTTAACTTCCTTGTGACATCTGAACCTCTTTTGTAAATATGTTGCGGTATTTTTTGTATAGGCTAGATATTGAGGACTTGGATCTATGAATCTTCCTGGCTTGCAGTATTTGTGGGAAGTAAACATGGAACCAATTCGTATCTCACCCCATTGTCCTACTGAATTATGAGTTGCCCTTGTGGTGTGTTTATTTTTCCACATGGTCTGGTTTTGCAACACCAACTTACTGGTAATGTTTGAAATTCGGATCATTTGGGATGGTCAGACAATGTGGTGCTTACCACATCAGTGGTGTACCTTCTGGGAAGCCAAGAATGTTAGCATGGAAGTTAAGTGTATGATCTGTCTCTGATCTTAGACATCACTCTTGCAATGTGGGATTCTAGTATGTGGAAACAGTGTCTGAACACCATGTGCAATGCAGGAAATGGCCCTCAGTTGTCTTTATCTCATTTCTGCCTTCATGACTTGCATGGTGATGAAAAGAATTACTGTTAGTGGGATATCATTTTCTGTCTTCCAGATACTGTGCAGTATGGGAAGGATTTCAAAAAATGAAATTTGGGCGACAGAACCAGAATCAAAGGCAAGTATGATTTATCATGCTCTTTTTGTACGGCTGAACGCAACATTTCATTGTCTGGCTTATATGACTGCATCACTATAATTTATTGCCACATTATTATGAGGATACCTGATAGAAAAATAGCCATGAACTTAAAATGGAAATCTTGGCCTAGTTTCTAGTATGTGCATTCAAGGTGGGCATATTTCATCAACAGAAGCCCAAACAGCCCTGCAGTCTCCCACGAGAAAAATTGCACATAAATAGTTTCTAGTTAGTTAAGTACAGTGGGAAGTTATTCCTGTGCTTTGCAAGTCTCTCGTTCTGCTCCTCAAACTGCCCATCTCTATCCCATAGTACCTGTCTCCACTTCCTTCTAGTTCCTGATAGTCTTGTAGTCTCACTCATTTGCTGAGGTACCAGATAGGGGTTCTTCTAGCTTTCATCTAGCAAGAGTTAGTTTCTGGCGCCCTGTTTAACTGCATTGTACAGTTGCTTTCTTTGTTGTTGAAATTGCTGTGCTCTAAAAATGACTGCACATTCTACCTAGGATGTCCCAGCTTTCCCAATCACTACCACGTTTTTGGAGAGGAACTTGCCATCTGTCCCAGGCCTCTTGGGGTTCCTCGGATGTTCTGCTTTCCTCACCTCGCTGGCTGCGGCTGGACTTCTTGCCTATAAAAAGGGACTTATCTTCCGAGAATGCTTCTGAAGAAAATGTTTCAATTTCGCCCTTCATGCTGGGTATCGTATTTTTATCGTGGGAACTGTATTTTTATCTGTTGCTTTTATAAGTGGCCTTGAGTGGGTGAGTTTTACCCATAAAGGTTGCCTATAAATATTTTCAATGAACAAATGTTGTTCTTGGAGAGAAGTATCAACACATCAAAAAGAGTTTTAGTGTCCATTTAAAAATCAAGCAGTAGTGAAGCAAAAGTTCTATTTTCTAGTTCAAGCCCCATGTTGGGCAAAAGGATCCTGCATAGCTGGGGGATGGACTAGGTAACTCACATGGTCCCTTCCAACTCCAGAATTCTATGATTCCTCACTTACTTTTATTGATTAAAGTCAGTGGCCTTTTATGCCTTATTCCTTTTGAGAACAAGCCAGAACAGATACTTTGCACATTTCACAATGCTTTTGGGGAAATTCTGTTTGTCTTAATTTTTTTTTAAATCTCACAGTGAACAAATCAATGTTAAAGGCTTACTCTAGTGGCTCATTAAACTCGATGTTTATGCTGTCAAGTGCCTGTTGTACTTAGTCTACTGCCATTTAAAATGACAAAACTGTAATTTTGTAAATTTTGCAACTGTAAATGTAGTTTCAGCTATTATAAGATATGAGGTTCAGCAAGGATTTGACTAAAGAGAAATAACTAGCATTAAGTGCAAAAGCAAGGTAATAAAGTTAGCAAGAGAGATAATTTAGGATTCCCAAGGCTCTATAAATAAAAGTGGGGTTACGATACGAGATGTGTGTAATTATTTTACATGTACTACTTTACAGAAAAAAGTATAGAATCCCTCACTATGTTCTGAACTCATAAGATGTTGCTTTGCCATTTTTGAAATAGGAGTAACTTACAAACCCCTTAATTAAAAACAGGAACTAGGGAAGTAGAGCCACATTTGTGTAGAAAGCTAGACAAAATGTTTCCCTTCTGACACAAACAAATAAAAATAAATCAGCTAAATGAAAATGGGTTGTATTCTGCTAAGCGTCCTTATTTCTCATAACTCTGTGGGATAGTTTAAGTTGACAGACAGTGAATGGAATTAAACTAAGTTTCACAGAGTAGACCCATTGAAATTGATGGGCATGACTGAGTTAGAGCCATTACTTGCAGTTGGTCTGTTCTGAGTAAAACTTAGTTGACTACCCCTCAGAAACTGACTCATGGTCATCTAGTGAGCATGGTGGCTGGACAGGCATTTCAACCCTGTTCTCCTCAGCCTTACACAGTACTCCATGGGTAATCAGTGGCTACTAGCCACAATGGCTATACTCTGCCTCCACCATGATTCTTCTGAATACCAGTTGTTGAAAATCACAGGAAGGGAGGAAGGAACACATATCTTGTGTTCAGGTCCTGTTTGTGGGTTTTCCACAGGCATCTGATTAGCCTCTGTGAGAATATGTTGCTGGACTAGATGGACCACTGCCCTGATCCAGCAGCTTTTTCTTATGTTGTTAATGTCCAATGGTAATGTGACCAATGGTTCCCGGAAAAGACAGTTTACTTCAGGTAATGTTATACAGGTATGTAGATAACTGACAATTGGGTGATAAGGGTATCCAAGTCTGTTGGGTGCTCCTCTCATCATTAACTACCTTTATAAAATGGTAGATACGATTTGTGCCTCTTATCTGTGTAATTTAGTGAAATGTGCCTTTGAACATTCCTTGAATTGCCATTAAAGTATCCATTTAAAACACTCCAGATCATTCAAGCTGTGTCATTTTTATGTCTATTGAAGGGCAATTTGTCTGCTGCAAATTACAACCTCCCTGCAAATGCGCATACGCACAGCTTTTAGGAAACATTTCAGAGCTCTGTAAAAGAGGACGTTGTGACAGCTCTAGATGCTAATGACCTTGGTGCAGGGAGAAGGGGAGGGAGGCGTTTGGACAGAAGGATTAAACTCTCACAAGTGCAGCAATGGGTGCACACAGAATTTTGCTATGTTTGTGGCTCTCTGAATTGAAGCAAGCATGATATGTGCACAACTCTGGGGGAGCTGGGTGCTCGGATTCTTTCTTGGGGGTGGGTGTTTGAGGCCAAATGGCAATGTGGCACTCAGGAATGTTGTGGCACTCAGGAATGCCCCGGCTCTCTCTGAACTCAGCAGGAGCCAGGGTGTTCCTCAAAACAATGCTGCTTACCTGGCTTCTCCACCAAGGCCAGGGAAGATGAACATCTATGACACATGCTGGAGAGCCTCCCTCTCGACAGTGGAAGTGGTGGGGTGGGTGGAGGACCGCCTCTTGCACTTCTGCCTGAGGTGGGTGCTTCACCTCGACTCTTGGGTGGGCTGGCTCCGGCTCCAAGAATCATTGGAGAGAAGACATGACTTTGTATTCCCAACATTAGTATCCATTTAGAAATCTCTCTCTTTGGTGCAGAAAGAAGTAAATCAGGTTGAAGCATAGCTGTCAACTTTCCCCCTTTCTTGCGAGGAATCCTATTCGGAATAAGAGAATTTCCCTTTAAAAAAGGGAAAAGTTGACAGCTATGGGTTGAGGTTCCTGTTGTGTGTTGTGGATCCAATGCAGAATGGCCTTTTGCATTGTACAGCCCACTTCTTCTGCAAGTGGATCAGCCTTGCTGGTTTGGGGCATTTAGGGGGAACCTTTTATTGGCTTGCAAAGTGGCTGTATTGTTCTGCAGCTGCTCTCTTCAATCACTTAACATTGCCTTGTGCTGTGTTCCAAAACTTCACACAGAGAAAAGCACTTCTCATGACTGTGGGAGCTGCAAATGGGATTTCGACTAAAAGACTTTCATTAAAATTGGCAGTGCCCTGCTGCTTGCTGACATGATGCTCCTGCTGGAAGCAACATCTTTCTTTTGCTGCAGAATAAATTTATACATCCAATTTCTTTCTACTTTTTGATGTTTCTGACAACCAGCTCAAACTTAACAGAAGTAAACTTAAATCTTTCTGTAAAGTAGATACAGTGAAGAACATGCTGAGCTTTAGCTGCAAGGACAAAACCATTCTTCTCAGAACACTGGGCTGAATCCAAGTACTGTTGCCATAGAACTGCTGTGTGTGAATAAGTGCCCTGAGTCAGAGAAGATGTGACACTATGGATCTGTTGTTTGAAAAGCCAGCAGTATGAGCTGGAACATCTCAATTTCATATTGTTTATCTCTGCGTATAGGGATATAAATAGCCTAGGATTTCTTTCATTAATTCTGTTGACTGGTTCTGTTTTTGCTGAAACCAGGCTATGAAGAGGTGTAAACATTACAATTCCAAGGCCATTGTGTAGCATAGCATATTGGTTACTAGATATATAATTGGTTGCAGACCATTGTGTTGCATAGTAAATGTTGGCTTTAAAAATACTCTACAGTGACATTGCAGGGCTCCTCACACACATCAGGATATCAAAGAACTAGAAAAGTTGCAAAAATATTGGCAACCATCAGTAGTAGACAGCATGGTTGGCGAGGGGAATGATGCTCATCTGACCTCTGGTTCATTACATCCCTGCCTTTTATGGGGAAGGGAGAGGCAGTGGCAAGTTCAGCATGGTGCAAACACACTGCCTGGAACACTGCAATGGCCTGCACCTTGCTGACCTTGCTGCCAGCTCTCCATCCCATTATGTAGCAGTGATGCAACCAACTGGAGGTCAAATGAGTGGCATCACCCCACCATGACATCTCCTACAAGCATCTAAAACAATCAGGCAGATGTAGCATTTTCTCTAAGAGGAAAAGCTATGACATTCAGGGATCTTTCATTTAGAAAAAGGCAACTTCATGAACTAAACATGCATGAACTGGGGGAATTATAGTTTTGCAGGAAGGGACTTGCCTCAGCAACAGGTGAGGGAAGGGTCAAATATTCTCACCCGCCGCCACCCACCTCTTCTCCACTTTGCATTTCAATAGCAAGCTGTCAAGCTTTTACAAAATTCTTTGTTACCCAATAGCAGTGCAGACTGGGGTGGGGTGGGAGCTGTCATCCAAAGGGATTGGAAAGCCACCAAGAAGGCTTGTTTCAGACTCTCACAGAGACCAGTACTAAGACTCAGATGCAGGCTTGGCCTATTTGTTTTGCGTATTTACAGACGGGCTGGTGGCATCTGTTCATAGTTCATGTTCCCAGAGTCAGCTTCTTGATAGGCATGGCTGAGTGTTTACTCTGTCAACACTGTGAAAAGGGGTAGGCAAATCAGTCTGTTCCAGTTCATGCCTCTTTCACATTTGTTGATGCATAAATCTGTCTTGTCCCTTTTCTACAGTCAACCATGTTTGAAATCCACGCTTTTAAAACATTTTAAACACATATTTTTGCACATACACGTTTCTAAACTTATTTTGATAGTCTCTCTCTTTTGAGCAGAGAATTGCACCAGAACATTCTGTAGAAGAACCAGGGGACAACTTAGCCCCAATCCACACATTAATCTGGGAGGGAAGGGTCAGATTGGTTGCAGGTTTTTCTAGGACACCACTGATTTTTGTGGTGATGATTAAAAATATATATATCCAGCCCAGCTCTCTGAAGGGGAGGCAAATTGTCCTTTCCCTCATCAACTGATGGATAATTTGATGGATGGCGAGAGGATGATACTCATTTCCTTGGCTGATCCATGCAGATCAGCTGAAGAGGTGGGGCTCTGTGCTTCTCTGTGGACATGCCTGTAGACTTGCATGAGTGGTAACATCTACCACTGTCATGTAACCCCTAGCAGGTTGGCCAAGGGTGACAGAAAGAGTTAGTCACCCCTGCCATAAGCAACTATGAGAGCCAGTGTGGTGTAGTGGTGTAATGAGAGCCAGTGTGGTGTAGTGGTTAAGAGCGGGAGACTCGTAATCTGGTGAACCGGGTTCGCATCTCCACTCCTCCACATACAGCTGCTGGGTGACCTTGGGCTAGTCACACTTCTCTGAAGTCTCTCAGCCCCACTTACCCCACAGAGTGTTTGTTGTGGGGGAGGAAGGGAAAGGAGAATGTTAGCCGCTTTGAGACTCCTTAGGGTAGTGATAAAGCGGGATATCAAATCCAAACTCCTCCTCCTTCTCTTCTTCTTCTTCTTCTAACTACAAAATATGAGTGATATCCACCTCATACAGTAAACCCATTGATATCCATGGATGTAAATGCATTGGGTATCACCTGTTAGGATTTCTATCTATCGAAGCTGCTCCAGTGAGTGGTACTATGATTGTATAAATCATGTGAGTGTCTGAGAGAGCGTGAGAAAGGAAGTCTGTATTATCTCTTCCTTCTGAGTACTATTGGAAGTTAGTTTCACTTCTGAGTGTGTCACAGGTTTCTGTACTGGTGTTCAGAGAGCACAGACGTACTGAAGGAGTCTTCTGTATATAAGACTGTAAATAAAGTAGTTTTAGAACTATGATTGAATCTTTTTTCTGCTATGATATACCAGAAGACTGGCGTGCTCTTTTCAGGAAAGAAGGATCGATTATTACCAGCTACTCTGGACTGAAGGAGATTTACAGCCAGAGAGGGGCACCGAAGAGACACTCCGAAGACTTGGGAAGCTTGCAGCCTTCCCAGGGCATTTTTCCAACATCACACCTTGACCAAATCAATGCACCAATGGAATGCAGGGACTGCCAAAAATTAAAAACAACAAAAGACATTCAGTGTGGCAATGTTTATTCCTTTGAGTTGAATTTTTAAAAAGGTTCACAGCTGCCAGATAAAAATATCTAGAACAGAAAAAGGAACATAATAAGGGACTCAAGACGAGATAGCCACCACAGAGGCACTTAAGAAAACGCCACAATCATGTAAGGCACAAACAAACCATGACTGACTGAATCCATATCTCGATACTGTGATGTTACACTTGTACAAAACAGATACGACGACTAGTACTAGTATGTGATCAAAGGAGAAGAAAGCTCAGCTGCAGGTTAGATCAGTATAATTTATTTAATTTAAAAAACCCCTTTTAAAAACCTGCTTTGAAGATTTTCACTTTTATTTCCACTGGAACAGAAACCATTAATAAGGTTTCAGGGATGAAGGTGCTGGAAGGAATATTATGTTTAATCAATGGGTACATTTACTTAGGGAGAACTGTTAACTTTTAATTGCACTGTGCAAACTTGCCCAGGTCTCCTGCGGATTAGCTCTTCCAGTTTTCAAGCACACACTTTCCTAGTGTGTTGTAATTTTTCCTTTTCTGCGACGCAAATATTTTATTTCTCCACACTTCAAAATAGGCTTAAACTTTAGAAGCCTGCCTCTGGACACAGTTCTTATAGCACAGTAATATTCTAGACTAATGTTATGCTAGTTTCAGTTCCATAAACTGAACCTCTTGGGGGAATGGGACTTTCCAGAAGATGAAATCAGCTAGAGGAAGTAGAGTCCATCCCTTTAGGATAAAGTAGAGCCCTTCTCTTTCTGAGAGTGTTAATGAGCATGGAGGACCTTTCTGAAAAGTGAGCCACTATTTAAAAAATCACTGCAGATTTGGACAGGCCAACATCCAAGACGGTGAATGTATTAATTCTCATGTGCATGTGTTTTTGTGGCCAGAATGCATGCATATAAAGATTTTTAAGTGTTAATTTTTGAGTTTGAAAAACTGAAATTTTACTCATGGACAGCTTTTTAGTGTCCCAGCCTTTAGGAGATGCATGCTAAATGTTCTTCAGATATCACAGTATTGCAACTTTTCCTGCACTTCTTCATATCTGCTGCCAGGATATTCCTACCAGAGAAAACTTAGTTAAAATCACTGAAAAAAATATAAGTGTCATGCAGACACCACTGCTCCTACAGGCCCTGCAGAGCAGATCTCCATGCAGATCAGCTGGGGCCAGTACAACTTCAACCCAGTGTGGACATGCAGGGATCAGATCTCAAAGACAGATAAGAGTAGACCTACTTGAAGCTGGCTGCTTATAGGTATGTTAAGTTAATTTCTATGCGAACAGGTCAGCGGTTTTAAAATGTTGGCATTGGTCTTCTCTCCAGCACTTAATAATCTGCTTGATTTCTGCTGATAATTAGAATTCAGGTGTTATCTTGGAACAGGACATCTTACAGCAAAGATGACAATGTTTCTAAAGCCTTTAACAGGGTATTGCCAGAATATTCATCTGACTGGGTGCAGAGAGGGGCCCTTTAATGAACTATGCACCAATTCTCACTGCCAAGTACAACAGCTGATTTTTCTGACCCCTTTGACATTTAAAACAGCAATACAATAGTTACAGCTCTGCAGTATATGAACAGATACAATGGCTTTCAAATGCATTGATATAAGGGGCAATTAGTGCACACTTAGCAGCACCTTTTTCTCTTCATTGTCTCCTGGACTCTCTACATTCCTTCCCCTCCAATTTTTGCAACCTTATCTTTAACCTGTAGGGCAGCACCATAGTCATTTACAGAAAAGATACAGTGAAATGTTACCGTGCGCCTCTTATTCAACAGCCTTCCTCGACATCAATGGTGCACAGAGTCCTTAGTTCACTATGTCCTAAGTGTCACTTTCCCACAATTTGACATATTGATCTGAGTACTGCAACTGACAGTGGGGCATGCCTCTATGCCAAAATAGTTGAATTCATTATCCACAACACACACACACACACACATGTGCGCGCACCCCTCCTTCAATAAACAAATGAAGTATGAATGGATTGTCTGGCTCCCTCGAAAGATGCTGGCATTGTAGCCTGCTGCCCATTCCAGAATTGGGCATGTACACACACACACACACACACACACACCCTTTGGCGATGTGGCTCAACAAGGGCCATCCAAACTGTGGCACTAGGGTGAACTTACAATAAGCACCCTGGTCAAATAAAACACTGACCCAGACATTCATTAAAAAATATTGTAGCCATAGCAGCATACATGCTGTCTTTACTGAATCAGTGAAGTGCAGTTTTAAAATTGTGTCAGATTTCCAATCACATATCGCAGAGAGTCAAGTGGCACTGCACAGAACAAGCACTTACTTAAAAATGTCATCAAACTCCATGCTGTGTTATGTGCCTTACAGTCCTATAATGCCTTTCAGAGGAAGTAATTAAATTCCTAGTGTGAAGGGAAATCTCTGTTATGCCCTTCTTGTAAGCTCCACAGAGGCACCTAGCTAACCAATGGAGGCTGCAGTCCTATATCCACTTAAAAAGGTAAAGATAAAGGACCCCTGACAGTTAAGTCCAGTAGTGATTGACTCTGAGGGTGTGGTGCTCATCTCACTTTACTGGCCGAGGGAGCCGACGTTTGTCCGCAGACAGTTTTTCCGGGTCATGTGGCCAGCATAACTAAGCCACTTCTGGCAAAACCAGACCAGCGCATGGAAATGCTGTTTACCTTCCCACCAGAGCGGTACCTATTTATCTACTTGCACTTTGACATGCTTTCGAACTGCTAGGTTGGCAGGAGCTGGGACCGAGCAGCGGGAGCTCACCCTGTCGCGGGGATTTGAACCACCGACCTTTCGATCGGCAAGCCCTAGGCTCTGTGGTTTAGGCCACAGAGTAAATCCCACCAAACTCAGTGGCACTTACTTCTAAGCAGACATGTGCAGGCTTGCACTACACATTGATAGAGTACAACCTTAGATGGACATTTCATCTGAGGATCCAAGCAAGGCAACCTCTGTGTTCTTTTCCTGTTATGTTGTATGACATCATACACATTTTTGTCCATAAACAAGAAACAGGATGCTAGTTAAAGTATGATGCAAAACAGTCGGTTGTAAGTTAACGAAACACACCTCAAAAGATTAAGACGCTGTCATTTTATGAAGTCTAACACAAACAATTTATGAGGTGACAGCTTAACAGTTTGCATCTTCCTTCTCCCATCTGACCCTGATTTTGGTTCTGAACTCTCAGAGAAGTTTATAAATTCATGAGAATAAAACACGCTGCTCTTAAAGATGTTGGTCCTAGCCTTAGAGGGGGGATTGCAATATACTGAGTGCCCAGTATTTGGCTTGTAAAACCCTCCTCTTCTCCTTTCCCCACATTATCTTAGGTATGATCAGCATTTATCAGCTCTGAAAGATTAATCACTTGGTAGATAAGAAGGTTGAAGAAAACATCATCCCTGTATTGACCCCAGTTCTTGTTTTCTCCTCAGCTAAAGAGGTGATTGGAGATGGCAGGCACTTTAAATTCTTTGCATGGTGCTGGAGCTTAGTGGTACCCGCACCGTGTGTTGGCTTGGGGTTTTCCCATAGCAACCTTTTATACTGTTATTGTAAATTCATGCCCAGAAACCTGTTTCCATTCATGGATTGATGTAGAAGAAAGTTATATTGAAATATGTGGGACATGCTTCCAAGAAATGTTGATGAAAGAACAGAAGTTCAGCAAGTTCAACCTCTTGCCTAAAGGCAGGATCATTCATCCACCAAATCTCATAGGCCAACTTCCAGACCAGAGGTAAGACTTTAATGTGCAACCGATTTCTGTTTCTGAAAAGCAGTTGCATTCTCTCCCCCCCCCCCCCCCAAATCTCCACATTCTCATTTATCTCAAGAAATGAGGAACTGAAGAAAGCGGGGAAACAAAACATTTATGGAAAAGAATGATTAAATGGAAGAGCTGAGGATTGTTGAGAGTGTTTGAGTGCTTTTTTGAAAATGATCAAAAAGTAATCCACAACCCACTTTTTCATGCCTGATGGGTGAATTTCTGTGACTGCTACATCATAACTTAGTTAGAACAGGGGAAAGGGGTGCCGTAAAGGAAATCACATTTTGCATAAAATATGCTGTCTTTGTTCTCCGCCTCCCTCAGTTCTGCCAAATATTCCTAGGGCTGCATACTTACTCACAACAGTATAGGGAAATGCTTCTTTATTAAGTCTAGTCTCTTGCCCTATCGTATGATGCTGATGGGATACTAAAGCAGAAATACCACAAACAGCTGTATGCTCACCTTCCCCTCCTCTCTATAAACTAAATATTGCAGGTGCTACAGATCCTCTCATTCTACTTGAATGGCCGTCACTGACACCCAAGTTATACACAGGAAGAAACCCAGAGCTTCTGTGGTCTCACACCTCTTTCCTCTCCAGTCTTTGTAATTTCTAACAAAACCAGTGTATAAAGCAAGGTGCGGGGAGCCTTTGGCCCTCCAGATGCTGCGGAACTGCAACTCCCATCATCCCTATTACTGGTGCTTGCTGGGACTGATGGCACTCATAGTTCAGCAACATCTGGAGGGTCAAAGGTTCCCCATACCTGGTATAAAGTGACCTCAGGTTGGTCATTTCTTTGACCCCTGCCTCACATTATTGACAGGAAGACTCAACGTGCTAAAATGTCACATCGCATCATATTTTATAATGTCTAATGCATTACCGAAAAACAAAACAAAGCAAAAACCAAACCCAGATAGGAAAGAGGCACACAGCTAATGTCCCGTCTCTTTAGCCCAAAGACAAGTGTTTATGATGCTTCCAAAAGATGACTGGACTGTGGCAAAGCTCTGAGAGGATGAACTATGAAGCACAAATGTAAAATGCTTCATTACAGACCCTGAGGGGAAGAGGCCATTGCTTGGTGGATGAGAAGATGCTTTGCATGCTGACGTTCAGGTTCAGTCTCTGGCACCTGTTGCTAAAATGAATTCAGATACCAAGCTGCTACCAGCCAGAGTGGGCAGTCCTGGGATAGATGGACCAGTGATCTAACTCTGCAACCTGTTTTTATCACAGACTTGCCTTCAAAGACCCAACTGTGTGATACATTTTTGCATTCAGGTGAAATAATAATCAGACTTTGACACCTGATTACCATAACATTCCTTGTTTAGAAATATCAATTTGACAAGTGCCATTTGAGGAATTATTATTACTTAAGAAAAAAGTTCAATTGAATTCAGTAAGTTTTAGTCCCTAGTAAGTGTGCACAGGAACACTGCCTTGAATTACTAATTTCTTTAATAATTAAAATGGAATTAGTTTCACCACTGTTTTGACTAATAGATTCTAATTAGTGATAAAGCCAAGCACATTCTGACTGATGAGAAGAAGCAATTGAACAGTGCTTGCTCCCTCTGTGAGAAAAAGGGAAGGATCTAGAATTGCTGGCATGGTCCCAGAACCCAGCAGAGCCTTCAGGAAGATGAGGATATACAGGCTGTCCCACTAGGGGGGTGGGGTGGGAATCTTTAGCACCACCTCCTACATCATCCCAGCTTGAGAATGTGGTCCTTCCACTTTCCTTGGGTTCCAAATCTCCAGCAGCATCTCCATCTCTTCCATCTTGTAGACAAACAACAATAGTTCCAGAACACCACAAGGGTCATTTAATGGAGCACAGCCAGGTCTTCCAGGGAGATGGGCAGACAGAAAAGCCCTGGTGGAACATGATAATTTCAAAACTCCAGCATTCTTTAAGCTAGAGGTAAAGAACTTTTGGCCTACAACTCTCACTATCCCTGCCTATTAATCATGCTGGCTAAGGCTGATGGGAGTTGAAGCCCAACAACCGATCAGCGACCCATGCTTTAAACCTTTTCAGTTCCAAGCCAGGAGCCACAAGGCTGGGCGGGAGAGAGGCCACACATAGACAGGGTGACTTCTCATTACCAAAAACCAACACTTACTACTTAAAAACCTGCCCCTCAATTGCCTGAAAACTGCTTCTGAAGCTTAGGAGAACATGGAAACAGCCTCCAATAGTGTCACCTGGAAAGGAAAAGGGGGCAGAGGTGGAGGCCACAGTGTGCAAGAAGGTACTTTGCTGTGCCTTGGGAGCCCCCTCAGGTTCTGGCTACTGCCCTAAAATTTCCTCTGTACCCACGAGTAAACTGTGGAAAAGTGATCCATTATGAAAAAAGGGAAATATCTTCATAACAGCAGCCCTGGGATATTGTTAACAAACCTGTCTGTCCAAAGAATATAAACAAAAAACATAATACCACCCAAAGGAAGAGGATGGTAAATTCATCAGGCCAAAAGCTAATAAACCTTGGCATTCCATTTTGGTCAAGGGATGTAACTTGGAAGTTGTATAAATACAGTGGTACCTCTGGATGCGAACAGTATCCGTTCCAGAGCCCCGTTCGCATCCTGAAGCGAACGTACCCGTGTCTGCGCATCTGCACAGGTCACGATTTGCCGCTTCTGCACATGCGTGTGACGTCATTTTGAGTGTCTGCGCATGCACGAGTGGCGAAACCCGGAAGTAACATGCTCCGTTACTTCTGGGTCATTGCGGAGCGTAACCTGAAAACGCTCAACCTGAAGCATGTTTAACCTGAGGTATGACTGTATACATATGTAACTCCCAGGGAGTCACAATGCCATTAGTAAAAGATAATCCTAGTTTAGAAAAAAAATGCAAAACAACTCCAAGACTTGGAAATCTTTTTGTAAGAACATGACTCTTCCATAATACCCCAAAAGAAACATCATGTCTGTCCTATAGCTTGTTCCTCTGTCTTTCAAAGTCCTAAGAGATGCTCTCTCAAGTTAAATTGGTGCCTTCAGTTCACAGTGGCACACTGCATAGCCAGAGCACAGAGAAACAGCTTAATTCTTGCCAGAGGCAAGCAACAGACTTCCCAACAGATTGAAATCTGGCATTCTGAAATGCCATTCTAGTTGGCCGTCTTGATTTCATTGGAGCTACTTGAGCAGCAAGATGTTGCAGTTCCATTTTGTGGGTGAAAAATGGGCTTCAAGACCCTTCCCACAGTGTACTTCCTGTGTGCCATCTCATTAGAAACCAAAGCAGAAGCACTTTCACACATAGAAATAATAAATCATTTTAACCTGATGAGGATGTTAATATCAGATAGGAAGTAAACATAGATTTTGGACAACAGTAAATGTTAGTTCCTACTGCAAATCCAGGAAGTGCAAAAGAAAGCTAGTATCATTTGTATACACTTTTAAAATAATGGATCTTCAAGATGATGCAAGTATGACAAGGTTCTTGAAAGGACCTTTCCCATAGCCTCAGAGGTAGACATGGACTCCATGTTACGTTTTTAAGATACCTTTCCATATGATACGGTTTTCAAAATTCAAAATCAAGTATCTATTGCTGAAGCTGGGATCCTGAAAATCATGTTTTAATTTAAAAAATAAGTAGTAGTAGTAGTTAAGTGTCCAGTACTCATATAGAAAAGCTTAGAAATGTTTGGGTGCCTGCATGTTTTTGGAAACCCAAAATCTAAAAGGGAATATCTAGGGAGCTGAACTCTTGTACCATGCACAGTTCTTTGTCCAGCTCAATATTATTTCCTCTCTTTTGCCCATGTACTGCTGAAGTTCATGTTGGTACCTCCCTGTGTGAAGTGCAGCACTAGTTTTCTTTCCTCAGCTACTCACAATGCCAGGCGTTTCTAAATGCTCAGGGTACACGAGTCTTCATAACACTGCAGTGGTCAGATTAAGATGACAGACAGGAATCTTTCACAATTCACAAAACAGCGTCAACAAGTTCCATGTGATAATCATCACAATGCTGTTTTGAGAGGCCATTGGCTGAGAGCAGGCTTTGGCTATAGAAGCTCCCAGGTTACACCTCCAGCTTAAAGATCTAAGTTGATGGGCATCTACTTAAGAACCAGAACCTGTTGGTAGATATTACCTAGATGGACCAATTTTCTGATTCAGTATATGGCTGCTCCTTGTAGATTATCATCTTTGGTAATTTATTCCCTGATTTGTACAGCCAAAGACATGAGAAAGGAAAAGCAACACTGGAAATGACCCCTAACTAGGATTTGCACCTGTATTTAGCCGGAGTTGATAGGTTCCTTCTTCGGATGGAAGGATGTGTCCATTTTGGTTCTCTCAAGTTTCACATTTTCCCCGTCTTAAATTCAGTTCTCAACATTTTGCAGCAATTTACCATGTTTTAAGAAATACTCATGAAAATTCACCGGCATGTTAGAGCGAATTTCTCCTAATAAACACAAAAGCTTTACGCAACTTTGGCTAATGTACACTTTTTAACAAACCTATTTCCCCATCTGCATTTTAAATGTTATCTCTTTTTTACTAATATCTTCCTCCTAATACCTGCATTATTGTGAACATTGCTTGATTGGACAAGTGCACCACAAAAATGCAGAGAACTGTGCTCCGATTCACATACTGTTTTGGAAAGTCCAAATCTGAGTGCGTAGTGATTTACACTTTTCCTCCATTCCTAGTTCTTCATAATGCCACAAGTCAAAGGCAGGAAGTGACAAGGGGGAGGGTGTCTAACCAGGAGTCCCAACAGCATCAATGCCCCCCAACCCCCTTGCACACTTTAATCTGGTCCTAGTATTTTTAATGACCAGATTAAGACTTGGCCATGTAAAATAAAATATTTGCAAACACATAACTCAAGCCTTAAAAATGTGTGTTTTCACTTGTTGGGTTCACTCAGGTGTAACTGCTCTTGCATTCTTGGAGTTAACACATGGTTGAATAGTAGTTTGCCTATGTGTTCTAGAAAATGTGCCATGGAGTGGAATCCCTCAAAAAAAGAGACCCCTTCCAGCTTTTTGACAACCCTTCTCTGCAAAAAAACAAACCCCAAGAACAGAAACCAAAAAGTACTTCTGAAGAAATAGACCCCTAAATTTGTGTAGAATGTTGATCCTGGAATTTATTCTCTCATATAATCTCTTCATTTAATTGTCATTCTCCCAAAACATTTGGAGGCAATGGAAATGTTCGATCAACTACTTTTCTCCCACTGTGCAATGATTTTTGCTTTGCCACTGTGGTGAGATCAACATAGTAGTTGATTTTGTAAAAAAGGAAAATGTCATGGCAATACACTGGGCTCCACCAGACCACTTTAAAAAAAAATAACCAAAATAATAATAATAACAACAGCAGCCCACTTTGTACTGGCCTCAGAAATACATATTGGACCGTTTTGCAAGATAAAGTTTCATAGGAGAAATACATGGGATAATTGTGAATTGCATTCATCGCTACCTGGCAAGAGTAAAATGAACCTGCAAATGCACACAAATCTGCCAATTCTTATTAGATTCACAGATTGATTTTCAGTTTTTCACCAGAAGTCCCCTTTTAAATGTGCAGAGCCCAACTGCAGTCGCTGATGTCAAGAGAGCACAGAAGCCAAACAACTTGAGGAGTCCAGGTACAGAAGGCAAGTTCCTTTCCCAAAAGGTGGTAGTGATTGGCAGGGCTGGGACATCCTGGATGAAAGAACATTCACTATTAGTGTATGGCAAATGTGATGTTCTTCTTAGGTGGCAATCTTAGTCACATCTATTTGGGTATAACTAAGAGCCATGGAATTATGCAGGACTTGCTTGTGACAAAGCATGCGCAGGTTTCACTGTTAGTTACAGATCCTGTATAAAGCATGTCATGAAATGGTTGATAAAATTAATAATAATGCAGTGCTATTTCACCTTAAAGGAAGAACTGCAAACTTACGAGTGATTCTGGTTCTGACTTCCAAATTTCTGCTTCCGAAATCTTCCCCATTGAGTGCAATATCTAAAAATGAAGATAACATTTACATGGCTTCCTTTTATTTCCAAATACCTTGGTAAAGGCTTCCCAAAAATTATACACTAAATGCACGCCAAGGTTTCAGATCTTTCTGAAATGAGTGGGAGGTGCACAAATTCACACGTAAAGCAAATTTATCAGAAAGGTCCAAGATTTAAGGGCATATCAAAACAAGCTAGGCAAAACATTGCCCCCACAGATGCATAAATCCTGCATCTGCAAACCAAGTAAAGTTTCAACTGGCTTTAAAATGGACGATTTCCTGGGAATAGTCCAAAATACTACAGGCCTCCCCTAATCCCCAATGTCGAATTTCAAGCTCTCTTTCCAATTTTAAAATGCATTGCATTATTTTAAGCACAGTTACAACCAGAGTATGTGTTCAGCAGTCCGCAGCCATGAGAGATCCAGCAGGTGAGACAGGGCCTGTTCAGTTGTGGCACCCATGTTTTGCAACCCTCTCTCAAGGGAGGCTCCACTTTATTAGAATTCCAGTCCATTTTCCTTTCTTTGGTCACATTTTGGGATTCATTTGACCACCACTACCCTTCCTTCTGTGATTTTATGTACTGACTTTCCCATTTTGGTGGCTTGATTGTTTTTGTTGAGTATTTGCTTTTAATGGGTATCTCTTAAATTGCTTGGCCAAACCGTGGAATACAAATGTTTTAACCAACAAATACAATTGCCCTTTATTCAGACATATCAGCAGTGCAATCCTATATGCCCCTATGAAAGAAAAAAGCCCCATTGAGTCCAATGGGGCTTACTCCTAGATCCGTGAGTATAGGATTGCAGCCTCACAAGGCCTTGTTACTCAGGGCTCACTGTACCTCTCTGACGGCTCTCTCTCCAGCCTGCACTGCACCTTCCATGTAGCCGCTCCATTCTGAAGCCGTCTCGGTGCCTGCAAAGAAGATTCTCCCAACTGGCTCACGAATTACCCTTTAAAAGAGGCACAGAATATGGAAAGCATGAGGGACCCATTTCTCTAATCGTAACTCAGACAAGAGCATTCCTAATATCATTCTACCACATCAGCATTGCAACCTATGGCAGACTGCTTCTGGCCCCCTTTTCCAACTTTATGAAATCCTTTCTGAAGAGAGGAAAGGTGACTAGAATTGAGTAACAGTCTTCTGATACAGAAAGTTTTCAAGGCACAGAAATCTGAGTTCACATCCAGAGCACCCTTGTTGAGCAAAGGCATTGAATTCCAACACTAATTACGTAATTTGTTAGCTTACTACTTTGATTTATTAGAGACATATTATAAACTCAAGAGTTGTAACTGAATGTTAATCAGAGCTGTTATGTGTGCAAGGATGCTCAAGGCTGAGGGCACTGATATAAGTAGCAACATAAAACCTTTGCTTCAGATAATATGCTTAAGATATTTCCAAATAATAAATGCTTTATCTTGAGTGAGGAAGTTACTTTTACTGAACACCTGCAAACTCTCACCAACACTTAGACGTTCTAGTACCCCTTTAATTAAGGATGCACACTTTCCTGGGATCTCTTGCATAGGACTGAGCTGTTTGGAGCTAATTAACTCATTAAAGGCATGGTCGCCAATCAACAACAAAACATGAATCTGATTACAGTTTTTATTAACTGCTGAAACAAATGCAACCCTCCTGCCAGTCATCGCGTAATCACAAGCTAGGGAATTGTGTTTCATACGTTATCATCTCCTCAGGTTTCTTACTGTAATGAAACATCCTTGCTTATTGTTAACATACCTTCCAAACTGAGTCATTATCCCTGGTGGGAAATAGGCTGTGTAGCACCCCCCAGAATACTGTTCTTCACACCAGTTCTTCTCTTCATAGTGTACTGGCTAGAAAGGCAGAGTTAACAGGGTTAAAAGTAACAGAGGAAGCGTAAAAAACAACAGAGAACTTATTTCAGAGATCTGTGAGGAGCACCCAGTGTTTTCTCATGTCACTTCAAAATTTACACATCTATTTACAGATAAAGCCACTCCAATTTGAAAATACAGATCAGGTAGCACATTTAAAAGTGTAGGTAAAAATACTTTAAAAGAGAAAAGAAAATGGGTAACACACATAAACTTTAATCCCGCTCTGCCCCACTGCTTTGTTAAAGGTTTCTTAGAAATGTATTATAATAAGGTACAAAAAATATAGCAAGTGCTTGCTGTTCTCAGTCCATCTTTGAAAAAATTGAAATGCAAAATACATCTTTGAAAACCCTCACGTGGTTGACTGAGATCCACATAATGTGAAATATTCCCAAATACTAACACTCAAAGTCAACCTACTGGTTTTCTGAGGTCATGGATTGTGTGTCCAGCTTCATGGACCATGACCTCAGAAAACTAATCCAAGATGACTAGTCTTATAAATCTTCCAAAAGATGTCCAAGCACTGTCCTGGAGCCCTAGAGGAAGATTTGGTGCCAGAGTACTGTCATACAAAAAAATTACTAGAAATCATCCACTAAAGGAGGAGAATGCATGAATCCCTGCTAGCTGTATCATGAGAGCTAATCATTAATAAAAACAATATATATTCTCCTCTTACATGCAAGGCTTCCTGGGATCCCAACACCTTTGCATAGAGCTCACAGATCCTTCTTTTCCTATAGCAGAAATACATGAAAATACATATTACTGAGCTTATGTTTCTGAAACAAACTATAGTTTGCTCTGAATCTGGATTTTATCACCTCAGTTTTTAAGATTAATATTTACAGAGATTGGGGCTATACATTCTAAAGGCCCTCATAAACATCATGGGCCTGAGCCTGCTAGGGACCACCACCCCACACACAGTCTGCATACAACATCAGCAGCAGCAAGGCTAGCCCTATTGTTGGGCTGCTGGCCTTCTGAGTGAGACTGCAACCTGGGGCAGCTTACTGGAGTGTCACAAACAGGCAGCAAACATTACTGTTGCATTTTTAAAGTGAGGGAGGGGAAAGTGGTGCTTGTGGGTTTTTCTGCCTTGGGTACCAAAATGACTTGGCCAGCCTTGGAGACTCTGCCTTTTCTGCTTTTCCTCAGGTAGCAAAATTTCTCTGGATGGCCCTACAGAGTAGCCACATGTGCAAACAGATCCTATGTGTGCAGTTTGAATAGCTGGGCCTATATGCATGGAACTCTTCCTTTAAAAAGCTAAAACAAAGCTTTGCCAAATTCCTGTTCATAGGAAGATACAAGCAAATGGAAATGACCCCCTTTCCTTTCCCCACCCAATGGCTGATCAGTGGGATTCTCACTTTTAAAAAATGCATTACAGGCTGCTCTGTGTCACAGTAGTTGCATCGTATCCCCTGTGCTTGCTATGAGCCAGTTTCACAAATGACTCCCATAAACGGATGGGGCGGATACTGAAATTGCACAAAGGCAAAGGTGGAATCCATGCATGAAAAGAAGCTTCGATGCATCATTGGTGGGTCTTCTGGACATGTTCCCATATACACAAAGAGTGCTGCAGGAGGAGTTCCCCCCATCCCCATGGATGCACAGAGCTCATCATCTTTTGCAAGAACAAGGCTGACTCCAGGCCCACCCTCTCCCACTATGTTGTTATACATGTTATGACCATCATTGCATATATCAATTTCTGGACTGGGGAGTCGTAGTAACTACGCACCAAATGAAATACTTTAAACTTAGCAAATATCAAACAGCATTAATTTGGAGACCATCGAAACCATCAAAAACATCATTACTTCCTTGACTCCATTTTGTCCTGGGAGTCAAAACCTATATGAAATATATTTGCAGCAGAATCATTTATTTGTTTATTTACAAAGAATATTTGTATGCTGCCTGCTCATGTAAAAGATATAAAGCAGTGCACAAGATATACAAGCACAACAAAACACAAAACAATACCCCCCCAAAAAACCCCCAATAAAATGAATGGCTTGTCAAGAAAGTTTAAACAGCTGCATAGACCTGTTAGTGCATAAAGGGCTTTACATGGGGCAACACTGGGAGTAAGGAGGAGGAACTTGACTGGCAGTGCAACCACCTGGTCTGGCTGTAAGTAAGAAAGAAGGGAGGCAAGGGTTGGTTGAGGCTGGTGGAACAGTGCTCCACTTGCCCTAGTGGGTCAGTCTCCACTGATTCTACCACCATATGAATGAATGAATTTATTATTTCAGTCACAGACCGGTTCCAGCTCACATACAAAATCAGGGAAGTCCATATGGGAATGGAAAGAAAGGAACATCTTGGGCTTCCAGAAACAAAATCCAGAGGTTTATTGTTCATACCTTTCCTCCGCAGTGAGGTGAGTCAATTTCCTGCATTTCCGAGCAAGGATAAAACTAAAATACAATAATATAGAACAGACTCTTACTTCTATCATCATAATAGAATCAATAATAATTACAGTTTAGATTAAGACCATATGATGCCGGTGGTTTTCAAACATGTCATAAAGTCCTCTTTCAAGACTTATGCAGACTCCATCAGGTAGCATCTTTCCACGCGATGTGACAACACAGAAACACCAGCCATTTCACTTTGTCTCTCCTTCTATGACATTGTGGAAAAGGGAAGAATGGATTTTTCTCATGGAAGCACCCAAGGGCACTTGACACCTGGTTGGCACAGCTTATGCATGGTACACACAGGAAATAAGAAACTCCACACTTGCATGTTACCAAAAAATGTGTGAAAGAATGAGGAACCCATTATTTCTCTTCCCGTACTTTACATAACATATGAAAAGGTATGCAGGTTATAAACGAAATAGGTGCAAACTCAAACATAGTAGACTGAGACAAGAATTCTTCTTCACAGACAGCTTTTTATACCCTACAGGACATATAAGGCCAATGTCCTCTTGATTTTCCATAAAGAATGATGTTCCAACTGTATGGTACAGTTGCTCAAGTCAAGCATGTATGGTACATGCTTAAGTCAAGACACAAATGATACTCTCTTCACATTTCATTTCTGATTCTCTTCCTCTCTTAAAAGACTCAGAAGGTGGCTTTTCAGTATTCCTTACCCAATTATTGCTGGAAAACTTCCATCGGGTTTAGTGTCATCTAGTGTCAAACCAATAGCTGCATCCTCATCTTCAATTATCATGGTGCCACAATAATCTGAAATGGGAGTGAAAAGTGAATGCATGTATCAGTAATCTAGGTAGTTCTAACAACTATGTCACTCTCATGCCTCTAAATAATATATCTTAACAACATCTCTTGACAACAGGGGCACCACAGGAACATTAAATTTAATGCAATGTATATGCAGCAATTTAAAAGTCACAATACACAGCTACTTAAAGTGGTTGGGAGAAACTACATAGTGAAAGGGCCTTTAGAAAGCCCTCCTAGTAGGTCCCAGGAAGAATTATTCCCACCTAATGTCCCCAAGATCACTTAACTGTGGATATTGATTGATTGATTGATTGATTGATTGTATTTTAGTTATTATTACACTTTCCTCCAATGAGCTCAAGGTGGCATGTGTGGTTCTGCCCCTGTCCATTTCATCTTCACAACAACCCTGTGACATAGACCAGGCTGAGAGAAAGCAACTGGTTCGAGGGTATCCAGTCAGCTTCTTGGCTGGGTGGTCCAGCATTCTAACCACTATACCAATTGGCCTTCTGGGAGATGCCAAGAGTTGAGCCCTAAAAGTGCCATGCACCACCATTATGTTTGGATTTCTAGAAGTTTCTGAGATTCCTATATTGTTACTGTGTGAGGTAACAGCAGGCTTTAAAAAAGAGAGAGAAATGGATAATCTTTGGGTGGCTGCCAGATTCTGGGTTACCATGGTAATTCTTCAGGCACAGAGAATATCGACAACTCTTTGCATAAGATCTTGTTCTCCATAGTGCACCACATTAATCATAAAGATAAAAGACGTAACCCCATCTTCAAAGCACCTTCCCCAGGGAGGGTCCAGTATCTTTTCGGCACTATTTGCTCAGGCCTTTTAGACTCCCTTTAAAATGCTGTCTTAGTAAGGGTTATTTTGCTGCCTTTGGTTTTAATATGCATTGTCTCTTCATGGCTGTTCCACCATCTTAATGTTAATGTTTGGTTTAATTGTTAGCTTTAATTGTTTGCTTTTAATTATTAGAATTATTAGTCACTTTGGGATTCAAGAACACACACACTTTATGCATCTATTTCAACATGTGGGTTGGATCCAGACTTCATCCATGCTGCTGGAAGGGAATGGTGGTGGAAGACAACTTTCTCCATTTCCTCACTTCCCCTGAAGTCGCCAGAGGATTGGGGGGACCCTTTGGAACAGCATGGGAGGGAGGGGAGTAATAATAATAATAATAATAATAATAATAATAATAATAATAATAATATCACCTCCCTCCCTACCACGAGCAGTATCAAAAACCTTCAGTGAAGGAACCACAGACAGCAAGATTGTGCCTGTCTAGCTCTCCATCTATGTGTCTGTCTCTCTAAGATGATGCTGAAGTAGACAGGATGAGAACAACATGTGAGAAAAAGTATACTTTAGGGCAATTCTGCATGTGCCCCTTCCCTTCAATCAGCAAGAAATACCTTTTTTCCTCCAGAATGCTTCCTTGTAGTATACTATGCATTTGATGACTGATCCCATAGGAACCCGGCTGATCAACTGATTCCTCATTGAAGGCAACTGTGGGTTAAAGTGAATCTTCATACAAAGTGCAGGAGGGATGGCACTAATAACATACCGGGCCTTGAAAAGAAATACAAAGAAAAATCAACTCTATCTTCACAGGATACTTGAAACTGCTTGTGTTATTCTGGGTGACTTCCGGTTACATTTCAACGAAAATTTGACTCACAAAAGAGGATACAAATTTCTCATCAGGTTACAGGTCACAGAAATTTAAAGTGACAAGCAATTTTTCCAATGATGACAGAAACGGACCTTTGGATTTTTCCAAATGGCTGAATAAATTGTTGAAAAGGCTCTTCGCAACACAAAGAACACAAGGGTAGTTTTAGATACCATTTAGATACCCAGGCGTCTCCTGGGAAAACAAAGAGGACAGAAGCCACAAGGAAGGAGTACAGTCACAACAGTCAAGAGAAATAATTAGAAGTAAGAAAGCACAATAGCATAAACTCATTAAGGAACTTGCAACCAGCATGCATTTAAGCTTTACACATTAGTAATTTTCCTTTAAAAATTTTTTTAAAGGGGACAGAAAGGGGGTAAAAAGGAAGAAATACTTTGGGATTCCTGCTTGCTATTGAATCCAGTGTGTTTTGACTATACACGATTTGGGTTTTATGCACTATCCCCAGAATGTAACTCCCACATGAGTTGCCTGTACCAAATCAATTATTGCATAGAGATATGGCAATCAAGCCATGGCTTACACACAGTCTTCTACCCTTCCCTGCTTCCTCAGGGTATGAAGGGAGATTAAATCTTTAATTCCTGGTTTGCAGCAACCTGCTCACAATTTTGTTGTCCAAACCTGGCAAACCATGGTTTGTACAAACTCTATTTGCTTCTAAACCACAGACCCAAACCATAATTTGATCTGTGCTTGAGATCTGCTTTGTGGGTAAACTATGAGGAAGGAATGAGGAAGGAAAGTTTATCATCTCCTCTCTCACAAACAGAGGAAGGAGAGGGGGAGAAAGTGTACAGGTCCAAGGCATAATTTGTTCATGTTTATAACAGCAAACTGTGGATATTTAACGCAGTCAATTGAACACAGTCGTTTGAACATTTTTGTTTATTGAGATTCTTCGCCCAACTAACAAATGTCCTTTATATCCTCTTCTCCTTATATGACAAAAAGAGAATCCTTGTACAGTGGTACCTCGGGTTACATACGCTTCAGGTTACATACGCTTCAGGTTACAGACTCCGCTAACCCAGAAATATTACCTTGGGTTAAGAACTTTGCTTCAGGATGAGAACAGAAATCATGCGGCGGCAGCGGGAGGCCCCATTAGCTAAAGTGGTGCTTCAGGTTAAGAACAGTTTCAGGTTAAGAACAGACCTCCAGAACAAATTAAGTTCTTAACCCGAGGTACCATTGTATATATTAGAACTGTAAGCTTTTAAATCACCTCGTATGTTTCATGATCCAGTGTCTCCACAATGACACTTTCACCAGTCTGATCAATGGAGGTAACAGGCTTCTCTAGTTTAACCAGCTCTCCTAGATAATCCATGATCTTCTCACAAATTTGGCCAGAACCTCCAATGAATTTCCTCTCCTGGAAGATAGAAAAAACACACAACATAGTTCATCAGACCAAATTGGTGGCTTAAAATGATACCCAGATGGAACAGATGAACCACAATAGAACCCCCTTCATATTAATATTTTTATTCTGGCTGGGCTACACACACACAGCACCTTCATATGTTGAGCATGAAGGTCTAAAGGTGGCTTCTAGCCATGTTTGGAAGCCTCTGTACAGCTAAGAATCCTGTTATCGGGGCTTCCAAGCTAGAAGAGGCTACTAAGCACATTCAGCCCCCTTCAGACCTTCCAAATAAAAATATCAATGTCAGAGATGGTGTGGCCAGTGCATGGAGAACATGGAGGTCAGATTCTGCCCTCTGGAGACATTTAACCCTCACTCAATCAAGCTGAACGTCTGAAATTATTGCCATAATTGTTGAACATAAATAACTGGGGGGGGAGGGGTTCTAGTTCACTATACCTGGCCTCCATTGGTTGTTGAAAATATCCTGGATGTCCCACCGCACTGTTTAACATACCACAGGAACCACAGAGCGGAGACCTCATGGGGCTCAGAGGTAACATCGACATTGACAAACAGAGTAGCAAACCGCCTGGCAGCACTGCATACAAATCCAAAAGAGAGAAGGAAAATGTTGAGTCTGGCCTCTCCCCCTGCCCCACCTTCATTATAGGTGTGGAGATGCTGGATTCTTGCTGGACAGCTCTTACTGCATGCACAGGGACGGGTGGCTAATATCTCCATTCTCCCTTTTCATGAAATGGGGGGATCTCAGTTCCAATCATGGTGGGAGGGTGAGATTAGTCTTCCCTCTTCTGAGATGCCTTCCCAGTAAGAACTGGACTACACTCATGTCTGCTGAGTATTTAAAGAAAAACAAGATATGCCACTGTCTCCAGGGCACATCATGAGAGGACAACAAATGGTTAGTTAATTTTTAGGGTGGGAAAGAGGTGTTTTTCCTGCCTCAGGTGCCAAAATAACTTTACCAGACTTGGGTATTAATCACTTTAACATGGGGAGGGGGAATGCTCCACTTTGGCAGTCCTAAGTTCAACAGCTACTGAATGGCTGTGTGTGTGCACGCGCATACATGTACATGTATACATAAAGTATGTATATGTGTGTGTGTATATATGCACACCCACACCCCAGTGGACTGCAGCTAAAGATTTCTATCATAGCTATAAATGCCCTGTTGAATGGTCCTTTGAACTTTTCATTTACTATTCCACTTGAGACTATCAAGTAATTCATGTATTGAAGGGAATATTTTTTTTATTAAAAACCCACAGCTTTATAATTTTAATTCTTTTATAAACCAAGGGAGCCAAGAAAATGTCAAATAAGTGAAAACCAATGAGAAAATATTATTCAAGCAATGTTATTTTTTCTGATTAGTTCTTTCCAGAAACCAGCATGCCCCATTTGTTCCTACCTGAAAGAGCACACTGTGCTTAAGGAAAGTGTTGGCCTCCAGGGAAGCCTGACATTTTGATCTTTTTGTGCATGATTTTGACAGCAGAGTATTATTTCTAAATGATCAACCACTGAAATAGCAACAGTGCAATTGCATGTAATATTTATCACATGTTTTCACATATAAATCTGTTACTGTTCCTCACCTTCTTGAGATGCTTCAAACAAACAAGGCAATAAATAAGTGACCCAAAAAGGCTGAGAGTTATTTCCATGATATTTGAAAAGCAAAGGAGTGAATTAAATATTTCCCTGGCATATAGACTAATATCCTGTTATGAGAGAACCATAACTGGAAGAAATAGACTAGAGGCGAAAATTTCCCCTTGTTCGTGTTTTGATAATATTTAGTATTTTAAGAAATTAAGAGGAAACAAGGAATGCTCCAGTACTACCATCTTGGCAAAGGATGGGGACAGGATACCAAAATCCCCCTTAATGTTATAACCACTGTAACCATCAGTGATCTGGACACAGAGGCTACAGGGGCACCAGATGGGGAGTCAGTGGAGGGCTCAGAGCTGATTGCTGAAGATAGGAGGCCCCAGAGGAACTTCTCTATAGTACTCTCATGGGCACCTTCCCCTGACCCTGAAGCACCAGTTGCCTCCCAGTGCACATCACCAGTCCAGCAGCACAGGCAATGCACCAGGAAGGAAACTATGGAACAGGTGAGAAGTGACTGTGCACAGGCCAGAGGGTTGGGTCTTTAAATCAGTAAAGCTCACTCAAGGGAGCGGAACCTGGAGGAAGCAGTCTGGAAACAGGCATAAAAGACCCCAGTCCGCTCCCAACCTTTGTTGGAACAAGTTGCTCACTAGGAGCTGTCCATGGTCCAGTTTTGATCTGCCTTGCCTCCTTCTCCATGGAATCTGACATCAGACCAAAACAGGGCACATAAGTCCTGGTTTCTTTCAATCTACTGTTTCTGGCACAATGTTGGAAGACCCTCCCAAATCTCCCCCATGTCCAAATATTTGTTCAATATTTCAGAAGTGGGTCCTCAGAAGCACCTCTGAGCACACCATGCATCACATGCAGCTCTGTGGGTTTTGTCCTAAGTAACAGCAGTCTTCAATCCTAAATAGGTTAGTGGTACAACACATGCTTTCAATCTGTGGCATGCTTACAATCCTGGGAATATCCAGGTAAGGCTAGAAAAGACTGACATGAGCAACCCTAGGGAGCTGCTGCCAATCAACATAGACCAGGAGTAGCCAACGTTGTGTCCGCCCGATGCTGTTATACTATAACTCCCAACAGCCACAACGATGATCATCCCAATGATCAGGGATGATGGGAGTTGTAATTCAGCAACACTTTGGGCTGGATTGGCTATCCCTGGGGTAGACAATGCTGAGCTAGATGGATCAGTGATATAAACAGCTTCCCATGTTCCTTTGACTTCTTGCTGTCATGTTCCAATCAATCCAGAACTAGTGCTGTGCCAAAATATTTCTCCAGAGTTTTATTTCCCTGTGAAAATTGTCATTTTCCCCTGCCTCATTGTTCAGCATTTCTGTGGGTATAGGATTTTGAGCTTGCCTTATAGTTTAAGAGAGTAGTGGTGTGTGCATCTTTCCAGAAAACATTTATTCACCACTGTGCAGCCTCCCTATCTTATGATGTGTTCCCCTAGGCTTTAATTGAAGCATGGGTACCTGGGCAGGCTGCAGAGTGCAGACTACTGGTGAGATAATTTGCAGAATAAAAGAAAGGACACTCAAGTCCACCCATTGGCCACCTTGAAAGCAAGGTAAGCACATCAAAAACACTGTACCCTAGCCACGAAAATTTCACCAAAATCTACTCTCGGTTTTTATTATTTTTGAATGCAATTTCTTAACACTTGATAGAGAACGTTTAAAAAATGAGAGAGAAAATTAGCACAGCACTCATTTAGAACATCAGTGCACACATGCCATGGTAGAGACTGCATGCACACACTCCATGTCTCTGGAAGGTTTTACTTCCATGCCTTTAGAATTAACTATACAGGGAAATAGATGGCTCCTTCTATTTTATTTGTATGTAGTATGGCCCTTGTGGATTCATCATTTGAAATATGTAAAGTTTATAGGAAATTATCAAACACACATAGCTTTCTGGCTGCATTAGAGCTTGCCAGACCTAACTAGGCACCTAATATATGTCATGCATCTCATTCCAGCATGCAATGCCATATAAAGGCAAATTTGTTCAATTTGTCAACAGAATGGAAGAAAAATGGAGATTACCCTTCAGCTCCATTGCATCCTAGAGAAGGGAAGCCATTTCAAAAAACATAAATCTTGATCACAAAGGCAGATCAAATGCATAGAAGTACATGAAACATGCACATCGATAGGTTTCTAATAAGAGAGAGAGAAATGAGGTTCACCCAAAGGTCTTTCCTGGGGCTTAATATGAGATAGGACTCGGTTTGTGTAGGCACCATTGGTTTTAATTCATTTTTCTAGACCACATTCCCCTGGAAGCTGAAGAAGAGTGGGAGGTCTCACAACCCTCCTGGCTGAGCATTAAGTTAGGAATGCTCACTGCAAAAACAAAAGTGTTAAGTGCTAGAAAAACAAACGCAGAAACAGAAACAGAAAAACAAAAAAGCCTAACACTAACGCAGGGGCAGTGAACTGGATCTAGTGGGAGAGCAAGATCCAACCCTCCACAAGCCACTTTGACAGGCTGGCAGGGCCACCCATCTGTCAATTACCAGGTATCATATGACACCAGGTAATTTAAAACTTTCATGAAGAACTGGGAGCACCTACTGGGTCAGATAGGGAGACATTGGCTGACCACCTTAGCCCATGGCTTGTAGGCTCCCCATCACTGATGTGTGGTGCTGTCACTGAAGAGTTCTTAGAAATGACCTCTGGTAGAAAATGGGACTAACAAATTGACCAGAGTTGCTAAGAGAAAATAAATGAATCAGCTCCCATATTTTTTTTTTTTAAAAAAGGGCTGTGGCTTTTCCGATGTTGCTTCGCCATTGTCCATGCTGGCCAAGGCTGCTTGGAGTTGGTACAAAATCATACTTCATAAACCATGGGTTGCTTAACCCCAGTCTATTTCCCTGTTGCTAGTTTTATGGTGGCAGATAACAGTTTAATTTCTAGGAGCATTTGAAGTCCTCTGAATTGCTGTTTGGGAGTTTGGAGTTTTCCACTGCTAGTCTGTTTTGTTTATTTGTTTTTTTACTGTTGTTAAACTCAGCAGAGCTTACATGAGTAGACATGTGTATGATCACACTGTCAGAGCAATATAGCCACATTTCCACATGCACATTATTTCACTGTATCTCCCAACTGTGAACACAATTCATCATTCACTATGATAAAGATTAATATTACTGTAGCAAATAGATGGCGTTACTTCTCAACTTAGGATGGAGGTGTTTCCTCTAGGTACTATTGCTATTGAGCTTATCAATATGGAATGTATAAAACTGCATCTCACTTTGTCCAGCACACTTTGTCTATCAATTCTTGCATAGTCATTTTGTCCCATTCCTCTGCATGGGGCGCCTTCCATGGAGCTTCATTGGGAATCTAAGAAAGAAAGAGAGTCACATCTCAAGAAAGAAGCCACAGATCTGTTTAGAAATTATTCACTCTCTTCACTGGCTCCATTGCTTTCTCCACAGGAGCGCCATACTAGTTCACTTCTAGACTACTTAAGACTTTAGAAGCAGAATACTAACAGGATTCTCTAGAAAAATAAACAAAAGAGTTTCATTTATCCATGACACCAAAGAGTTTTTACCTTCTGCAAAGCCCTCTGCTTCCCAGTTTAGTAAAAGAAAATAAAGCCTTTGTGCTTTGGGAACATATTCTGCATATCAAACTGCAGTGTTCAATGGGCTGGACAGATTTTCTTTGAAAATTTTAAAATACTATATAGCATATTTTAAATTAATTAAGTCCTGTACTCTTTTTATTGGGTTTCCCCACACAATAACCTATTATTATTAAGTCTGCAATGTTATATATCCTTACTTGGGAATAAGTTCAAAATAGCTCATTGAGAAGGTATGGACACAATGCTATGGATAGAATACTGAATTGAGCATCATGTGCATAATGGGCACAGGCAGTCACCTCTGGTGCAGCTGCAAGGAAGAGATAAAAAGCATTGTCTCCAATTTCAATTGAACATGGCCTGCCATTATATCCAAAGTAGATAAATGCTGTTTAGTTTGAACTTTGATTTATCCTAACAAGCCAACTTCCAACCATATCTTATGGACCTTGCTTGTTCAGATAAACCATAATTTTAAAAACTAACTGAACTTCCTAGTCCAGACCTAACATCAAGCTGTGGTTAGGTGAAATGGAAGAGGACACTGGAGGAAGAGAAGGGAGACAGGAGCCTATTCATTTATTGCTAAACATGAAGACTCATTCTGGGTTTTTGTTTTGGAATAAGCCATTTAGAACTATGAAATGGATTGGCTTTTATTTGTCTTGCTTTATTTGTGCATTTTTGGAATTAATTCTTATGCTGTTTATAGCTTATATATTTATTTAGTCCTCCATAGTTCAATGAGACCTACAAACAAAGACCTACAAATAAATACTGCATAGGATTGCAGTATTTATTGTTTGTTAATTTTTATTGTATAAATTTATATACCACATGATTGTTTTTATTACAAAAACCCCCTCAAAGTGGTTATCTTGATTATTTCTTTATCTTGAAATTAGATTTGTATGTCTGCTTCCCTGCAAGTTACTTGACCACTCCTAGATAACAGAAAAATACCAACCTAGCAATGCAGGAAAGGGGTCAAAGGTAAATTTGTAGTGCAAAGAGGTATGAGAGATAAAAGAGTATATTCTGGAGCAGGATGGAGAGCTTATGGCAGGGGTCAGCAAACTTTTTCAGCAGCGGGCCGGTCCACCGTCCTTCAGACCATGTGGTGGGCCGGACTATATTTTGAAAAATAATAATAATGAACGAATTCCTATGCCCCACAAATAACCCAGAGATGCATTTTAAATAAAAGCACATATTCTGCTCATTTAAAAACACCTGGCAAGCTCCACGAATAACCCAGAGATGCATTTTAAATAAAAGGACACATTCTACTCGTGTAAAAACACACTGATTCCCCAACCGTCTGTGGGCCCAATTGGGCCGGATCTGGCCCCCGGGCCTTAGTTTGCCTACCCATGGTTTATGGGCACTGAAGCTCCAATGAAAGGCTTCTGATAGATATCACCAGTAGGACAATAAGCTGGAGTTTACCTCCTTCCCCATTTCATCCATTGTCCTCCACAAATTGTTGTAATCCAAATAGGCAATGGGATTCCACATTGGAGGGAAAGGGCCTTTGAACGGATAAGATTTGCCCTGCAAAACAGAAGAAGCAAGAAAAAACCCCACTCAAATCCATTTGCTTATTTTCCTCTATTTTGATTGAAAAAAGGATGCAATTCAATACAGAAGATCCATTTTAGAGAACAGATCTCTCAAATGAATATACAAAACAAGTCCTTGAGATTGCCATTAAAAAACACACACATTCTGTCCAAGTTGATGCAAATAACTCTTCTTTGAATCATACATGTAGGCAGCCAACCAGGGCAAGAGCACCTCCTCCACCTTTTTGGCAATTGCAGCTGACACTGGAAGAGGAGGAGAAAGTCCTCCATTACTCAACTGGCCTTCTTGAAACTCCTACAGACCATCTTTGATGAGCTTTCTAAATGGCAATGATAGGCGCAGCTTGGATTTGTATCACACTAGCCAAGCAGTTTCCTAAGATGGAAAACTCTGAGCCAATCCGTACCTTATACCTTAAAGGCCTTTGGGGAAGGGTCATAGCTCCATGGTACAGCACCTGTTTTGCATGCAGAAGGTCCCAAGCTCAATCCCCAGCGTCTCCAGGTAGGGCTGGGAGGGACCTCTGAAATCTCAAAGTGTTGTTGTCAACAATACTTAACTAGATAGACTTCACTTGGTAGAAGGCAGCTTCCTATGCTCTAAACCAACTTATTTACATATCCCCCAAACTTCCCTTTAACATATAGCTCAGCAACGCTCTGTCTGTGGCAAAGGTGAAGGAGGGAGGTCTGCCTCTCCGACAGCCCTTGGAAAAGACCCAAGGACTTCCAACTGCTGGCACTGCTGCTGGTGAATGCAGGATGGATGGAGACCTTTGGGCAGGGGGTAAGACAGGAATTCTTCTCCGGTTTGGATTCTAAATCTGAAGCAGAATAATTCAGGAACTCGTAACACACATCAGTGAGCTTTGCTGACAGCCTCATTTATTAGTTTAAAATATTCAGGGCATACACATAAAGGACATAGCATTAGAAATGGACACATTAGCTAAAATCTGTACTGTAAGTCAGTGCAAAGGGATTTAGGCTAGGCTGGCCTCCCTGCTTCCATCAAAACAGCCAAACTGCCACCCGCTTTTGTCTTAATTGGATTGTAGATTATGCCGCTTGTGTGCATGTAATATCAAATTTTAATAAGTATTTGATTAAGTGTCCAGTTAAACTGGCAAATTAATTGAAATGAACTGCTACACAAGCAAGATAATATGATTTTGAATGTTAATAGATTGATCACAACAGGAATCATTTGATAGGAGAGATTTTGTGGATCAGTGTTATGTCTCATTTTATTTAGTGTCTTTAACAATAATCTTTGGTGAAAGGTAGCCAGCATATGTAAAGTGTGCAGCTGTTATAATTCATTTCCTTTGCAGCTATTTCTTTAAGAAAAGCCCCTGAGAGGCTAGAAATATCAACTGTACATACAGCACATAAAAAGCAGATGCATTTTTTTATTAGCTTAAAGTCTTTAGAAATTGAATTCAAAGGAAAGTAGTAAAAGCAAAACCATGGAGACAAGGAATAGCAAACCTGGCCTGCTTGAAAAAGTACACAGTATTGGAAAAGACAAATTGGATGACCTGAAATAATATGTTCTACTTTACTGGAAAAAATACAAGTTCTTGGAACGTCTTACAAGAATTTTATCTGTCTAGCACTGTTTGTGGAATGAAAACCACCTTAGATGCCCCTGTGGGTGATCTATTCCCAGAAATGAGGAGGGGCTGATGAGGTTGAACATCTTAAAATTTTTATTTCATGATGTATGGCTGGACGCGGGTGGCACTGTGGTCTAAACCACTGAGCCTAGGGCTTGCCGATCAGAAGGTCGGCAGTTCGAATCCCCGCGACATGGTGAGCTCCTGTTGCTCGGTCCCAGTGCCTGCCCACCTAGCAGTTCAAAAGCACGTCAAGTGCAAGTAGATAAATAGGTACCGTTCCAGCGGGAAGGTAAACGGTGTTTCTGTGCACAGCTCTGCCAGAAGCGGCTTAGTCATGCTGGCCACATGACCCGGAAGCTGTCTGCAGACAAATGCCGGATCCCTCGGCCAGTAAAGCGAGATGAGTGCGCAAGCCCAGAGTCGTCTGTGACTGGACCTAACAGTCAGGGGTACCTTTACCTTTACCTTTACTACCTCTCATATCGCTGTGCCTCTGAATACCTGAGTATCAAGTAGGGAAGCTCTTTCTGATATCTGTTTGGCCACTGTGGGGACAGGATGGGGCTCTGGTCGGATCCTGCATAATTCTTTTTATATGCTCTTATTTTCAGCTAGTAGACTAGGCCTTAGCCCATGTTCCAGTGGCTGGGGAAAACCTGAGAAGGATGACAACATCTTAAGTCATCTTGACTCTAATATTTATGCTTTAATTAGAACAGGTCTCCAAAGAAAAGTTTGAAAATGAAAAACGAAAGCAATTTCACCCAGTCATTTAAAATCCATTTAAGCTGTTCTACTCTGATCTCTGCACATGGAAATGGCCATTTATTTTGTGGAGCATGTCAAGGATGAGAATAAATCAGAGTATTTAACTCTTACACATGTATTTCCAGCCATAAAAGAGATGCCACAAAATTGAATGTGTTCCAATACAGCAATCACGTACTTTGGGGCTAATTAAGTCTGAATGCTCCAGCTGCTTTGCATATTTTATTCATAAACAAGAAGACGGCAAACAACATTTTAATAAACAGTTCCAGAGCAGGAATGAAAATGAACAAGGCTTGAGAGAGCCTTGCAAAGTTGTAATTCAATGGTTAGAGCCAAGGAAGAAGGTAGGCTATGCACTTTACATAGAGACAGATTTGTGGCTTTGGTTAATATTTTATGGGAACCAAAAGAGGAAGGGAAGAGGAAACTTAGAGAAAATAATAACCTACCCTCTTAATTAAGAAATATATACATGTTTGCAGATAAGATATTCATCACCTGTTGAAGAATACACAGTGGTGCCCCGCAAGACAAATGCCTCGCAAGACGAAAAACTCGCTAGACGAAAGGGTTTTGTGGTTTTTGAGCTGCTTCGCAAGACGAATTTCCCTATGGGCTTGCTTCGCAAGATGAAAACGTCTTGGGTTTTTTGCAAGTTTGTTTCCTTTTTCTTAACACTGTTAATACAGTTGTGACTTGACTTCGAGGAGCAACTCATAGAACGCGGTGTGGTAGCCTTTTTTGAGGTTCTTGGTGATTTTTGAAGGTTTTCCAAAACTTTTCTGACACTGTTCTTCGCAAGATGAAAAATTCGCTAGGCGAAAAATTTGCTAGGCGAAAAAACTCGCGGAACAAATTAATTTCGTCTTGCGAGGCACCACTGCATTTTGAAGTGATTGAGGTGTTAATTTCCCCCCATGGTAAGGTAGGTGGAAGGGTGCAGAAGGCAAAAAACCCATATTGTTATTTCAAAAGTCCCCAGACTACCACATGCCCTACTCATATTCATGAAAGTGTATGTAAAATTATATTTTTTTTTTTCATGCATAATTTTTATTAAGTTTTCAAAAGTCAAAATACATAACAAACTTAATCAGAACTCATAACTGTTCACTTAAAGAAAAAGAAGTTGACTTCCTTCAGTCATTCCACGAGTCGTCCAAAATAACATTAAACAATGATTCCGCATTTCCTTGTTTGTAAAGCCATAAGCCACTCTTATCCATCCATTTCCTTTTAGCTTTACCCTTTACCTTTTACAGAGCTTCTTGAAAACCTACTAGTGTTATCTGTTCATCAATTAAGCTTTTCAGATATTTCGTAAAACTTTCCCAATTTTCAACAAACCTCTGATCTTTTGTATATCTAATTTTACATGTCATCCTGTCCATCTCCACGTATTCCAATAATTTACCTCTCCATTCCTCCATTGTTGGAATATTCTCCTGCTTCCAATTTTTTGCTATTAGGACCCTTGCTGCCGTTGTTGCGTATTGGAACAATTTGTAATCTTTCTTCTTAATTTCCTTTCCTACCAAACCTAGCAAGAACGCCTCTGGTCTTTTGTTAAAGGTATATCTTAGCATTTTTTTCATTTCGTCATATATGCTCTCCCAGAACCCTGTAATCTTTGGACATTCCCACCACATATGGTAGAAGGTACCTTCCCTTATCTTGCACTTCCAGCATTTATTGCAGGATCCATACATTTTAGCTAACTTAACCGGAGTGAGGTACCAGCGGTAAAACATTTTCATTAGGTTCTCCTTCAGTGACACACAGGCCGTAAATTTTAAGTGTTGTTTCCAAAGTTTTTCCCACTCTTCGTAATAAATATTACGGCCCAGGTCTCTAGCCCAATGAGTCATTACCCCCTTAACCTCTTCATCGGCTAAGTTCCAATCTAGTAAGTGCCTGTACAATTTAGATAGTATTTTGGTGTTACTCCTCAAAATTTCAGTTTGGAATATGGAGTTTTTGTCGGCATAGCCTTTGTCTTTTACGTCTTTCCTGAACATATCATTTATTTGGTGGTAGTGTAGCCAATCATATACTTGAGATTTGACCTGATCATACGGCCTCATTTTCCATTTTCCTTCCTCCTTCATAAGTAATTGTTCGTAAGTTGCCCATTTAGTTCCCATATTAACCTTTTTGATGGCCATTACCTCTAGTGGAGATAGCCATTGGGGTGTTCTTGGTTCTAACATCTCCTTATATCTCTCCCAAACCTCCAACAAGGGGCCCCTAAATATGTGGTTCACAAATCCTTTGTGGCCCTTCTTCCGTCCATGCCACAGGTAAGCATGCCACCCGTATCGGTTATCGTGACCCTCCAAGTCTAGCACTTCCTCTTCTTCTAGTTTTATCCATGTCTTTATCCAGCATAAGCTGGATGCCTCATAGTATATCTTCAGATCGGGAAGGGCGAAGCCTCCTCTTTCTTTCGTATCCGTTAAAATTTTAAACTTTACTCTCGGCTTCTTCCCCTGCCAGATGAATCTAGAAATATCTTTGTGCCAGACTTTGAATATCTTAGTACCCTTAATAATCGGGATGTTTTGAAAGAGGAATAAAACTCTTGGGAATACCGACATTTTAATTGTGGCTATTCTACCCCAAAATGACAGTTTTAACCGACCCCATGTTTCTATGTCCTTCTTAACTCCTTTCCATACCGTTTCGTAATTGTTTTTGAAGAGATCTATATTTTTAGGCGTTACCCATATCCCTAAGTATTTCACTTTCTTAGTTACCTCTATTCCTGTTGCTCTTTGTAGTTCCTCAGTTTCGGCTACCTGCATGTTTTTAGCTATTATTTTTGTTTTCCTTTTATTTAATTTGAAGCCTGCGACCTCCCCGAATTGATCAAATTCTCTGAGTACCTTTTTTGTTGAGTCTAATGGTTCTTCCAATGTTACAACCAGGTCGTCTGCAAAAGCTTTGGTTTTATGCTCATGTTGGCCTATCCTGATTCCTTTGATTTCCTTATTTTCTCTGATAGTTTTTAGTAAGACTTCTAATATCATTATAAATAACAGTGGGGACAATGGGCATCCCTGTCTTGTTCCCTTAGTTACTGTTATTTCTTCGGTCTCTATGTTGTTTATTATTAATCTTGCTTTTTGTTCCGTGTATATTGCTTTTATACCGTTGGAAAATTCAGTCCCCGCTTCCATGTACTCCAATTGTCTCAATAGGAATTCCCAATTTACATTATCAAACGCTTTTTCAGCGTCCACAAATAACAGTATTCCTTGCTTATCGCATCTTTCTGTTAGATATTCTATAATATTTATAATATTCCTTAAATTATCCTTCATTTGCCTGCCGGGCAGAAAGCCGGCTTGGTCTCTGTGGATGCTGTTTTGCAAGATGCCTTTGAATCTTCTTGCCAGAACCCCCGCAAAAATCTTATAGTCTACGTTTATTAAGGAAATCGGCCTGTAATTTTTGACTTGATCTAATTCTGAGTCTTGTTTTGGAATTAGCGTGATCAGTGCCTCCTTCCATGTCTCCGGTATTTCTCTTTCTTTCAAAATATTATTCATTACTTCTTGTAGCGGGTATATCAGAATCGTTTCCATCTCTTTATAATACCTACTAGTAAACCCATCTGGGCCTGGGGCCTTCCCATTTTTTAAGTCTGTTATTATTGCTTTTATTTCTTCCACCTCGATCGGGGCATTTAGTTTCTCTTTATCTGCCACAGAGATCTTTTTTATATTCTTGGATATTAAGTATCTCTCTATTTCCCTCGTCTTATTCTTTTCTGTGTTTCTGAAGAGTTCTCTATAGAAATCCAAAAAGGCTTTTCTTATTTCTTTGGGTTTATTTATCTCTTCTCCTTCTACCACTATCCTGTTTATCGTATTCTGTTCCTTCCTTTTTTTCAATTGCCACGCTAATATCTTCCCCGTTTTGTTGGCATGTTCAAAATTCCTCTGTCTCAATCTTTTAATTTTCCATTCTATCTCTCTATTTATCAGCATTGTATATTGGGATTGTAGGACTTTTATATTCTCTTTTATTTTCTTATTTTTTGGATTTTTGATTAATTCCTGCTCATTCTCTGCTAGTTGTTGTAAAATTTCTTTCTTCCCTTTTTCCCTTTTTTTATTCTTAATTGCACTCTGTTGGATAAAGAAGCCCCGCATGACCGCCTTTCCTGCATCCCATACTACCTTGGGCTTTGTGTTATTGCCCAAATTATCTTCGAAATATTCTTTTAGTCTTTTTTGAGCCTTTTCTACTATTCCTTGATCATCTAGCAGATAGTCCTTCAATTTCCATCTAAATAATCTACTTTCCTGCTCTTTCAGTTCCATTTTTATTGGATTGTGGTCTGAGATGGTTCTAACCTGGATCTCCACCCTTAGTGATCTTGGAACTAACTCTTTCGAAACCCATATCTGGTCTAATCTTGATGATGAATCGTTAGGTTCCGAATGGAATGTATATTGCTTTTCTAGAGGGTATTTAAATCTCCAGATATCTACCAAGTTACAATTCTGAACCAAGGAGAAAAAAGTTCTGGGTAGCTTCCCTTCTTTCCCTTTTGTGTCCCTCAATCTATCCCATTCTAGCGACACCACACCGTTCATATCGCCTAATAGTATAATTTTTTGGTCGGCGTAATCTGCAAGCCTTTCTTCCAACCTTCCATAGAATTCTGACTTGTTTGTGTTGGGCGCATATATTCCAACTATTATAATCTTTTCCCCCTGCCAGTTTATTTGTACTGCTAGTATCCTTCCTTCCTCGTCTTTAAAGAGGAATTTCGCTTCAATTTGTTTCTTTATATAAATAACTATTCCTCTTTTTTTACTTTGGTCTGAGGATATAAACTCATTTCCCAATCTCGGATTAATCAGAGTTCTTTTGTGTTTCCTCGCTATATGAGTCTCTTGGAGGCATATAATATCTAATCCTTCCTTCTTTAAGATATGTTCAATTCGGTTCCTTTTCCCTTTATCATTCATTCCATTAACATTCCAACTTAATATCTTAAACACCATTGTGGTTTAATTAGAAAAGGTAGCGAAAGATAGAGAAAGAAAAAGAAAGGATAAGGAAGAAAAAGCACAGAGCTAACTATTGATTTCTTTTAGGCTTCCTCTTCAGATCCTCCTCCCTCTGCACCCTCCCCCCCCCCGAGTCCCCCCCCTCCCCTCCCAAATCCCCTCCCGGTCCCGCCCCCTCCCCCCCGACCTCTCTTTGCGATTTCAACTCTTTGTATTTCCTCAAGAATTTATCTGTTTCGCCCGGATTTGTCAATTTTTGCCTTTTGCTCCTGTAAGTGAAGGAGACGCCTTCCGGGAACTCCCACTTAAACTCGATATTGTTTCTTTTGAGTATCTGAACTAAGTCTTTGTAGGAGTCTCTCCGTTTTAGAAGCCTGACCGGGATATCTTTGAAAATAATTATGTTGCTTCCTCCGATGTTTAGCCTTTTCTCTCTACTCTTATGTAGGATCTTGTTTTTTATTTCCTTATCTTTGAATATGATTAGGCAGTCTCCTACGTATTTTTTGTTCTTTGGGACTTTAATTTTTAATCTGAACGCTGATTGTATTGCTTTATCTACATCTTCTGTTGGTAATTCCAACCAGAGGGCTAATTCTGTTGTTATTTTCTCCTTTATATTTTCCCCTTGAGCTTCAGGTATGCCTCTCATCCTAAGATTAGCCTCCCTCTGTCTTAATTCGTTCATAGCAATCCAATCTTTTAAATCTTCTTGACTTTTATTTAAACCCAGTATCTCGGCTTTAATTTTTTCTTCCTCACGTCTTACTTCCTTCAATTCTGTTTTTGTCTTTTTCAGACCTTCCTCCACTGTCTGCGTCCTCCTAAATACCTCT
Organism: Podarcis liolepis; assembly: GCF_965112155.1. Taxonomy (NCBI): domain Eukaryota; kingdom Metazoa; phylum Chordata; class Lepidosauria; order Squamata; family Lacertidae; genus Podarcis; species Podarcis liolepis. The sequence continues at coordinate 49,681,435 of NC_139558.1, forward strand.
TTCATTTGACTTTTCAGTTCGGTAACTGTTTCGTCTAACTTCTTATCCGCTTCCCCAATTCTATGTTCTACTTGTTCTAATTTACGCTCAACGCTTTTTTCACTCTCTTTTATCTCCGCAAACATTTTCAATATCTCTGCTCTAAAGTCCCCTTCTTGCTTTGATCCCTTCCTATCCACTGGCGTTCCCCCTTCAGGTCTTTTCCCAACATTTGACATTCTTAGATTGTAGGGTAATCTAAGTTTAGAAGAAGAAAAACCAAAATACATATAACACTCCTAAAACAATTGCCCGTGTACTTAGTTGGTCCTGCTCTCAATTTGGTAATCTTTGGGTTGCACCAAAGTTAACTCCGTTGTCAGTCCTTTATCAGTCTTTATACTGTCAAAAGGTCGTCCTATTTCATTTCGCCATGTTGCAATTTTAGGGGGGTCAATAGTAGTCCTAAAAGCCTCAGAGTTCAAGAGAGTTCAGTATATTGTGCTTCAGAAGTTTCTGAAAGTTGGAAATCTTATATTTGCGATGAAATAAGATGGATTGGGGTAAATGTTCTCCGGTCTCCACATTAAATTTTTAAAGATTTTGTCACAAATTAAGATAAATTCATGAAAGTGTATGTAAAATTATATTGCTTTCCTCACCCCACTTCTCTGAGCAGCAAGTAATTGCCTGCATTTGGTTTTCTTTGGAGGAGCCCACTGGTGACTTATGCTGTTTTGTGATGTACGAATTTATTTACAACTACATAGGCCACATCTCCAGCACAGAATCATCATAGTCCAACCCTCTGCAAATAAGTTTTCCAAATCTAAATACTGCGACCAGAGTAGCCCATCTTCTCCACACTACAATGGGCTAAGCAAGAACATAGATACACCATACCCAAGCATACCATACCCAGAAGGTCAGTCTTATAAAAACAATTGTGCAGCTGTAACTTATTTGTTGCATTGGAACTAGGTATCTTCCCTCCAATGCTTTGTCGCTTGATTATTTCTCCCCACTAGGATTCCTGTGAGGGCAGAGCAGAATGTGGTTGCGTGAATATCACCATCACAAGCTCCTCCCACTGGATAGGGACCATGACTTCATTAGTTGAGTGACACAAACGTCTTGCCACATACACCCCACTATGTACATTTTAAATGAGAGGGAGAGAGAGAATAATCTCTTAAGAAAAATCGCAGTGGACCCTCCTATTTGCCTCCACTCAGTTGCTTATTCTATAGCATAATAATTATTTTCTAACATACAGTCCATCCTGGTCTGAAATTATTTTGTTAATTGGTATTAGAAGTAATTCATACCCCTTGAATTAAAGAAGCACCTCAGTTAGTGAACTTAATCAACTCTCAAGTATTCACCATCAGAAAAGAAACAGAAAGATTTTTATACAGTGCTTTTTAATGAGAAAAATAGTACTGGTACCCACCATGAAGTTATTACAGTGAGTGCCACATTTTAACATATGGGGGGAAAGGTGCTGGTTGCATACCCTTGAATACCCCCGGAAAAATGAACTGGTTTTACATGACCCTCATTAAAACTTTCAAAGATAACGTGGAGGTGAATCCTTTACATTTCTTGCAAAGGCACCCACTAATGTTTTAATCTGAAAGTATGACATCATTCCCATATTGGATCGTCAGACAGGCAGTACTTTTCTCTGTGGGTACGCAGGGGTACGCCTACCCCTAAACATTTTGTGGATCTTTGAAGTTTTGTCCATTTACTGTATTTATTTTCCCGGATTTGAACTATAAAATGGTGATTTTCTTGAGTCAAAATGAGAGTACCCCTAAACTTTTTTTTTTTTTAGAAAAAACATTTTGCAGGTATGCAAAATCCTGCAAAACCCTTGTTATTTTAAAAAAATAAATAAGGTAATTATTATCCCAGTTATACAGATGTAAAGTAAGCTTAATATGGTGAACGACACTCTCATATCTGAACTAGAAATGAAGCCCACATCTCCTAGGTGCAATCCATTGATTACAATGCCTTGGTGCCAGTTAGCAAACAACACTAGAGCAATAATTTGTCTCATATTTATTGATTAGTACACCAATAAAACATCACTTAAGGGCCAAAACACATAAAGCCAGCCCCATGTAGAATGCTTAACATCCCACACATATCCCATCATGCACTTGCTACATGTCGGTGGGCCTACACGTAGTATTACCAAACCAGTAATTCCTGGCCTGCTGTTGTGGTAATGATGGAGCTTAAATGGTAAATGTACTTAAATGCACTGGGGTATGCATAGAACATTTACTTAAACAAACATTTTACCTGTAATATATCATTATGTATGTTATAGTGGTTTTTGCTTGGAAAACATAGACCGATCATAGTTCTCCCTAATAACTCTTTGCTCCTATCAACATATATTGACCTTTTGGTAGACACTGTTTTGTTTGTTACTTTGAGTGATATTTAGCTTTTGTCATTCCACCTAAAGGAAAGAACTGCTATAACCTAATCTATACTGGATTGTGCTCAAGGCAGCAAAGCTTCAGATACCAATTGGCTCGAATGTTCACAAATATTCCAACTGCTCAGAGAACTAAACTGTCAGAATGGAAAGTTGTCTGGCTGCCTGGGATTAAATACTGACCCACAGGTCCCAGGAAGAGAAGTAGTTTTGTGGGCCAGACTGAAAGGAAGGGGAGCCAAGGGACACCAAACCTAGACACAATGGGACTAAGAGAAATGTGCAGATTAGGCAGTAGAGTAAGAAACAGGAACATGAATGAAAAAGCTATTTGGGGGCAAATGGACGGCTGAACTTCACATTTTGAATTTTGAACTTGCCCACCATATTTGCAGGCTCCTGTTGCTTCTTTGATGCACAAGATCTAGATTCAATATTCCTTCCTTACAGCAAGCATTCTGCTCCAACCACAGGTCTGAACACCCAATGCAAAAGTGAATGACCAGTTCAAACGTGAGTCCATCTGTCTACTTCTACCTTGGGCACATTTGCAATATCTGGGAAGCCAGAGGGTTTATAAACCATTTCCGTTCAAGGATGATCACTATCTGCCCTTATTGCAACTGTAAAAGTTAGTGAGATACTGCCAAATACAATGTAATGTAATAACATGATGATTAATATTTCCGCCCTTATCTGACATACAGGTAAAATGGTCATCATCAACCCTAACCTTTCCCCATTCAAGAAAATGAAACTGAATTTGTAATATAGTAATCATGCTGGCCCATGCTAAATCATTTAGCATTATATGCTGAGATGGCCTTTGAGACATAATTAGAAAGCTATCCAGACATTAAAATCTCCCAGTATAACCAGGTCTGCCACTGGGCATTCATCTAAGAAAAAACCAATTAGGTTTTCTTCCAAGACTCTCTCAGATACAGCAGAGCTGCTACTGGGAAGCTACACTTTCACAGCACTGAGGGGAAGGGACACTTAAAATAATAAGATAAATATTGCTACCCTTTACTGTAAATATCCCAACTAGATGATGCCAGCATGTTTGAACTGCCTGAAATTCTGCATCTAACAGAATTTTGCATATCTCTTTAGAAGGCATTAAACACTTCAAAACCCAGGAAATAACAGCCACCTCATTGCTTAATTCTGCATCTTGATCAAATTCCAACAGGGTATCACTACAGTTAATGATATTATTTAATACTGCAATAATCCATCAAATTATTTTGATTCCACAATCAGATTAGATCACTTGATCCAGTCAAACTCCCAACTTCTTGCAGAAAGAATGATTATACATAACCCCAGTTAGGCTTAAACATTGATCTTTATCCTATTTAGGGATTCCAATAAAGATGTTATGAGCCACCATCCTAATTCCAAAAACATACACATTCAGAAAAAAGTTCTAGTCATACCTTGACATGGTGAATGAGATGTTCTACTTCATTCACTTTATAGGTCTCTAGTCCCAGCTCCTTAGATAGTCGCAAGACACGGTTTTGTGTTGGCCCCACGTACGCCCCTCCCAGGTCCACATATTTGACATGCTTATTCTGGCAGAGAAGGGAACAAAGGGAACATTCTTGGCAAATGGCTATCAGACAAAACTTGTGATTCTCCATTTTTGCCCTCAATTCTGTGCCATGGGATGAAAATATTTTTTAATGTTGATGGAAAAAGAGTTTGTCTCTTATACACACACACACACACACACACACACACACACAATACATACACATACACATACACATACATACACACAATTTCTGCAGCAGTGCAGTACATGGGCTGAAGGCTTGTGGTACAGAAACCTGTTGATGCGAACTGGGTACAAGCCTGGCTAGCATTTTGGTGGGAGACTGCCATGGAACCCTATGTACCACACCTTCCATGATGGAAAGAAAGTTGTGATACAAATGTAATAAATAACACCATGGGAGAGGAGTTTTCAGCTACCCCACCTCCTGCCGCTGGAAGCCTTGTAAGAAGCTGCTGCAAAAGGGGAAAAGTGAACAACATCACGGGACTGGGGTTTCTAGGACCAGGAAACAGTGTTAGACTCTCTTGTTATTTTTGCTGTTTGCCAGGAGGTGTAACACTGTTAATGTAATGTTGCTATACAGTACTGCAATGTTTTTTTGGGTTGCAATATTTGCTATTGTCTTGCTGTTTTATTATGTTATTATGAAATAGTTTGCAATGTTTGATTTTGAAATGCATTATTGTTTTCTTTGTTGTGAGCCAATTTGAGCATCATTTTGTGACGCTTTGTGAATGAATGAATAAAAGAGATAAGACAGGAATACTTACTCTGACCGTGAATGTTCTGCCTCCAACCCTGTCACGGGCTTCCAGGACCACAACGCTCAATCCCGAGTCAAACAGCAGCTTGGCTGCTGACAGACCTAAAGAGCAAACAGAAGGATGCATTACGCTCCCTCCACCACGCAAAGTACTCATAGCTACATGAAATAAGAGTCAACCTTGAAAATGGATTTCATTAAATATTTCAGAGGTTTAAACCACCCAGTTACAAAGACTGAATAGTGAAGTGCTCCTTAGCCAGTGTTAAAATGCCATTATGAAATCTGGAATGCTATTGCCATGGATGGACATAGTCAATTGTTCATCAGATGGTGTTCACTTGAGAATACATCATTGTCTCACTCACGTCCTGCTTACAGGCTTTTGCATGGGCATCTCATTGGCCACTGTGAGAACCGAACGCTGGACTATATGGGACCTTGGCCTGATCTTGCAGGCTCTTCTTATGCTCTTATTGTACATAATTCAGGGCAAGGGCTTGGGAAGGTCTTTGGACTCCAATGATGCAGCGTGACAAATGAGAGCACTTCCTAGCTATGCCACCTTTCTTATCCATTTGAAGGAGAATAATCATTCTAATATATTACATGGCAGGAAACTAAAAGCATCTCCCATACCTAACCCTAATAATATTTTCACACATACACAATATTAGGGCACATGCTCTCTGGCATATTTTTCTTGTTTTATGGTTGATATTTAGCAATATATTGAGAATACCTCTCTCAGCTTCAGTTCCACAAATGGAAGTTAAACGTGCAATTTTATGAAGAACAGTGAAGCAATCACATAAAAATATTCTGTGCTGAAGTTCTATGCAGTATCTCACTGCATACTCTCTTAACAGCTTTTATTTTTGTTAGTTCCAGTTCCAGTGCTACAAAATGTTACTTTCTTCATTGCATTACCCTATTGTCGAGTTACAGCTCGGCATCCAGAGAAAAATCAGTCTCACACCATGATAGGTTCCGAATTATGGCTGCTCCTAGGGAAACATGGCAGCTCCTAGGGCTAATGCAGCACAGCTTTTATTGTGTGAAAATCAGAAAGATACAAGCCAAGTAAGGATACAAAAAATGTGTGAAAATCAGAAAGATACAAGCCAAGTAAGGATACAAAAAATACAAGTCAAGCAATTTGTTCTAGCCAGCAGATAAAGACCTTCGTAAACCGTGCGAGCGATCAGGCCATGCTACGTTAGCCAATCATATGGGACAGCACGAGCTGTTCACGCGCTATTCATGCTCCAAGGATGCTTCTAGCTATGAGATCACCCTGTAACAATAAGAACTTTGCTCATGCTCTCATGTACAAGCAATCATTTTCCCACATGTCCCCTTTTCTTATTTATATTATTAGAGGAAAAGAGGGACCATTAGTCCAAATCGTACACTTCATTGCCTAAGCGTCTACACTTTGCAACATAAATTCCTCTTGTAACCCCTGTGGTGGGCCGTGGTCGGTACCACCATGCAGTGCATTGGGAAATCAAAGAGGGTATGCATTGAATGCAACAACACACCACGACGAATCCAGCAACACATGCAATTACAATCAATAATACTTTTCTTAACCATACTCCATTGGGTAACCAAGAAGACAACCACTCCCATGGATCAAAACCTTCAGGTGGATTCAAAGGATTATGGGCTATCATTTGTTCCATATGATCAATAGTAGCAGAGATATTGGTTGATTGATCAGTTATGTACATGCAGCAATGAGAATAAATTAAGGCACAAATTCCACCTTTAGAAGCAAGGATCACATCTAAAGCATAATGATGTTGAAGAACTACATTTCTTATTTCTGATATTTCTTTGTTAATCATTTTTAAAGCCAAAATGGTGGAATTAAACAAATTTTCTGTCCAATTTGCCAATTTATGCAAATCACGGTAATTCATGGCTGCACCTAAAGAAGGCAGAAGGGACCTAGAAATGGCTGTCCCTGTATATTGAGAAATAGGTGATTGTACTTCCCTTCTGTTACGCAAACGGACCTCTGGGAGCTTATCTATTTTGTATATCAGGGGTATCACTATTCCTAGAATGTAGGTTCCAGAAAAGGCAAAGGGGATTACTGCAAGCAACAAAACACAGGTGATAAACTTATACGATTGTCCTTCATATTATTGCTAATCTTAAATGAAGCATTTACTGGAAAGCTAGAATACCATCACCAAAAAAGACTCAAAACTTCTCAAAACTTTTTAAAATCATTTTTCTCAGCAGCTAGAAGGCACTAGCCAAGCATATTCCGCTTCAAGCATATTCCACTTGCTGTAACTAAAAGGGATTGCAACAAGGTCGAGAACAGAGCCCATTGTAGTCGCGGGCCGTGCTAAAGAACCATATTGCAACTTTCTTTCTGTCCGGGAACCATGCCAAAGCACAAAAATGAAACAACTGGAACACACTAAAAAAATCCCCTCACCCCCTCCCTTGCCAAGAGTCCACAATAGTTCCAAGACAGCCCTCTGTCCATGCTCAGGGGAACACATCATAGGGCAGGACTCCTGAGGGAGGAGAAAAAAGGAAGAGATCTGGGGGGTAAAATCCAAGTGATGTCAATAAGGATGAGAATGGTAAATTAGTTCAATGGCTATTACTGAGCAACCTGTGTGATATTTCGTAGCTCGATTATTGGCATGTAAAAACCACAATCCAGAAGAAGTCACACAACCATTTCTGCAGATACAGGAGCCCATTTGCTGTAAATAAGTCTGATGTATTGCTCCCTGTACTGCTGAGTCAAAAGTCCAAGCCCAATGAAGCGTGATGATACAGATGGGATGGTCGCTATTGGGAGGCAGCAAAACTGTAATGATGTTTGGTGGTTGAAGTGGCTTCCTAGGGAAAAGGGGGGCCAATGCAGTAGGGATGAAGATGGCCTTTCAGCGTGCCAGGAAACACTGGAACAGCTGTGGAAGATGACTTTATCCATTACAGAGGTGATTGTGATCTTGTCCGCTGGATTCTTGTGTCCTTTAAGGGCAGAAAATAGTGGAGACAGAGTGGATGTGGGCAGGTCCAAATAACTCTTTATCCAATTCAGCTGTCCAAGAATTTGTTGTAAATCCACCAGTTTAAAATCAGGAAACTGTAGTTGAGGCGTGACTGGAATGGCTGCAGATGCTGTCAGCTGGTGTCCCAGGCACGTAATAGGTAAAGTCCGCTGGATCTTTCTTTAGCCACTGTCAATCCAACAGGTTGTAGCCTTTGCAGGATTTTGGGACACGGCGGAGGACAGGGCCGTGGCTAGCAGGCCGTGGCTAGCAGTGCCCACTGACTGGCAGGCTTTAAGCATGTCTGCAATGGCTATATTTGATGTTGTCATCAAAGGGCGCAGCACTTGCTTACAGTCCTCATGATCAAACGCAAGCTGGCGTACAATCAGTTCTTGTGTTGCCAGGTCCTGAACTTGCCGCTTGAAGGTATTATACAAGCGATCAACAAATTGTCCATAGGGCTTTGCAGGGTCCTGTCTGATGCTTCCCCACCGGCCATCTCGCTCATTCCTGTCATCAGGGACAGAGGCCAGAGCCTCTTGGGCTGAGGCTGTGGTGGCCTCCCAATACATAGGATCAAGGGCCAACTGTTGGGCAATGGTAAGAAAATTGCCTCCTCCCGTTAACCCATCGAGAACATCGGTTTGGGTCAGCATGACGGGGGCTGGGGGTGCAGGAGCAATCACAGGAAAGTGATTTGGAGTATCAGAATCAAAAGGCAACAACGGAGCGGCGGCACGGAGAGATCCTTGGAGAGGAGTAGTAGAAGCGGTGCCAGATGCCTTGGGCGGAGGAGGTGGTGTGAGACTGATTTTTCTTTGATTGCAAGAGTTGCAAAAAGAGCAGGGAGCACTTACCGAGGGATCCGTAGGAGGATGAGAGAGAGGCGCCTTTTGCCCTGTCCGGGCGGAGATAAGTGCTGATAAGACCGTAACGTAGTCCAGAATCACATTCACACGGGAGCTCTCACCGGGGATCCACTACGTGGATGAACGACGCGTCTGCAGCCCTTGCGGGGCGAGGTGAGAGCTGAACGTTGTACACACGGGAGCACTCACCAGGGATCCACTACGTGGATGAACGACGTGTTGGTGAGTGCTGAATAATGAAAAACAGACAGTCACACGGGAGCACTCACCAGGGATCCACTACGTGGATGAACGACGTGTTGGTGAGTGCTGAAAAACAACGTGAAGTCCGAAGGCAATCACACGGGGCACCAATTGTCGAGTTACAGCTCGGCATCCAGAGAAAAATCAGTCTCACACCATGATAGGTTCCGAATTATGGCTGCTCCTAGGGAAACATGGCAGCTCCTAGGGCTAATGCAGCACAGCTTTTATTGTGTGAAAATCAGAAAGATACAAGCCAAGTAAGGATACAAAAAATACAAGTCAAGCAATTTGTTCTAGCCAGCAGATAAAGACCTTCGTAAACCGTGCGAGCGATCAGGCCATGCTACGTTAGCCAATCATATGGGACAGCACGAGCTGTTCACGCGCTATTCATGCTCCAAGGATGCTTCTAGCTATGAGATCACCCTGTAACAATAAGAACTTTGCTCATGCTCTCATGTACAAGCAATCATTTTCCCACACCCTATAGATCCATATTTTGCACAGTAAACCATGGCTTGGCATGATGTCCAAATTTAGCCATTGTGTGCCCTGCAGCAACTCAGCAGCTTTAACTCAAATTTCTCCAAGAGTTGCAGTGGTAGCAAAATTAGTAAAAACAACTAAGAATTGACAAGGATTGATCTTATTTGCACAAAGGGCACTGCAACATTTAGACAGAGGTGAAGCAAGGGAAATGCAGTAAGCCTTCATAAGTAACTATGGCAACCTGCTATAAAATTGCATCCCCTTAAAGACTGGCTTCTAAGGGCTTTTACAATGGAAATTTAATCTGCAAAGACTGCTTCCCTATCACAGAATAATCTGTATTCAAATTACTGTCTGACTGAAATGTCAGCAATCATAATTATTAACCAAGCTCAGATTTTGGCCTGTTGGATTCCTGGTGGTTCATCTTTCATCAATCAGAATTTTAGATTCAATCATTTATCTACCCAAAACGCCAGAAAGATAAAATAAGATGAACATTACACGGGTTCTCTCAGTTAGGCTCACCTTTAAAGATGAACTTTGTGCAGTTATAAAATATGAACTGTAAGTGATATTGCTGTATACGAAGGGAACTTGACAGAAGGTTTGGTTAGTGAAGTATATACACATGTGATCTGACAATATCCATTCATTCCCATGGCCAATATTTTCTACAATTTTAACTCAACAATCATCTTCTCCATCCATCCCTTTGATTGGAAGTTTCCTCTCTGCGCCTTTTGCTTGCCCATTTGCCTCCATGGCTAAATGAGCTCCATGGCTCATCCAAAACCAGCTTCTTCTGTTATGCCACAGGGCCTTATTCTTAGCATCTGTGACCTATTGGTGGCTGCAAACTCCTTCACCAACCCCAAACAGGTGGTGAAATGAAGTCAAGGAAGGCATCAAAAGGCATGCTGAATGGCACTTTTAGAAGCAGCTTTCCAAGCATGAGCCCCAAAGTCTGGGACATTAATGAATTAGACTGAAAACCATTTGCAACAACTAAGATGCTTAATTTTGGGGCCAAGAACAAGCATTTCCTCTCCACCCCCCCCCCTTGGATTAAGAGCCTGTCTGGAATTTCATCTTTCCAAACCATCCAAGGTCAGGGTCACAGAGATGCTTCATACTTTCCAAAGCAGCCTGGGGGGGGGGGAGAATACAAACCAGTGGTCCTTCCTCTTCCCACGCTTCTTGAGAATGTCAGAAACAGCTCCCAGGCATCTACCTCTGTAAGGAAATCTGTCTGCTTTCTGTCCCTACATGTGTAATGCATTCACTTCTCCAAGGAAAGGGAAGCACACAGGGACAGCCAAGGAGATGCTAAACAAGTGTGGGAGGAAGTTCATGTGTGTGTGTGTGTGTGTGTGTGTCCCAGCTTGTTCTGAACATCCAAGACAGTTTTGCCCACAGATAAAAATAGAAGTGTTTTCTAAAAAGCGCAGTCAGACAGTATACAACACTTAAATGTCTCAAAACGTTTAAAGACAGTTTCACGCAGAAGACTTTCCTCCAGATTGTTTTCTCTCCTAAGTACTCTAGAGAACAGCCACTTCAAGCCTAATTTGGAACTCTGAAGTAATTTCACAACTAAATCATACTTAGCAGAATATCGGCTGCTCAAGTGAGACATTAAAAACACCTCTAAAAATTAAGGTGAACTGGGAAGCTACACTCTCACAATTACCACAGTGGTGAAAAGCTTTACATAGTCAAACCACAGAAAGCACAATAATTGATAATCAAATAACCGTTGACTGTGGAGCCATTGAGTTTATGTCCAATTAGGTAATGTACCCACTTTAGATATACACTGGGAAACTAGCTTGTGTTCAGATACAATTACTGGTACCTGTTTGGTAAGGCTGGTCACAGATATTTTTGCAACTATTCAGAATAGGTCATAGTCAGAGTAGTCGCATTGAAAGTAATGGATAAGAGCAACTAAGGTTAGTTACTTCAATGAGTCCTATTATTAGTAAAACTTAGTTAAATGCAGCCCAATGTATGTACTCCATATAGGACTGACCTGCTTTAATTAATGAACCTAAGTTAGTTTTGTCCATTAATTTCAATAGGTCTATTCAGAGTATGATTTAGTAGGATGACACCCTGTGTTACTTACTTATGAGGCACCCTCATCAGCATACTTAACAAATGCCTCTTTCGGGAAGTGGATAGGCCAGCCCCATGCAGCTGTTTTTTCTTTGAGTTCAGGTCAGTTTAGTCCATGATCAAATCAGACCCTTTTTATTTACAGGCTAACTTGCAAGTCAAGCACTTTCTTGAAAGCATAAGCACAATAAACTTTGCAGTTCACTAGAATATACAGAGACAAACAAAAAATTATGTGATGCACAATGAGGGAACTAGAGAGGGTAAGCCTCTTTTGTTCACAGCTAGAAAGCAATTTCCCCAAGCTTAGATCTCCTTTCAAGGCCTCAACATTCTGCTTATTGCATTACTTTGCCTGAAAATTGGATTTAATAGCATTGGGGTCATTAGAACAGTCAGCACAATATAAACAATCTGATTACTGGGTTTCAGCTGAGATATTGAACTTGGCATCAAGTACTTTGATCTCTGTTCTTACTCACTGTCAGTCAGCAAAATTCTGTTAATAAGGTAGCACTGAAATTGCTCAACTGAACAGTTTCACACGCCTTTGATTCTTCATTTCGTTTAACTTTGACAGATTGTTTTGGGGTCCTAAATTATCTCTGTGTTTAACTAAAGTCATGCAGTAGTTGAGAACTCTGGAACAAGAGTGTTCTATGTGGACTGTGGTGTTTTTAAGGATACATGGTTTATTTACACATATAGACAACCTGAGCCTACAATGGAGGGGTTCGCAGCATTAACACCCCAAGAGGACCTTGCTTCCCCCTTAGCTGCAGCCTTGGATTGAAACAGAAATCAGACATCACTCTGTCTCTCTCAGGTCTGGTGTGCTGCTTAAATTCTGTCTCAGATCACTGACAAATTTATATTCATGGCCCAATAAGATGATAAGAATGCAACCGCCCTGTTATAATATTTAAAGATTAATTAGTGGTAGCAGGACATCTCACCCAGTTATATCCAGTTTTCTTTCTGGAAGGAAGGAAGGCAGGCTGTGGTCTAGGAATACACTGGGAGGTTCATGAATTAGAGAAGTGCTCTCCTGTGAACAGAGTTGGTGCTATTTGAACACACCCACCCACCACTCAGTACACAACTCTAACTTTGACAGATTGTTTTGGGGTTCTAAATTGTCTCTGTGTTGAACTAAAGTCATGCAGTAGTTGGGAACTCTGGAAAAACAGTGTTCTATGTAGATTGTCCTGGTCAATGTCTATGGCACATTCGGTATTAAGTATGTAGAGTCCATGCAGACATTCAACTGAACATGGTGTATGTTGGAGGCAGAGCCTGTTTTCAATAATAATAATAATAATAATAATAATAATAATAATAATAATAATAATAATAATTTATTATTTCTACCCTGCCCATCTGGCTGAGTTTCCCCAGCCACTCTGAGTGGCTTTCAACAGAACATTAAAAACAGAATAAAACTTCAAACATTAAAAACTTCCCTAAAGAGGGCTGCCTTCAGATGTCTTCTAAAAGTTAGATAGTTGTTTATTTCCTTGATGGGAGGGCGTTCCACAGGGTGGGCACCACTACCGAGATGGCCCACTGCCTGGTTCCCTGTAACCTCACTTCTCGCAGTGAGGGAACCGCCAGAAGGCCCTTGGTGCTGGACCTCAGTGTCTGGGCTGAACAATGGGGGTGGAGACGCTCCTTCAGGTATACTGGGCTGAGGCCGTTTAGGGCTTTAAAGGTCAGTACCAACACTTTGAATTGTGCTCGGAAACGTACTGGGAGCCAATGTAGGTTTTTCAGGACCAGTGCTATATGGTCTTCGCGGCCACTCCCAGTCACCAGTCTAGCTGCCGCATTCTGGATTAGTTGCAGTTTCTGGGTCACCTTCAAAGGTAGCCCCACGTGGAGTGCATTGCAGTAGTCCAAGCGGGGGATAACCAGAGCATGCACCACTCTGGCGAGGCAGTCCGCAGGCAGATAGGGTCTCAGCCTACCAGATGGAGTTGGTATACAGCTGCCCTGGACACAGAATTTACCTGCACCTCCATAGACAGCTGTGAGTCCAAATGACTCCCAGGCTGTGCACCTGCTCCCTCAGGGGCACGGTTGCATGTCACCTGCATACTGATGAACACCCAGCCCAAACCCCGATGATCTTTCCCAGTGGCTTCATACAGATATTAAAAAGCATGGGGGAGAGGACGAAACCCTGAGGCACCCCACATGTGAGAGCCCAGGGGCCTGAACACTCATCCCCCAAAACCACTTTCTGGACACAGCCCAGGAGAAAGGAGCAGAACCACTGTATAAGAGTGTAAACAGTCCAAACATTTGCATAGGTCTAGGGCAGTGTTTCCCAACCTTTTTTGGGCAAAGGCACACTTGTTTGATGAAAGAAATCTCGAGGCACACCACCATTACAGCCCCGTGACGTCAGCGCGCAGCGTCACGCCGGGAGGGACGCACGAAAGTGTAACTTTCAATTTTTTTCCCTCCCCCTTGCCGGGGAACCTCCAAGCTTTGGGGGTGGGGGGGAGGAGGAGGCAGCAAAGCGAGGAACTGAGGGACCCTAACCCTAACCCTAACCCTCACCCTCACCGATCACCCGGGAAAGCATGCGAACGAGGAGCCCCCGTGTCCTGCTCCCGGCAGCGGACGGCACAAAGCGAGGCGGCCTGGACAAGGCAGCACGCTCCCCGCTCTCGCTGCATCGGGGCTTTTCTCCTCCAGGCCACTTTCGAAGTCCCCTTCTCCGCTCCCAAGAGCCGGAGCTGCTGCTTCCAGGCCCTGTCCGAGCCCTGACTTGTGGCCTCACTTCAAGGAGCGCCTGTTGCTGGGGACGGGACTGCATCCCCCTCAGCCGCCGCCTCGCTTCCTTCCAGGAGACCCGACGGCTCCCCCTCTCCTGCTCGCCCTCCTGCGCCCGCAGCAGACCGAGACCTCCCCGCCCCCGCCCGGCTCTGCCCTACCTGGGCGCCTCCAAGCCCGGCCGGCTCCGCGTCGCGCTCCACACCGGGCAGCTGCAGCAGGGCTGCGCGGGGGCGCGCGGTGGCCCGGCTGAGCGCGCCCCGGAGCCGCTGCGTCGTCGCTCGCGAGTCCCTCCGAGAGCCCTCGGGACTGACTCCGGAGTCGCGAGGCGGCGCATCGCCCAGGGAAGGGGCGGCTTCCCACAAGTCCTCCGGGAAGCAAACGCCCTCGCCCGCCTCCCTCCAGGCAACATCTCGCGGCACACCAGGCAACATCTCACGGCACACTAGTGTGCCGCGGAACACCGGTTGGGAAACACTGGTCTAGGGAACACGATATTTAGTGGTAAAGGCCACACAGGTCAAGAAAAAAACTTAAGCCACTTTCTATCTTCACTGCTCAGGGTTACAATATCTAGTTAGTCGTCCCTCAGAGATATTGGAGGGTGAGATGCCCAGAGACAATGCACCATTTTGAGAACACAGCTTTTTCTTCCAAAACAATAAGAAATGTGATGCCATAAAAACCTGAATGTATTCTGTTGCTTCAGGTAATTTGACCTTCATAGCTGTATCAAAAAGAGATTGTGCAAGTTGTCATACTAGATATTTCCTTGGCAGCTACCCAACGCTGAAACCAAATTGATATTGTAGCATTATGAGCTATTTAGGCAATTACAGCATGTTGCACAAATTGTTTAATCAGCTGCTTCAGAGGCTGCAAACTCTGTAGATTGGATTCAGAGCCTTATCTGAAACTTGATATCATGTATAAAGAGGAAGTGCAGGTGATAGACAAGAATGGGCTTAATGCTGTGCTAGAAAGGAAGGCCTGTGAGGCTCAAATCTAAAAGAACAAGTTACCAGAGATGCTAGACAAACTATGTGCCCATATGAAATAAGAATGCCGTTCACGCCATTTATGGCAGGGATGAATTTGCCACAATCCTCCTCCCCTGGAAAAAGAAGAGAGGTGGTATCTCCCTAGGGGAGGACAATGGTCTGAGGGCAATTTTGCCCAATGGGGAGAGAGGTGGTGACAGGCTATTTAGGCCTACTCCACCCTGCACGCTTCCCTCTTGTTTATTCAGCACCCTCCCTCCATTTTGCAGTGTGGGCCTACAGGCTAGTCATCTGTTTTCCAGGAGCGGAGTAGGATTTTTTTTTGAGACTGTAATTGGCTCCTGGTCTTCTCTTTTTTTACTGACTCCACACTGTAGTGGTGTTTCTTGGAGTAGTGTTCCTTCAGTTTGGTTAGTTGGCATGTATTCTGGACAGGTGAGAAGATTTCAGAAAGAACGGAACACGTACCTAAGGCCATGTTGGGTTGTGGGCATCCCTTGGTCACTGTTGTCAGGCATGGCTTGCAGGTGCTGAGGGTGGGGTGCCCTTTGGCCTGGCAGACACAATGAGGTGAATGCTGGTCAATGGGCCACAGTGTGCCTGTTTGGCTCTTACACTCAAGGTCCAGGCAGCAGGGAGGGAGGAATATTAGGAAACCTCACTGCATGCACACAATGTGCAGCTGTTAACTTGCCCAGATGATGAGGATAGAAATTGCCCCCTCTATTAATGAACACCTGCCCAAAATTAATTAATTTGATTTGGTTACATTGGCTGAATGTGACTAGTTAATTTGTTTTGCAGATCCGCAAGTTGTTATATTTAGTAAATATAACCTATTTATCCACATTTGGTTGTCTTGACACTTCATCTTGGTGTGCTGGCAAATTAATATACTGCATAGATATTCTACAGCAGGAATGCTTGATCTGTGCTTTTCACCAAAGGAAATAGTCTTGTACAGCCACATTAGCAGCATTAGTGAAAACACAGCATACTGGCATGAGCTCTCTGAAACTACCAGATACATGAGGTTGTGTGAATTTTCATAGTATGGGTACTTGTGACATCACAGAGATGCCTAAAATTGAATGTTTCTACCAGAATCTGGACATCAGCAATATAAATGGCAATATAACTGGAACTGATGAAAACTGTTGGGTAGCTTATTACCCACAGAGTGATAATTACCGTACCTAGTTTCCATTCCAAGCACTGGAAAGGTTTCCTCACCCACCGGTACCCTTAAGGAAAAGACAAATTAAGCAGAGATCAAGGGAGCAATCAAAGATACCCCACAGTTCAGAAACAGTCTGTTACCCATGACCAGTTGGAGGAAGGTGTGTGTGTGTGTGTGTGTGTGTGTGTGTGTGTGTATGCTACCACAATCTCCCTTGTTCTTGTTTCCCATAGAATGAAGCACAGTGGAGACTGTGGTGTTTTAGGATACATGGTTTATTTACACATATATACAACCGTTTGCAGCATTGACACCCCAAGCGGGCCTTGCTTCCCCCATAGCTGCAACCTTGGATTCAAACAGAAATCAAACATCACACTGTCTCTCTCAGTTCCTAGTGTGCTGCTTAAATTCTGCCTCAAATCACTGAAACTCTCTGTTCTCAACTCTGCCTTTGTCCTTCTAACTATCCACGAGTTGATGGAAGGCCCCACTCATATGCCATCTCACACAGAGGCCCTTTCCTTTGCTCCCCTTAATGGCTCATCACCCAGCTGACTGCCCCACCAAGAAGCTAGCCTCACTTATAGTTTAACACTTGCTGGATCCAAGGGTTAGAAGGGTCCCTGTTCCCAATCACAGCGCTCTCGCTCTCTCTGGGGAAGGTGACAAGAACAGTTCATTTTGTTAAAGAAATACTCTTATAAATTATTTGTAAAGAGAATGCAGCAACTAAATCTTTCAAAAATGTTGCCTGGCTACCTTACCTAACAGCACAAAGTGATAATAGTGTGAGGGTGTTTACACAGTGCACAAACATTGTGCAAGGCTCTATTTGCTGTATTGAGCAAGTTTAATGTTACCTGGAGTTTTGCCTTCAAAATGCAATGTCAGCCTTTGAACAGTAGCCATTAAAAATGCTGACAGATTTATATTTATGGCCCAATAAGGTGATAAGAATGCAACTGTCCTGTTATAATTTCCCCAAGCTTAGATCTCCTTTCAAAGCCCCAACATTCTGCTTTATTGCATTACTTTGCCTGAAAATTGGATTTAATAGCATTGGGATCATTAGAGCAGTCAGCATAATATAAACAATCTGATTACTGGGTTTCAGCTGAGATATTGAACTTGGCATCAGATACTTTGATCTCTGTTCTTACTCACTGTCAGTCAGCAAAATTCTGTTAATAAGGTAGCACTGAAATTGCTCAACTGAACAGTTTCACATGCCTTTGATTCTTCATTTTGTTTTTTTAACTTTGACAGATTGTTTTGGGGTCCTAAATTATCTCTGTGTTTAACTAAAGTCATGCAGTAGTTGAGAACTCTGGAACAACAGTGTTCTATGTGGACTGTGGTGTTTTTAAGGATACATGGTTTATTTACACATATAGGCAACCTGAGCCTACAATGGAGGGGTTCGCAGCATTAACACCCCAAGAGGGCCTTGCTTCCCCCATAGCTGCAGCCTTGGATTGAAACAGAAATCAGACATCACTCTGTCTCTCTCAGGTCCTGGTGTGCTGCTTAAATTCTGTCTCAGATCACTGACAAATTTATATTCATGGCCCAATAAGACGATAAGAATGCAACCGCCCTGTTATAATATTTAAAGATTAATTAGTGGTAATTAGTGGTAATTAATTATCTCACCCAGTTATATCCAGTTTTCTTTCTGGAAGGAAAGAAGGCAGGCTGTGGTCTAGGAATACACTGGGAGGTTCATGAATTAGAGAAGTGCTCTACTGTGAACAGAGTTGGTGCTATTTGAACACACCCACCCACCACTCAGTACACAAATGAGTTTCACAGCTCACATCAGCCTTCCTCAAGCTGATGCCCTCCAGATATTACTTGGACTGCAACTCAAAACATTCCGGCCTCTTGGCTGAGGCTGATGGGAGTTGGAGGCCAGCAATAACTGGAAAGTTGCCCTCACTATCAGGCTGCAGCCAGAGCCATGAACTGAACTCTATTTTTGAAAGAAGGCTAAACCTGGAAATGGGCAGGGAACCATGGCTTCTCTCCACACATTTAAGTACAGGTCCTTCGTAGGTCCTTCAAACATGTTTCCTAGCTACCTTGCAGTCACCTAACAGCACCAGCAGATAACACTGTGAGGATGTTTTGGCAGAACACAAAGCCACTTTCAACATTGTGCAAGGTTCTATTTGCTGTATTGAGTACGTTTAAGGTTACCTGAAGCTTTGAGTTGAAAACCCGAAATCAGTCATAAATTTAGGTGGTTTGAATAATGACAGAGTTGCCCAGCATGCTTCTGGTGACTGAAGCTTATTAAGTCCATTCTTTGAGAGAGAAATGTCAGCATTAGAGTCAGATACATCTACTTTCCAAAATATATATTACACTACAAAAGGGTTTTAGGAAAGTTAAATGCTAAGTTCCTCTTCCCACACTGAATGATAAAAGACATCTGATGATATTCATGCCTGGGAATCTGTATGTCCTGAGCCAAAGGGACAATTTGCTTAGAAAATGTTTTTTCTCACATTATTTTTGGAATAGCCAAAGTCAAAACATTAGGTCCCTTATACTGAAAAGTAAATATGTACCTAATTTCAAGAAGCTGGAGATGGTGTTTGTAAGTGGTCCATGTTTCACAAGCATACAGTAAAGTTGGTAGTACAATAGCTTTGTAAATAAGCATTTTGGTTTCCCTGTGAATGTCCCGGTCCTCAAACACTCTGCACTTCAATCGGGAGAAAGCTGCACTCACAGAACTCAGGCAATGATGGGTTTTGGCATCAGTGTTGACCCTTGTGGAACGATAACTGCTTAGGTAGGAGAAGTGATCGGCATTTCCCAACGTTACACCATTGAGTTGGATTTGTGGTGCTACAGAGGGCTTATTTTGTACTTGTTAGTGCAGCACTTTGGTTTTTTGGATGTTGAGCGACAGACCAAGCTTTTCATAAGCTTCTGTGAAGATATTTAGGATGGTTGGGACATCTCTTGGGAAGACAGGCAAACTAATATCAGTGTACTGGATGAAGCAAAGATCACCAGTGTTGAAGCAATGATTCTTCAACAACAGTTTCGTTGGACTGGTCATGTTGTGCGGATGCCTGATGATCGTCTTCCAAAGCAACTACTCTATTCTGAACTTAAAAATGGAAAGCATAATGCTGGTGGTCAACAAAAGAGGTTTAAAGACTCTCTCAAGGCAAATCTAAAAAAATGTAGTATAAACACCGACAACTGGGAAATACTGGCCTGCAAGCACTCCAATTGGAGAACAGCCTTTACCAAAGGTGTCATGGGCTTTGAAGACACTCAAACTCAGGACGCAAGGGAGAAACGTGCTAAGAGGAAGGCACGCTTGGCAAATCCACACCGTGATCAACTCCCGCCCGGTAACCAATGGCCCCATTGTGGAAGGATGTGTGGATCCAGAAATGGCCTCCACTGTCACCTACGCACTCATTGTTAAAACCGTGATTATGGAAGACAATCTTACTTGGCTACGAGTGATTGCCAAAAAGAAGAATGTACCTAATCTATGAGGAAAAACACACACTTTTCAATTTCCTTCACAACAGTCCAGCAGTTACTCTTCACCCAGAATGATGTGAATGATTACCATCTACTGAAAGCTTCCTGGACTTTTTCTTTTTGCCTCGGTTCAGTGAGTAAACATCCTTCCCTTAAAGGCATATCAGGATATGAGCACATGGCTAGCTTGTTCTTGCTGTCTGGATGCATGGCAGCTGGTTCAACAAACACAAATACAATATAAGTTGAAGTAAGATTGTGGTGCAGTCCCCCAACTAAACTTTTTCAACAGCTCATACATCCATGTTTCCTCTATTTCTCATCCCTTCCCATAGCTCAGTCAGTAGAGCGTGAGACTCTTAATCTCAGGGTCATGAGCAAAAGATTTATGCATTGCAGGGGACTGGTCTAAATGGCCATTCTATGAAAACAGTAAGAGAGAGAAAGTTGCCCCAATACACTTTAATCAAACCTAAAGGTTTTAAGCCTCCAATATACATTTAACTCTTTCAAGCCATTCCCATCACCTCTGAACATCCTGCCTGCTACTGCCTCAGGCAGGTCTTCAGAGCATAAAGGCTGAATACACCAGCAGGCATTAAAAGCACATTATCCCCCCCCCTCAAAAAAATAATCCTGGGAACAGTAGTTTGTTAAGGGTGCTGGGAATTGTTGCTCTGTGAGGGGTAAATTACAGTTCTGAGGATTCATTGGGGGTAAGCATGTACTTTAAATGTGCTTTGAATTAATGGTGCGCAATGCAGCCAAAGTCTACTAGAGTGGGGTAAAGGTAAAGGGACCCCTGACCATTAGGTCCAGTCGTGGCCAACTCGGGTTGGGGCGCTCATCTCACTTTATTGGCTGAGGGAGCCGGTGTACAGTTTCCGGGTCATGTGGCCAGCATGACTAAGCCGCTTCTGGCGAACCAGAGCAGCACTCGGAAACGCCGTTTACCTTCCTGCCGGAGCAGTACCTATTTATCTACTTGCACTTTGACATGCTTTTGAACTGCTAGGTTGGCAGGAGCAGGGACCGAGCAACAGGAGCTCACCCCGTTGTGGAGATTCAAACCACCGACCTTCTGATCAGCAAGCCCTAGGCTCTGTGGTTTTAACCCACAGCGCCACCCGCGTCCCTACTATAGTGGGGTAGGAGGAATTAAAGTGGGACAAGGGTTGAAGTGTCTGACATGCACCTGATACTACTAAGCAGAGCTGTTGAATGAACTGAAAAGTGCATACTATGCTTTGTCATTCACCTTCAAAAATGATCCTTTTGTTCTCTTAGCATCTGCTGGAACATTATAGGAGCATGTAAATCTGAAATTGCAAATCTTAACTTCAAAGACTTTTTTGTCGGATGTTGCTCATTAACCCTCACGACCCATATCAAACCTCTAGCACTAAAAGGATTTGTGCTTTCAGAAAAGTGTTAGGTGTTATAGGTGGTAACCTGTTGCTTTGATAGTCAAGATTTATGCCAAAAGTGAAATACAGAAGATTTGAAAGAGCTGTAATGGTAGACAAAGTTTCTAAGGAGATTTTGCCACAGAAGTCAACCTTTTACTTAAAAGTTCTGACTTGGTGACTGCTGATATTAGAGGCAGAAAGAAAAGCCAACTCTTTGCCTACGTATGTAGACAGGATTTAGCTCAAATTGGCAATAAAATATCTGGAGAAAGAAAGGCCAGTTCTAGTTTTCCAGACTAGACTTTTGAAGTCAGAAATCGCTAAGCCCAACAAAAAATACAAAGCTATAAATTTGCCCTTATGGTGGCATATATGGTAGCCATGTTTATGACAAATGACCTATGTCTTTTACCAGCTGCATGGCAGAAATTTGAAAGGCCTTTCTCTCCACCACTGCATATCTCACCTGGGGAAAGTTGCACCTGTTGAGTTTTGACCTGTCATGGACCTGTTAGAGCCACAGAAACTGTCATAAAATGAGTTTAGAGAACAGTAAATGCATGACGTTAGGTAAGCAGGTTCCTTGGAGTTTTATAGCACATCATCATGCAGACTACAAAGTAACAAACCCTAATCTGAAATAATAATATAAGCCTAACACAGAGACAAATCAGCAAACTGTCACCATTTCCAGCTGGTAGGTTAGTAGTGTATAAAACAGATCCAAAAGCAAAAGCTCTCAGAATATTGAAAATTCAAATTGCTGGGTGGGGCGGGGGGGGGGGATCGAACCAATTTTTTGCTTTTAAAAAAGCAGACATCCTCTACTGTAACAGAGAGAAATAAGATTGGAAATGTAATAAGACCGTGACACTACCAGTGCAGTCTACTTAGACGTGAGCACCACTGAGTTTGATAGGACCTACTTCCAGGTGGAACCCTTAGCTGGGAATAAATTCAATTTAACTTAGTGGGATTAACTTCTGAGTAGGCATGTAGATGATTGCACTGTGACTGACCTAGAAAAATACCTTGCTTCACTTCAGATTGCTGCCCCACCCTAAACTACAGTTTTTAGGCAGGATACACCTCAGCCCCCCAAAAAATATTCTGTAAAGGTAAGAGCAGACAGCAATCCATTTTTTCCCCTACCCCTTAACAGTGTATAAGTTTTAAGCCTCATTCCCTCCTTAAATGCCTTAAAGGCACCTCTCCATCCTTTCCCTTCAATAAGCCTTTTCTTCCTCACTCTAGTGCTTCCCTTTAAGAGAAGAGGAAAACAGAATTATGGAAGTAGCATGGAGGCACTTTCCTCACTGCTCCTTCTGCTTGCCTCTTTTGATCTCATCATCACCATCTCGTGTTACTACTGATGCTACTGTGGGTACAAAGAGTGGCAATTTATTTGGGTCATGTTACTAGTGGTGGCAACCAGAATGGATCCACTAGCTCCAGCGGAGCTAATAAATAAACACACAACAGGGATCTGCCTCAAAAAGTCTCCCTTCTAGCCAGATCTCCACTCTAACCATGCAATTCATTATCACCTTTAATTAATTAAAGGATCCCAAAGGATCCCAGGGCAAGCATTCCTAGGCGCTGATTTGGTGCTTCCACATCAGGGTCTGGGGCAAGACAGTCAGCCTTCCTTGCCAATGACCCCTTTGGATCTAAGATGACACGCATCTGGGTACCACAAAACAAAACACGAAATTATGGGCACGGCCTTGGGAGGGCTTCTGCCAAAATAAGGTGCCACCGGCATTAAGCGAGGCTAGGATACCCCCAGCCTGCAGCCATCCTTGTTGAGGGAGCCAGACAGATCGTCCCTGGTGAGAAAGAGCAGTCGGGGGACGGGGGGAGACTCCAAGGAGCGGCCGGCGCCCCTCGTCTGATATGGAACAGGCTGCCCGGGCGGCTGCTGCGTAAGAGCGCGTTATCAAACCATTCAGAGAAAAGAGCAACATAGTCTGTGTTCTGGCGGGGACGGGGCACCCGGCAGCTTCGCCAGTCTCCGCGAGGGATATTAGTGTTTCCCAGCCAGTTTAACCCAGTTCCAGTATAACCCAGCGACTGGATTGGGGACAACCCTGGCACGCCCCGAGCGAGGCGCACGCCCCTTCTCCCTCCGGCGCGGAGATGCTTTCGCGCTCGCCCCGCCACTGACCTGAGATGCCTGCCCCGATCACGACCACATCGCACTTCTGGCTGCTCATGGTGGCCGCCTTCTCTCTGCTCGTCGGCTGGCTGGTTGTTCTTTCTGGCGGCCGCCGAGGCTCCTGGAACAATTGCCAGCCGGCGGCAGCAGCAGGAGCTACAGCGCTAGCTCGGCGCCGCCCCTTCGTTCGGCCTGGAGGGGGGCCCCGCCCCCTGCTTTCCTCCTGCCAAGGCGGCTGATGGAGCAGAGGCTCGCCATGGAGCTCACCCTTGGTCGACTCTCTCTGGCCAAGAAAGAGACAGCAAGAAGGCAGCAGCTTCTTGCCCCTGAGCAAGAGCCAGGGCCATTAAACAGGTGCCACCTTTATTGGCAGTGGGGACAGGTAGCAGGTAACCCCTGGGCCTGGGGGGCGGCCTGTGGCCAAGGAGGTCATGTAGGCAGGGGCAATAAGGTCATATGTGTGGGACCAGGAGGCAAGACACAAGAGCAGGGACAAGTAGTTCTGGCTTTCTTCCCATCGTTCTCTCTCTGGCAAAGGTGTGGGCTGGAAAGCATAGCAGTTGTTTAAGCGCTTAGCACCTATCTCAACTGAAAAGTGTCTCACCTTGGTTTAGGAGGGGTCCCTGCTGTCACACTTTCTAGTGCGGGTTGATGTCACAATAACCACACTCAGAAGTAAGTCCCACTAAATTCCATGGGGATGGCACTCATAGAGGACTACAGCCTGAAAGTGTTAGTTAGTTGTTGTTTTTTAATGTTTATTTGCTTTTGTGTTTTATCGTATCATCAATACATAATATGTTACAGTCAAACACTTGGTAGTAAGAAGGAAAAAAAGGAAAAGAAAGGAGAATGACAGAATTATAATATATATATATATATGTAAGTAATAATAGTAACATAACTTATTCCTCCAATTTAATGTGTTAGTTTTAAAGGTATCATGCACAGCTGTTAAGAAGCCCAACCCAGATTACCAAATAAGCAGAGTAGGCACTGGCCTAGGGGCCCCATTCCTTTTAGAGGCCCCACAACAATGGATCAAAATAAATACTGTTTCTTTTGTGTAGTAAATTTGGTTTATTAAAATTGTTGGTTGGTAAAATAAAAAATGTATTAGGAGATAATTTGTGAGGGCTCCCCAGAGATTTTGACTGCCTAGGGGCCTCCACAGGGTTTAATCTGGACTTTCAGACCTGCGGAAAATTATTATCACCCACCCACCCACCCACCCCAACTTATTTACTTCCATGGCTTATTCCACCAAGTGGGGAAACAGGACGTGCTGCCCCTGATCCATAAGCTTCCAAGGCACAATGGTCAAATTGAGTTTGCAGAGGGGAGATGCCAGTCCTAGTCAGGTACAGTGGTACCTCAGGTTAAGTACTTAATTTGTTCCGGAGGTCCGTACTTAACCTGAAACTGTTCTTAACCTGAAGCACCACTTTAGCTAATGGGGCCTCCCACTGCTGCCATGCCGCTGGAGCACGATTTCTGTTCTCATCCTGAAGCAAAGTTCTTAACTTGAAGCACTATTTCTGGGTTAGCGGAGTCTGTAACCTGAAGCGTATGTAACCCGAGGTACCACTGTATTTTAAAAACATCATGGAAAGAGCATGTGGAAGGACTAGGATGGTCACATTCCCCAAAAGTCATTCCCTTCACAACCTCCCCACTTTAAGGGGAAGATCCCAAGGGGGAGGGGTCTTCATATGTTCAGCTGAATGCACTTAGAATCCTCACTGTGACCACGAATTGTGACTATGTGTACTATTTCTATATAGTTTGGAAGAGTGTCTAAATAAGACTTTGATCATGTAGTGATCTGGCTTGGAAAGTGACCTTACTTCAGTGCCACCAGAAGCCTGCTTCAGTGATATTTTCATCTGGTTAGACTCAGAGGGGAAAAGAACAAAGCACCCTTCTCCTCCCTTTCCCATTCATTCCACCTGCATGACATGATCCTGCTCAAACAAGACTGTTTTTCAACTAGAAATCACTTCCAGATCTGTAGGGTATTAACAGGCTGCAGACCGGCATTGCTATCAGGCTGGCTTGGGTGCTTAGCAACAATCTAATCTGCAGCATCCATCCCCAGGGCTGTGGCTCACATTACATTGTCAAGATACAAATGCTCTTTTGCCAGACCCACCCATGTCTGCTGCCTGGCAGAAGAGGGAGTCACTGCTCCTGTCAACCCAAGCAGGAGCATGCTGAGCAGGACCCAAGCAAAGCAATGGGGCAGGTATCAGGACAGGGCACTCTGCAGATGGCCAGTCAGTGCCACATGCTCATTATTATGAGATGAGATGAGATGAGGTTTTAGATCACGCTTGAGGATATCTTTATGTATCTTTATGGGGAGTCCATATCTTGTAAGATTTGCTGGAGTCAAGCAGACCACATTATGAGCTGTGTGCTGTTTACTCAGGTCCTCTTGGAGAAGAAAGAGAGAGCAGGGAGAAGCTTCCTTAGAGCAGCTCAGAGAGTATTTGCTCATCTAGCGCAGTATTGCCAATAATAATAATAATATTAATAATAATAATACTTTTTTATTATTTATACCCCGCCCATCTGTCTGGGCTTCCCCAGCCACACTGGGTGGCCTCCAACAAAATATTAAAATACAGTAATGCATCAAACATTAAAAGCTTCCCTAAACAGGGCTGCCTTCAGATGTCTTCTAAAAGTCTGGTAGTTGTTGTTCTCTTTGACATCTGGTAGGAGAGCGTTCCAAAGGGTGGGTGCCACTACTGAGAAGGGCCTCTGCCTGGTTCCCTGTAATTACTACTGTGACAAGACAATTTTGAGGAAGATATGAATGCAGGAAGTGCCTTAAATCAAATCAGACCATTGGCCCATAAGAAGTTGCTTTATACCAAGTCAGAAAATGGTCCATCTAGTTCAGAATAGTCTACCCAAAGGGATCATCCATACTTCCAGTTGTCTGCTTGTCCCATGCTTTCTAGGCATGGGTCCAAGCACCTTTCTCCTGGAAAACATGCTCTTCACCACTAAATTGGAACAAATGGAAATCTGCAGGAAACCCAAGTGCCATTTGGTCCAATTCAGTGTCAAGCTGCAGGTTTTCTGGAGGGGAAGCAGCAGGGCAAACAGAGGTGTGGGCAAGCCCTGACTGTGGTGCTCCAGAATTTCAGACAGGACTCTTTCGTAAGCCTACTCAGAGATGCCTTTTGGATGCAAAGCATGTTCTCTGTCTTTGAGCTACAGTCCACTCTGATCACCTGCTACCCAGTCCCTTTTTAACTGGAGATGCCAGAGATTGAAACTGTTTAGATTCACCCCTTTAAAAATTGACTGCAGTCTAAGCAGCTGTTTTAAGAGCAGTGGTTTACGCTCCTCAGCCTGCTAAAATAGCCATTTAATAGTGCACTCCAACTTCCCTTTCCCCCCTTAGCAAGCACACGAATCCAAGTGCCACACAATCCTAATAACTTCAGACACTGGTAAGCCATGCTCAGACAGGTGACTGTGCTGAATAATTTGCTGCTCTTCAGCCAATTCCTTCAATTATTCTTTCTTTCCCTATGTGACATTCTGTGTTTCCTAAACATTCAAAACCACAAAATACTCTGTTTAATCCAAGACACTGATAGACAAGATTAAGAGTTGAAGAGTTAAGGTTTTTCAGCTAATTCTCAGTGAGAGTTCCCACATTCTACTTCTCCTTTTCCTCACTACTCCCCACAGATGTTTTCATGTATTTTAAGAGCTACTTTTTCTTCTAAATGCTTTAAGTAAGTAGTATCCGTATATTGTATGAAAAGTTTTATCCTCACTTATATACACTGGGCTGGAATAATATGCTGAAGAACAGTTAATTAATAGAATAACACTGCCCTGGAATCTTGAGCAGTTCAGAAATTTGTATTTATAAATAAAGTAATTAAGTGAATGGCCTTGCTCCGTTGCATGAAAGCATTCAGATCCATTCCCCCTGCAAAGTTTCCAGTGATGGATGACTCTATAGCTTCTTCTGACTGAGCTTCAATACCTAGCTGTTGTCAGGATCCAGAGCAGGGATAACCAGTGGCATTTAGTTCTCAAGATGGTAAACCAAGGTCTGAAAATTTTTATATGCATTAAAGTAGTCATAAAGTTTCAGACAGAGCTGTTATTGGTCAGAACAATTTCTGTTTAATCAACACTTCGTTAACATTGGTTTAATATTATTATAATCCACTGTGGATTTTATGACTCAATAAACAAAACTGTGCGTCTGCACAGCCTGCAGCAGCCTTTCTTCCTCAACCTGGCATGCTCTCAAAAAATTAAGTTCCAATTCCCATCAGCCAAGTCAGGGCAGCTGTGCTGGTTGGAGCTGATGGGAGCTGTAGTTCAAATCTTCTGGAAGGCACCAGACTAGGGATGGCTAGCCTACAGTTTCCCATGTATTTGATTTACATGGTCAATAAGGCTCAGGAGTTGACATGTCACACTGTGGTTATATGAGAGGAAAACATGGCTGCTCCCGTCTGTAAAATTATTTTTCTTTTATATTGTCAATGACACCTACAGTGGTACCTCAGGTTAAGTATTTAATTTGTTCTGGAGGTCTGTTCTTAACCTGAAACTGTTCTTAACCTGAAGCAGCACTTTAGCTAATGGGGCCTCCTGCTGCCACGCCGCCGGAGCACGATTTCTGTTCTCATCCTCAAGCAAAGTTCTTAACTTGAAGCACTATTTCTGGGTTAGCGGAGTCTGTAACCTGAAGCGTATGTAACCTGAAGTGTATGTAACCCAAGGTACCACTGTGCATGTAGTTGTACAGTGTACAACTACACGTACCCTAGCTTCTCTGACATAGGAATGGAGGAAAATTTCATTCCATTTCTGAACTGAGCTAATGCACAATTCCTTGCTGGAACCTGATTATTCTGTGAATTTCCAAATTTGGTAATGCAATTCTAAGCTCTAAGCTCACTCCAGCTCCTTAATAAGGGGGTAGTGCATACTTTAGAGGGATAAACATACAAAACTGCATATTTTAGCGGGGAAATGTGTACAATTTAAATACAATTGTTGCTGTAGTCTCTTTTTTTGGAAAAAGAATAGCAGAAAATGGGATGGACATATGATTACTCCTGCAAAACTGACACATGCTGGAAATAGGCTGATCCATCTGTCCCCAGTCTGGCATGATTATGATGCTTCCTAAGATTGAAAGGAAGAGAGGGGGTGCATCAACCATCTACTGTCGAATAGCTGCCCTTGTTGATTTTGGCACAGGCGACAGGGCTGCCATTCGCTATTAATCTTTCTGAGCAACTACTGCATGTTAAATAGTATAGCATTATCTTTAAAAAGAATGACTGGCTATCTAGGCATTTGTGTACAATTTGGCTGTATCCATTATTCTATATGAGCCTGCATAGAGCAGTTGCTAGAATAATTCACAGAGATCATAGCAAGCCAGATTTTCCATTCCATAAAATTCTGTTTCTAAGTCATTTACTATGGGTGGGGAGAGCAGGGATGATGTTTGGGCAATCCCAGATAGCTAAGCAGTCCCCTGAACAATGGGGGCATGGAGAGGCTTCTGGGAGAAAGAAGAGGTGGAGACTTTCCTTCTGTGAGTGTCCTCAGATCTCCAGATCTTGGGATCCAAGTCTCTGGCCCAGCTCACCCATAATGCTAAGCCAATCCACAGCTCAAAATGAATGAGCAAGCATGCGGTCTCCTGGAAAGTAGATCGTAGCTGCTTTTCTCCTCTTCTAGTCCTGCTGCAACTGCACTAAGCCACAGAACAAACCTTGGTTGCAGCTCATTGTTTTTCTAGAGCAAAACAAACCATGTACTTTGGTTTGGCTGTGATGCTGAGCTGGACCAAAATGTAGCAGCAGATAAACCAGGGCAGGAGCATAGCGACGGCAATCTCTGCTCCAGGAACCTGCACATTTCTTGTTCACACTGAAGTTAAAGGGTATCTTTTGAATAATTTTACAGGACAAGAGACCTCTATATCTTTTGAGTGCGTTTCTTTCTTTATGAACTTTCTCCTTTTTTATGTCTCCGAAGGGCTTCCCTACACTACTCCAATGCATTATATATTTTGCTCAGAAGTATGCCTTTAGGGTTATTTCAGCTGCAAACCAAGATGGAGAAAATGTCATTTGGAATATTGCCTGGTGATTTCAAATACCCCAAGCTCATTATAACAGTAATTACTTCTTGTCTTCTCAAATGTCAAGAACTAATTGGCCACTAGAAGTAATATTCTGTAAGTAAATAAAGGTAACTGTGTAGCTTCCAGACTATGGCCGGGAAAGCGGGCTGAATTTGAACATGTCATATTTTGCAGGAACTAGTAAATGTTCCTTAAAAAGAAACACAGGGAGTAAAGCCCAACCAGAGGAATGGCAAATGTTTTCTTTTAACCGTGGTTACACAGTGCCTGGATTCATTCAATGTCACCAAACTATTCTAAGAGTCAGGCTACAATTTATGTTAAATGTATTTTGGCATTTCTCACTGGAAGGACAGATCGTGAAGCTGAGGCTCCAATACTCTGGCCACCTCATGAGAAGAGAAGACTCCCTGGAAAAGACCCTGATGTTGGGGCAGACTGAGGGCACAAGGTGAAGAGGACGACAGAGGATGAGATGGTTGGAGCTTGAAGCTACCAGCATGAGTTTGACCAAACTGCGGAAGGCAGTGGAAGACAGGCGTGCCTGGCGTGCTCTGGTCCATGGGGTCACGAAGAATCGGACACGACTAAACGATTAAACAACAACATTTTGGCATCTGTTTATTATGTGGTGGTTGTTTTTTAAAGCAGCCACCTAAGGTCCTGGTCTGGAATAGTCATGCAGTATGGGTTCTTAGTCCTTCCCCTAAACAGTGATCATTGTGAAAATCACACACCACACCCTGAAGCTATTTGGCCCATGAGAGATCCTGCTATTAGCAGCCATAGCAGATTTCCTCTGGGGCAAAGAGGAGCTTTAGTGTAGATTTTCAGCAGGATACTAGAAGTGGGATAGTGGTGGTAAGTGAATCCCCATCACCTGCACTGTGGTTCAGCCCAGATCAGAACTACTCCAGTGTGTGTGTGTGTGTGTGTGTGTGTGTGTGTGTGTGTGTGTTTAAGGCACACTCATATACATAGTCATACATTTACAATAACTCATATTTGATCTTAGGGCTATGCATTAACCATTGCTTTTCATTGCCAGGGCTATGCATATTCATTATTTGAAACACCATTTTGGTGTATCTTATTCAGAAGCTGTATCCTAACAGATCAATCCACAGTGTCCCCATGTGTAGAATTTCATTTGGGGCCCTTGTATTTTTTATATTATTATTATTATTATTATTATTATTATTATTATTATTATTATTATCGCTACTACTACTACACATCCAGGATGATTTGTGCTCATGATGGTATTGAGGTAGTTATATGTGACCCTGCCTTTTCTCCCCTTTTAAAAATATACTATTTTATTTTCAAAGTTTACATTAATCCAAAAATTCCAAATTGTAACTTAGAATAAACTAAATACAGCATACGGCTGTATATATTCATTGCGTTTGTTAGTCTTACACAGCAAGAGAACCCATTTCCCCATAAATATATGAGGTTGATTCTCCTACAGCAGGTTAATTTAATCATTGCAACCATAGACCAAATATTTTTAATTCATGCAAAACTAGAAGGAGGCGAGGGGTTTTTTGTATTTGCAATTACTATTTTTGCTGGGGGGATCAAATTAATTTCTAGCTCAGGATCACTGTCCATAATAACATCTTTTTAAATAACCCAGCAAAAAAATCTCTGAGTCCAAAGGAATATAAATTTCTGAGATAACGTTAGATACAAAGTTCTAGAAGGTTTATGATTCCACTTTCAGTGCAGCTTATGCCTGAAAATGTTTCAGGGTGGACATACTGCTTCTGTGTGTGCAGTTGTGCATATCCTACAACTTCCTGCTGAAATCCTCTAACTTTTCATGTCACTTTTTCTTGGGGGGCAGGTGGAGTTTCTGCTTTTATTGCGCTGCAGCACAAGAGTGCTCTCCTAGTGGCAACAATGCAGTATCATTCTGGAAGCACAACAGAACAACAAATAAAGTGGAACGATATGTAGACGATCAAGTTTAATTCCACCACTAAAGCACTATTATTGCATCAATGACATGTTGTAGAATACAAAAAACACAAGGTAAGAGGGGGTCTTGGTGTCTTCACCACTAGAATAAAGCTATACCACCCGTCCATAAAACCAGCAACATAGCTTAGGTAGCTTCTTGTCTTGTGCAGTTTTCCACCATATCAAACCAGCATCCTCATCCTCCCAGTGCTTTGAAAGACTAGGAATCTTGAGCAACATTAATCCGCTGTAGATGTGTGCCATAGACAGATGCAATTATATCTATGGGGATGATTGTAGCCAAATGAAAATATTCAGCTGTTAACATATAAGAAGAAAGAACTAGGAACAGTAGCTATTTGTTACCTGTAGCAGTGATAGAGCATTCATGCCTTTATTTATTACTCTTGTTTCCATTCCTCTGTGCTAATCATTTAAATAGTTTGCCGCTTCAGACACTCCATTTGTTTCAAATGCTTCAAGGTGCATCCTTGAAATGATATTCTAGGCAATTGTGTTATCTCAGCAAACATTGTTTATCATTAAGAGTGATAAACGGCTGTGAGAATGCTGGGATGAGTAGTACGCAAGGGTCCTAATAGCCTTTTTGTACAGAGAACGGGTCCGGGAGACATCATTGTAGCAGCAAGCAGGAACAAAGGGGGGGGTCTCCTTTCAATATTCAGCAATGCATTAGCACCACCTAAAGGTGGATTGTATGTATTCCCATTTGCAATTACTGTGAAATATGAAATACCGTAGATTTTAAAAAATTTAAAAATGTCCAGTAGCACCTTAGAGACCAACTAAGTTTGTTCTTGGTATAAGCTTTCATGTGCATGCATTTGTGCGATATGCCCAGTTTCCTTCCAGTAAAATACAAGTCCATTGGCAAAAAAAGTCTTATTTCTTTGACTAGTCATGAGAACCTCCGTACAAAAAGAAAGCAGAATTTTCCATCCTGATTCTGTGCTTTCTGCATGAACAATATCATTTTTCTTCATGCAGCAATTGGCTTGGGTGTCAGATAGATTTACTCAACATCCTTTCAGTTTTGCTTCTTGTTTTCATTTTTAATCCATTTTATTTCCTTATTATCTACCATGCACTTGGACCCCATAAAATTTGCTTGTATTTCCTGGAAAAGATACTGCAACCTTAGCGTAGCAACTCCAGAGTTTCCCCTGCCATAATTATTGCATTTATTTCTAAATCATTAGTTTATTCTTAAATATATGACAAGTATTGATATTTATATATAATGCAAAACATGCTACAAACCTATCATAATGGTATGAAAATAGAATAGCAAATACATTCTAAGACTGAGTTTAATCATTTCTTATATTCATAGTACAAATAGAGTACATGGAATTGCTTCTGAAGGCTGCCTGAAAACTTCAGTTAGTTTCTAATGCAGCTGGTAGGCTTCTAATTGGGACTGACCACTGAGAACACATTTCACTGGTTCTTAAAGAACTCCACAGACTCCTGGTCTGCTTCTAGGCATAGTTCAAAGGGTTGGTGCTAACTTGTTAATCCTTGAGTTCTTGGTGACTTGAGGGAACGTCTTCTCCCACCCTGAGTGCCCCTATCATCAGTGGACAAGGGCTGTTTTGCATGCAGAAGGGTCCCAGCTTCAACCCCCCAACATCTCCAGATAGGGCTCAGAAAGACCCCTGCCAGAAAGTCAATATACACCATACTGATCTAAGTGGACCAATGATTTGATTCAGCGTAAGGCAGCTTCCTGGGGATGCGGGTGGCGCTGTGGGTTAAACCATGGAGCCTAGGACTTGCTGATCAGAAGGTTGGTGGTTCAAATCCCCGCAACGGAGTGAGCTCCCATTGCTTGGTCCCTGCTTCTGCCAACCTAGCAGTTTGAAAGCACGTCA
Organism: Podarcis liolepis; assembly: GCF_965112155.1. Classification (NCBI taxonomy): domain Eukaryota; kingdom Metazoa; phylum Chordata; class Lepidosauria; order Squamata; family Lacertidae; genus Podarcis; species Podarcis liolepis. The sequence goes on from NC_139558.1 coordinate 49,715,015, forward strand.
AAGAGCAAGTAGATAAATAGGTACTTCTCTGGCGGGAAGGTAAACGGCGTTTCCATGCGCTGCTCTGGTTCGCCAGAAGCGGCTTAGTCATGCTGGCCACATGACCCGGAAGCTGTACGCCAGCTCCCTTGGCCAGTAAAGCGAAATGAGTGCCACAACCCTAGAGTCAGTCACGACTGGACCTAACGGTCAGGGGTACCTTTACCTTTACCTTTAAGGCAGCTTCCTATCAGTGCTGGATTTAGGGCAGTGTGGGTGGTTCCCCCAAACAGGGCACCGAGCCAAGGGGGCACAAAACTGAGATGATCAATAACTGAGAAGTTCCATTTGGGGGCACCAAATTTTGGCTTCACTCAGGATGCCATCTTACTAAAAATTACCAAAGTCCTCCCCTGTCCCTGTGTTCTCTTTGGATATCCTCCTCTGGGAGCATCCAACACCCAAGGTGAAGCAGGTGGTATCTGGAAGGGAAGCCCTTTCAGACTCAGCTAGTACTCAGGTTGACAACTTTTCAGTGTCAAGTAAGGAGTTTTATAGTTCCATAGTCTTTGTAACTTGATAAGATTTTATGCTGCTCTTTTTATTGTCCTTTTATTGACTGTTGCTTAATTATTTTTTGTTTTATAACTTTTTAATGTAAGCCACCCAGTCTTATGGAAGTGTGTGTGTGTGTGTGTGTGTGTGTGTGTGAAAGTAATTTTTACCCATACAAAACTTGGTTAGAAGAAATAAGAAAGCACTTAATTAAAATGGGCACAGTCTTTCAACCCTCATTTTGCAGCTCCTGCAATCATACAAGGAAGGCCAAGCATCATGCAAGGCCAAGCAACAACAGATTTTGGAAAAGCCATTTTGCTTTTGTAGCATTTATGACTCACAGAAGTACACTTATACTCACTCAAAAGCTGTTTAATCTCCTGTACTATAATAGCTGCTCTGTTTGAAAGGCAGCAATTTATTACATACTCACAGTGTACCTGTTTCATGAGATTACATATTTATGATGTTGCTTGTTCAAACTAACATTCTTTAAAAACAAACCAAACCCACAATGTTTTAGTCTTGCCCATTTAGGTTGGTTGTTTTTTGTTTTTTGTTTTAATAAAGGTCAGTGTGGTTTTGCAATCATGGTTTGACTCTCTAGCAAAGCACCGATCACTGGAGACGAAGAGCCTTTACCTCTGAAAGAAATGGTCCATGTTAGCCAATCATGACACCTGCTGGCTAATTGAATAAAACTTTTAACAAGCCTTGGAAGAGAGCAATAGATAGAAAAGAAGTCTAAGAAAACTAGCAGATAAAGGAAGATGTTTCAGAAGTATGAGAGTTAATTGTACGGAAATTTAAACTTTTGAGATTAATTATACATATAGCAAGAAACAAGATGCCCTCAGAAGAGGTGAGGAAGGGAGGGGAAACACATTGAATAGATCTAAAGTTTTCAAAAAAAATCATGCCCCAAAATCTGAATACAGTTCCAAACACATCTATGGCTGATGAGGGTTATTTTTATTTATTTTTTGCCAACCTTGGCATCATCAGCCATAGATGTGGTTAGAACAATGTCCACATTGTTACACTACATCCCATTTCACTACCGTCAACCTGAACCCCAACAGCAGTAGCTACCACATATCTCTATGCAATTTCCACCTCCCCACCTGCCATGCAAACCCCTTCCTTTCTTCCATCTTACCAGAGAATTGCTGAAGTTCCTAGAATAGCTCTAATGCACACAGAGGCAGAGGCAGGACAGCGTAACCGGTTCTGCCGCACTGGACACTGAGCCTAGGGGGTGCTTCAGGGCATCACAACTATGATGTACGGTAGTTGTAGTGGGTGGAACAAAACAGGAGGCAAGAGGTGGGCAGTGTGCCAAATTTTGACATGGTGCTGCTGCTGAAACTTGAAAGGCCAAAGTCCACCCTTGATGCACGAGGACAGCCAAGACTGACTCTTGCAACTCTCCAGCATATGTTGCTTTGAACCAGGTCAACGGAGACCCCAGTCATTAATAAGCATAAGCCAGGGATGGGGAACATTTGGCCCTCCAGATGTTGTTGGACTGCCACTCCTATCATCCCCGCCCAGTGGCCATACTTGCCTGGGCAGTTAGAAGTGGCAGCCAGCAATACCTGGAGAGCCCCAGGTTCCCTATCCCTGATTTAAGGGCCAGCTTGAAAGCTATTTACTGGGTCATTTAAAATCAACCTCACAATAAGCTTACAGCCCAGTTGCTGTATCAGTATAGCCTGTTAACAGGCAGTGCTGCTAAGTCTAATGCTTGGGGAACTCCAATGCAAGTTTGGTTTCAACCTTAGCTCTCACCAGCCATTAGAACAAATGCTGCTTTTAAAGGAGTCTTTGCCAATTTGCCCCTCCTACAGCCTAATGAGCAGGCTGCCCTTGGCCACGGGCACATCTGATTGGCCATGCTGCTGCTTTTTCATCTTTAAGGTGCTTCCCAGATCTCCAGTTGAGCACAACTGGGGCCAGTCCTACTGTTAGGAAGAATGAGCTGCCTCATGCAATTAATTTTGGGTGTCACATAAGGGGGAGCAAGTTGCTATTTCATTTATCACTGTTGCATTTTATTCTATTTTTACTGCCAGGGAGGGAAAGAGGCACTTGTGGGGGTTTTCCAGCTCGAGTGCCAAAATAACATGAGTGACCGTGCATACTTTGGCTTTGGCAATGGCGTGGAGAGGTGCCATTTGTTGCTCGCAAACGTCTTGGGCCAGCCTTCACCATAATATCCAATGCGCAGTGACATTTTGGATGCCTTTCCCCTATGTACCTATGAAACATAACAAGAAGAATGGCCCTGAGCCTCAAAAGAGGGCATCAGTGCCAAGAGGTCTTGTTGTGAGCGCCACCTAGGGAGGCCTGTTTTAGCTTGCCACTTCTCTTGTTGTTGACTAAATGAAATCAGGCAAAGCTTGGGAGAGGAGAGGACGATATTGAAAAAGAAGCATTGGCAGAGAGGTGCTGCAGATAAATTCTGCCTTGAAGGAGTCAGAGTGAGAACTTTGTGTTCTGAGGGATTCTGTTTTGGAAGTGTGGTTTCGCTTAGGCTCCACAACTGATTATACAATTTTCTGTCAAGGTTGCCAAGTAAACAGGACTCTCCAGAGCTGTTTCTGTTCTGACCAGTTGATCATGGCCTTGTTCCATTAACTTTCTGGGCAGAACTAGAGATTATAAGAGATAAGGAGCTGCTGTTGCTGCTCTCAGCATCTTTGCTCCCTCTTTCTTTTAACATCTACCGCAATATAACATGTAACCAACCTGTTCATGGCATTTCCATGCCCCAGTTAGAAAGTGGTATGAGATGATGTGGGGGGGGGGATGTGTACAATGCAAAGATGTTAAGTCACACTGGTTATGGGCAAATCTGTTTATTTCAGCTACTCTGTTTCTCGTTTAAGTTCTCCACATTTCCATGATTTTTTTTTTTGGGGGGGGGGAGTCCTCATGAAAATTCACCAGCATACCAGTGTGATTTTATCCTAATATACACATTTTTGCGAAGCAATTTCTCAAAATATAAAGCATTTTCATGTGTTATTTTCACTAATATATGCATTTTTGCACACATTTCTTGACTGGAGAACTGCATTGCAAAATTGGAACAAGTGTGAATTTTGAAGGAAAGCTGCTTTTCAGTTCATAGATCATTTCAGGAAGTACAAATTAGTTCAGTTGACCATCAATTGCATCTGTTTATTTATTTATTGTTAAATATCTATATGCAGCCCTTCATTTCTCAATTCCTAGATGGTTTGCAATGAATTAAAAACATAACAAGAGCACCATAAAAACTTCAAATTAATGCCTGGCTTTAAAAAAGAAAAATCCTCAGCAAGTTCCCCCAAGCCTGGGTGCATAAAAGAGTTTTGTTTTGTTTTGTTTTACCAAGCTTGTAAAGGATAAGCGTTGGCACCAGGCAAGTGTCCTTGAGGGGGGCATCCCAGAACAAAGGTGCCATAGCCATAGAGGCTCTTTTTTATGGTTGCTGGCCTCACCTCCGCTGGGAGAGCCCATGGAGAAAAACCTCAGCTCATGATCTTACACTGCAAGTAGGGTGGCAGGAGATTAGGTGCTTTTTCAGGTAACGGGATCTTAAGCCATTTAGCGCTTCAAGCACCAGCGTACCACTGAAACTCTTTCAACACTAGAGTAAATAATATGAACAAAACAAGCAGCGCCTGTCAAAAGTCTGGCCCTTCTGCATCCGGTGCTAAATGGAGCTTCCAAATCATCTTCAAATGTAGCCCTAAGCATAACACATTGCAGTAATCGAACTGGGAGGTTTCTGGAGCATGAATAACCTTGAGCCAGAGAGCTCTGCCTTTCTTAAAATGTCTTACTCTGCCCTTTGACTGTCTCCATGACTTCTGAGAATTGGAACTTCTTATGGTCATCTTTTAAGACTTTCTGTTCTTCTCCTTCTCTATCTCTCATTGGTTTAGAGACGCTAGTAATGCATTAGTTGTTCTTAGCTGTGTCTGAAAAGAAATCATGTGAAATGCCCTGGGGCCAGGGTTTTTTTAAAAAATCATTTTGCTTTGAAGCTTTGCAATTTCTATTGGCGTAATGTAAGTTTAACACAAACAACACTAAAAAATATAACTGTGGATAATTTTCATAGCTGTTTGCAGACATGTACAATCCAGTTGGAGCTGCAAGTGTGCACAAACACAATTATCCACACTAAAGGGCTGTCTGTCACCATAAGGAGGCAACCTGAAGGGGCAGGGGGCAATGAATTGGTCCCTTTCTTGTCTGCCTCACTGCCTGCCAGCCAGCCCTCCTGCTGCTACTATGACCAGCTACCCATCAAGCAAGGCTTCCACCTCTCTAGCCACTCTGCTCACTCTGAAGAGGCCAAAGGAGTTATCAGAGCAAAGCATTCTGGGTGAGGTGGCCATGAGGGCACCTGGACTGCCACCATGGTTTGCCACAGTGGCTAAAGATGAAGTTTAAAGTCACTTTGAATTCTTAAAGTTTAAACAGCATTTCTAGCTGCAGCAGCAACACTACAGGCACTCCCCTGGCCACTTCACCTAGATTGCCTCACTCTGAGGAAGGACCACCTCAGCCCTTCCTCAGAGTAAGGCAGGAAGGGAGACAGAGGAACTACCACTGGGGCTGCCAGTAATGTTGTGGAGGGAAAGCCAATAGGAGCTGGGGAGGATGTGTGGGCAATAACTATTGTACAGGGGAGAAGGAGTTGGGCTCTAGCAGAGCCTCCAGCTGCCTCAGGTAGAAGAATCTCTTGTGACAGCCCTAATGGCCCAGTTTGGATGTTACATCCAGTTAAAGTTGGCTTGTTTCAAACAAGCCGTATTTAAGATTAACCACAGGTCGCTTGGGATGGCACAAGAAGCTGTGGTAAAGCGAAACTGATGGGGGAGCCCAAGGCTGACTGCAGCTTGTTCTCATAATACAAAGCTATGGTTTATTGTGGTGGCTAAATATGACCAATGAATGTCAGTCTGTGTTTTTCTCCTCTTGCTTCCCTGTCTGCCATCTTCCCTCCCCCTTCCTCCTAGTGTGACAGTTCCTCCTGCTTTTCCTCATTGCAGCTCCCTTTGGTTTGGCTTCTCAACTCTCAAACCTGGTCTGCAAATTCCCATGGATCATCCCAGTGCTCCACCAAAACTCCAGTTTCAGCCCTACTATGACTTGCATCTTTAGTGTCTCCACCCCCATCGTTCTCCCCGGACACTGAGGTCCAGCGCCAAGGGCCTTCTGGCGGTTCCCTCAGTGTGAGAAGCCAAGTTACAGGGAACCAGGCAGAGGGCCTTCTCAGTGGTGGCACCATGCCCTTCCACCAGATGTCAAAGAGAACAACAACTACCAGAGTTTTAGAAGACATCTGAAGGCAGCCCTGTTTAGGGAAGCTTTTAATGTTTGATGGATTACTGTATTTTAATATTTTGTTGGAAGCCGCTCAGAGTGGCTGAGGTATAAATTGTTGTTGTTGTTGTGTTTGGCTGCATACTTAGCTTCTTGTGCCTTTCCCTCAAGGTCAGAAGTCATATGTTTGTGAAGGGAAGATCTCTACCTTCTTCTTTCACTAATCTCCCTTTGCCACCTTCCACCACTGCAACTCCTCCTCCACCCAGTATGGAGGAAGGAATGGAGTTGGCATCCCACAATTGTATCTAGTCTAGCCAGAAGGGTTAATTCATTTCTCTCTCCCTTGGTACTATGCCGCACATGCAGCATATAGTTGCTACTGTATACGTTAAGGAAAGTTAGAGGATTTAGAAGGATTACCTATGCTCACTGGAGTCTGGGATATATTAAATCTTTGTATTCATTTTCATACACCTGATCAAATGTCTGTTGAGGCTGGCTGTGTTAATCCTTAAAGCCCATACTTTAAGATTTGTGCTTTGTTTTTCACTTGAGATTTCACACCGTGGTTTTTTAAAAAAATCATTTTAATCAACTGACCCTGTGAAGGCTTATTTTTGTTAGAGGGAAATGGCAAATATCTTGCTTTCTGAAATGATATGTTTATGAAATGGCATGTTTCGGATATTTGTATTTCTAGAAAATGCAGTTGCGGATTAAAAGAAAAGAAATTTAGCTAGCCCACAATTACCGGAGAATATATTGTACTCAATTTCCTCACTGCCTTTTCTTCAGTGGCCAGCTAATCTGCACACTACCCTTGCCACCACTTGCCTCCATTTGCCAGCCCTGTTTCTTCACATAGGCACATTTAGCCTTCCTTCACGAGAAGGAGGCGGGGTGATGATGAGCTTCATCCACTGGCGGAAGTAGCGACTGGGCTTCTGTGCCCTTATAGAGCCTAACCATAACTTGCAGTGACGTTCGGGTAGGTCCACCAAAATGAATAACACAAGGAGTCATTTGGAACACTGGTATTTTAGTCATGCCAGTGAAAAGAATGTGCAATCCTAGTCTCCTGTCCCCAAATTATCTACATCATTGCACAAGATCCTGGGTTATATCCCCCCCCCCCTCCAATCATTTTCTACTCAGGATAGCAAAACATTTTGCTCTGGCCCTGAGCTCATCCGCTGCCTGCAAAGGTTTTTGAAGTGTTTATTCATACAGTGTCCAATACCCAGGAACAGTGCTAGCTATGAGATTTGGGGAGTCTTTGGACAATGCTCCCCTGAACCTGGAAAAGGTAGTGCTGCAACCCAAGACTTACCTCTGACCCCCTTGGATGTTTCATGATAAATATTGTCACCAAGACTGACAACCTTGGTGGGGCTGTGATATCTTGGCTCTTCTTGGGTCCCAGGCAAATACCTGAACTTGCCACCCTCTGGAGCCAGCTCAGGTTAGAAGTGTGATCTTTATAGGTGAGTTGTCAATTTTTCAAAGATCTACTGAGTCATCAAAGGAAATCAAAACGGCGTCTTCCTGTGCACCGTTGTTCCAGTCTCCTGCTGTGACTCTGAATCTATGATGCCTTTTAGCTATTCTCTGTGCACTTCTGTTGTATTTCCAAAAACCCTCTGCCAAGGAAAGCTGTCCTCCTGTTATTAGGACTCTATCCTGTTCTTGCTGTGCTCAGTTGCAAATCTCCCGCCAGCTTTAATGGCAAACAATCACACACTGTAGTACATTTTATTTTACAGAAAATGATACATTGTCATTTGTTCCCTCCAAGCAGATGTTTTCCTCCTTCTTTATCAGATGTTGCTTCATTCATAAGTGTGAAGGCAGTAATAAAAAGGGGCCCAGGTGCAAATAGAAGGACATTGGAACATCCCCAATTACAGCCAGAACTTTGCCTTTTAAACATCTCTCTTGACTAGTCACAAAAATGCTACCTTTAACTATAGCACATTTCAGTGCCTGGCATAAAAATATTGGCAGGATTTGCCATGCCTCCAAACACCTATCTGGAATTGTGCAATGTTGCCAGTTGGCAATTCAGCCAATGCTCGTTTTGTGCAATTTAGGTTTCATTCCCCAAATGGCTTGTAGCCCCACATAGTGATAAACACAGGTAGGCACAGAATCTCTAATTCATGAATGGGTCCTAGAAGATAATTCAAAGGAAGTGTTAAGTATGTTCCATGTTTGTTGGTGACAACTTTAGCAGAGGCGGTTATAGGGTGGCACAACCGATGTGGTCACACTATGCTGCAGGGGGCACTAAAACAATGTTGTTGAACGGAGCGCGAGAGGCAGTCATGCCAATTTTTAGCATAAGTGCTGATCCAAAGCCTTTGTTTAAGTTAATGGGATCAATGAAAGCAACACTTTCTGTCCTTGTGTTCCCTGAAAAGAAGTTGAATTAGCCAGATGTTAAGTAGAGACTGATGCACTGGGAAACATCCACCACTAACCAAAAAAACCACATTGCGTTCCCTGTATTCACATGTTAAATAATCTTTTCATTCAGCCTTTCCTAGCTTTGTACTCTTAGTACAGATGTATTGGACTACAATTGTCATTACAATTGGTCATGCTGGCTGTGAATGTCCTGCCTGGGCCTCAACTCCTGAATGAGATATGGGAGGTGTCCTTAAAGCTATAATCACATTTCTCCTCACAGAAGTTGTAGTCCAACAAGAAGTGGAGGGCACCAGATTGGAGAAGCCTGCTTTAGTTGTTTTCTTTCTATGACAGCTGATCTGGCAAAGCAGTTAAGCATGGAGGGGAGAACTTTAAGCAGCAAGCAGTCACACCAACAAAGCAACATTTGTGCTGAAATTATTCATACAAATAACTGCTTCGCTGGACCCATGCCCTAGCCTTCAAAGTTTACTAGACGTTTAAATGAGCATTGTGTTCTGGGACATCACAACCTCCTCCTGACAGATCATGATATAAAACATTTTACTGCACTTCTTACAAATAAACAATACCAGTGAGGAACTTGGTTATATTATATGCTGTGCTCAGAGTTCCCATCTCTGACCAGTTGGCCTTCAGAACACTCCCAGCTCTCGTGAAATTGTTAGTTTATCTTACTGAAATTTAACCGTCCTTTTGCTGGACAGAAAGCTAATACCATCCACATGGAACGGCAAGGCGTTTGATGAGAGGTGAGCATGCGGAAGAGACTGTTGTTGTCAAGCTACATGAGCCGAAAGGAAGAAGGGGGAGGCTAATGATGGTTTCACACAGCCAGTTTTCTCATGCTATCAAATGATTTGTTTTTCAGACCCCATGCAGAACAGGACCATGGGAAAGGGGTTTGGTATATATTCAGATCATGCGGCAATATTAGTTTAGAAAACTGTATTTTGGGGGCTTGCCCAGATAGTGTTTATACAATATCATCAGGATGTGTTCTGCACAGGGACCAGTTCTCTTGTCCCCCAAATCGGTAGAACTCTGGAATATTATATAATATTACATGGCAGTATCCAGATGTAGCCTAGCCTTCACAATGTCCAACCACATGTACGTGGTTAGGGCAGTAAGTCTCCTTAAGAACAGGAATTTATTGCATTGAATCAAGAATGTGCCACATAGACACACAGAATCATAGAGTTGAAGGGACCACAAGGGTCATCTAGTCCAACCCCTGCAATGCAGGAATGTTTTTGCCCAACTTGGGGTTCAAACTCTCTTGCTCTACCAACTGAGCTAATGCAGGAGCTCTTAATTGCTCTGAGTTCATAACGATTGACTGTGACTAGAAAGTAGCATTCTTACTTTCATCCTAAGGTCCCACAGTGGGTAACAACTATTGAAAAGACAGCATGTAAAACAGTTTAAAGCAACTCCTTTTTAAACAGCATCTCATATCCCTCTAAGAAGAAGAAGAAGAAGAAGAAGAAGAAGAAGAAGAAGAAGAAGAAGAGGAGGAGGAGTTTGGATTTGATATCGTACTTTATCACTACCCGAAGGAGTCTCAAAGCGGCTAACATTCTCCTTTCCCTTCTGTGAGGTGAGTGGGGCTGAGAGACTTCAGAGAAATGTGACTAGCCCAAGGTCACCCAGCAGCTGCATGTGGAGGAGCAGAGACGCGAACCCAGTTCACCAAATTACGAGTCCACCTCTCTTAACCACTACACCACACTGGCTCTCTTTGGACAGACATCTCTTCAAGTTGACTTCCTACAGCCACTTAAGCCCTGCTGTTAGTTTTAGATCATCCGCCAATTGTATAGGCAGTCATCCCTTTGTCTTTTAAATGTGTGGTGTCGTCATCCTATCACAGCTTTATTCCATTGACCTGAAAAACCTTTTGCCGCTGTCCCACATTAAAAAAAAAAAACTTACAATGAAAGGATAGACTCTAAAAATACAGTGGTGCCCCGCAAGACGAAATTAATTCGTTCCGCAATTTTTGCCGTCTAGCGAATTTTTCTTCTTGCGAAGCACGGTTTAAACGGTTTAACAAAGTCGCAAGACGTTTTCGTCTTGCGAAGCAAGCCCATAGGGGAATTCGTCTTGCGAGGCAAATCGCAAATGAAAAAAACCTTTCGTCTAGCGAGTTTTTTGTCTTGCGAGGCATTCGTCTTGCGGGGCACCACTGTATACACCCTGGGTGTCGAAGGCCCAGGTAAAGAGTTGTGTTACTTAAAAATAGGGAGGTTTTGGAACTGGAAGGTTGGGATAAAATTTATAGATGGCATAGCTATTTATTTTACGGGAAAATACAAGTACATAAAATATTTATGAATCATTTAGTGAGAAAGGCCTTGTTTGAAGAATAGGAGAGAACAAAGGAGAAAATTATAGAAAAAACTCCATGGTGGACCTCCCCAGTAGAGGCAACCTCCACACTTAAAAACAATGCAAAAAAATTGTGGCCAATCTATAAAGAATTGGTGGAAGAAGTGAATGAAAATCCTAAATTAAAAGAGTATGAAGAATTAAAAAAGATGGCTGGAAATTGGTTGGAATATTTAAATTGGCTGGAATATTTTCAGTTGAAAGCGACATTTGAGAAAGATATAAAGAGTAGAGGATTTGAAAACGAAACCAATTAGATAAAGAAGTTTTACAAAATAATAAAAAAAACCTCACAAAAATGTATAAACCATTAAATAATACACAAACAGATCAAGAAATTAAAAGGAAAAATATGCTAAAGTGGGAACAAGATTTAGGTTATGAAACTGATTATAACGATTGGGGGAAAATTTTGGACAAAAAAATATAAATTTTACGGCCTGTTACCAATTAAAAGAAAATTTTATGAAGATTCACCATAGATGGTATTTGTCTCCAGACAGGTTGGCAAAAATGAATAAATCGGGTAGTAATGAGTGTTGGAGGTGCAACAGAATGCCTGGCACTTTGTATCATATGTGGTGGTTCTGTCCTGAAATTAAGAAATTTTGGAATATGATACATGAGGAAATTTTAAAAAAATGATAAAAATATCATACAACAAAAGAGCAGAATCATATTTATTAGGAATCTTGAATGGAGACATCCTGAAAGAGAAAATAAATATTTTCCTGTATGCAACAGCAGCAACAAGAACGCTGATAGCCAGCTATTGGAAAGGAAATCACATCCCAACCAAAGAGGAATGGTTGAATAAACTATGTGAATATTTAGAATTAGCAAAGTTAACTGATTTAATAAGACAAAAACCAAAGAGTATAATTCAGAAACAATGGAAATGTTTAAATGATTATTTATACAGACAAGGATCAAATAAAAGGTTTTGGTTGTGTTTAGAGTAGACTTGTGAGAGACCCAGAGAACTTAGCGACTTGATTAATTAAAAGAGATTCTTTGGGAGGAGAAAAAATATGGAATAACAGATACAATTATGTTTAAAATGTCTATAGGAAGTGCAGTGTAAGCGGTGGAAGTCATTCAATGAAAATTTATTATTATTTGTTTATTGAAAAACATGTAGAATAAATTTGGAAGAAATTCTTCCTACTTTCTTCTTATTATTGTTCTTCTTTCTTCTTTTTCATTCTTCTTTTCTCTTCTATATTTTTCTTTTTTATTAACAGCATTATGGAGGATTTTGGATATATGCATGTAATTGTAACAGTTTGTTAATTGATTTTGATTTTGTAATAGTTAAAAAGGTAAAGGTATCCCTGCCCGTACAGGCCAGTCTTGCCAGACTCTAGGGTTGTGCGCTCATCTCACTCTAGAGGCCGGGAGCCAGCGCTGTCCGTAGACACTTCTGGGTCACGTGGCCAGCGTGACAAGCTGCATCTGGCGAGCCAGCGCAGCACACGGAACGCCGTTTGCCTTCCCGCTGGCCTGATGCTGGCCAGTGGATCCCAGGCTGGCTCCATCATCAGGATGCCTCATTTGGGGGTTTTCCGCTGGGCTTCACTGGTGAGGATACTGCCAGTGGCCTTTCCACCCACCCATATGCCTTGTGTCAGGACTCTGGCAGCAGCCAACATAATGTAGAGTGGGGTGGATCAGAACCTAAATTTACCTGATAAAGCGTCAAAATTGAGATGTGGAAAATGTGGAAACAACGAAGAGAGGCAGGACTGAGATGTGGAGATATGCTTCAGAGATCCAGAACGTGGGGAGCTCTGAAAAATTAATAATTATAAATTGGACTATAATTTGGTCTTTTTTATTTTAATTGGAGTGTTATGATTGGATATATTAATTGGATGTTTTTTTATTGGAAAATCAATTAAAATGATTTTTTTTAAAGAACCTAAATTTACCTGTTTACACTGTATAAAACTTAATAGCGTTCTAGGTTTGTTGTTAAAAATCGAGCATCAGTTAATGTTTAAACAGCTGGGTTAATGCCCTTACAATTCATTGGATGCAGGAAAGACTTTGGTGCTGTAACAAGAATGTGATCATGATTATTTTGTAGCAGAAAAGGAAGGAATCTATGAAGGAGTATTAATAATACACAAATATCTTTTGTGTGTCCTACTGTGGTGATAATAGTTCTGGTATTGCGGTAGCCAAAGGGAATATGAAAATACACACAGTCCCAAGTTCTTTTGTCTTACTATAAATACTTTCCTAAGTTGGTTCTGCAGTGGAAATGTTTCTTTAAATTCTCCTTCTCTTTTTATGCAGGGCTGGGGAGAGAGAATGGAACAACCACATGCTTTTCTATTGCGCATCATTATTCAGGGGGTTTTTTTGCTTCCTGGAAATATGATTCCTTGGAAAGATGATTAGTGCCTCAAAATCTAACCGGTGGGTGGAGAACGGATGGAGATGCTGAACACAGCGGTTAGCTGAGGTATATAACATTGCTACAGTGTTTGAATAGCAAGAAATTTCATTTCCTGGGTAATATTATTCAGCTACTGGAACAGTTTTAAGAACACCCACTACAATTCTAGGCTACTAATGATCCAGAAACTCAATGGAAGTCTTGGTGTAATATATACATGCATCAAATATGGGACAGCTTGTATTAGGCATTGTTGAAACTGAAAATAATGGTTCTGGGGTGTGTGTGTGTGTGTGTGTGTGTGTGTGTAAGTAAAATAATAATCTATGAGTAAGCATTATGCTGGTAACTGAAGGCCTCTGGATTTAATTCCTTGAGGAAATGCAGATGTCATAAGGTTTCACGTTATTGAGTCTGTATATTTGGGGTCAGCAACCATTTCCCTTACTGCCCAGACCCTAATCAGAACCAGATCCCTTTCAGGCGAACCTGACTAGATTATCTCCTTACCCTTTCTGACTCAGTAGTTCTGGTCACCTAACCTCACAAAATGCAATCTAAAGCTGGAGGAAAGTTCAGAAAAGGGCAATCAAAATCATCAAAGGGATGGAGTAACTCCACAATGAGGAAAGATTACAACGCTTTTTAGTTTAGAAAAAAAGGTAAGTAAGAAGGGACATGGCTAGGGATGTCAGAGGGCATCATTTTCCCATTCCACCCTGTTTTTGTCACATGCAACACTACGGTTTATCTTCCACCAAAAACTACACTATTTGTCTCACTGCAGTGGTGAAGTAACATAACTTGCATAACCTACGCAATTAATTATGTAAGTTACATTATTCCACCCCATTAATTCTAGTGCAAAGGAAACAATGCATATGAGGAAGGGAAATGTAAACAGTTAGGTATCATTTGTGGACTGAAAGCAACAATAGCAGTGAATACTGATCAGTATTCTCTGGATTGCGTTCTGGACATGGAATGAACAAGCAAACATTGGCTCCAATTTCCATTTCCATCAGAGTTCTCTGACACCCATCAACATGCTCAAGCTGTAGAAGATTAAACATGGTATGGAGAAAGTGGGTAGAAAGGCATAATTCTAGAACCCAGGGGGCATCCAATGAAGGTGAATGTTGGAAGATTGAAGATATACTTCTTTACCCAGTGCATCGTGAGACTATGGAAGTCTCTCCTACAAGACACAGGGATGGGTGTCAACATGGATAGCTTTAAAAGAGAATTAGACAAATTCATGGTTAAGTCTCTCGGTGGCTATGTTCCATACTGCCAGAAGCAGTATGCTGCTGAATACCAGATGCTGGGAATCACAAGTGGGGAGAATCATGGAATCACAGAATTGTAAAGTTGGAAGGGATCACAAGAGCTGTCCAGTCCAACCCCCTGCAATGCAGGAATCTTTTTTGCCTGTTGTTGGGCTCGAACCCTCGACCCTAAGAGTCTCATGCTCTACCAGCTAAGCTATCCTGAGTGCTGTTGCACTTGTATTCTTGCTTATAGACTGCCATAGACATCTGGTTGGCCACTGTGAACACAGGATACTGGACTAGATGGGTCTTTGGTCTGCAACATGGCAATCCTGCCATAGATATGAAAATTTGGTAGCTGTAACCATAATATAACTAAAATAGTAATGCTGCAATCCTGTGCACAGTTAGCTGGGAGTACATCTCTTTGAACTCAATAGGACTTACATTTGAGTAGACTTGCCTAGGCTTCCATTATAAGCAAGTGTGTGTGTGTGTGTGTGTGTGTGTGTGTGTGAGAGAGAGAGAGAGAGAGAGAGAGAGAGAGAGAGAGAGAGAGAGACTCTCCTAAGTGCTTTGCTCATGAGTTCATAATAATTTCAGAGGGGTGAAAGAAATATCAGTCAAGATGAAGCAATGTATATCTATCTATGATGACCTCATGTTCTTCACGTTTCTGTCATGAATGATATCCTGTCTATGAATTTAGCTGCACAAAACAGCTCACACCTGCCACTAATCTCCATTTTCTTTAGCTTATTGATGGAAAGCCAATAACAAAGAGCTGTGGCGTTCCCTGGATGATCACAATTATGGGCATGTAGGTCATAAAGCTGTTTGGCTACAAACTCCACGGGCCATTTCATTTGTTGTTTTCATTAGCCAGGCAACCATTCCCCAAGAGACACTGGGGACTCCTTCAGTGCGTTTAATGGAATCTCTGTGATGTAATTGTCAAAATCCTGGTTGCTATATATGGCAATTATTCCAGACAGATTAGATGACATAGAACAGATGGGCTGCTTGCCTGCTCACTTCTGGCCCCCAACTTTACTCTTTTCTCATATTTAGAGCGGTGCAGTAAAACTGCTCCAACTAAATTAGCCTGGCTGCAGCTCTTAGATCTTTAATACAAGTGATTGGGGGATTGGGTTGGAAGTCAAAGAATTCAGGGCGAACATTATTTCCTCATATGGTAGATCTATTTGGGTTTCTGCGGAGGAAAAGAGTTTCTAAAACTGGTTGATTGTTCTGAAGAATACATTGCCATCCAAGGCAGGACTTATATTAACCACGGAAAGCTAGGCATAGAAAGCTGTAACTGCAATGGCTTCGCCTGCTCCTAAATTTTCAACAAGAAGTAATTCATAAACCATTAGACTAATTCAGACTCTAATGTATTTCTGCTTATAATCCTATCCTGTGCTACTGTAATGTCATCTTGGAAACATAAATTTATATCCATTGGAAAATGGAAAAATGCATGACTTAAAATAAGACTCTGGTGTCATTGCTTTGTATTTAATGAAGGAAAGCTGTTGATTATAAATGCCACAATGTTTAGGGGTTTGGGGGGGGCAGAAGAGTGTATACAGTCCCCACCACAAAGTATGATGCTCAAAGTTGTATCAAGGGGCATGACATGGGTGACACCATTTCACCCATGTAAGTAATCAGTCAATGATGCACTTACCAAGTAATGGAAAACCATGTCTTCACCAATAAGAGAATCCTTCATTTAAACTTGTGCCTATTGTGAAGGAAAACAAGACTAGCTATTACTATTTTGGAAGCTCTGGACCCTGCATAGAAGTTAAAATAGTAGCAAAGAGGCCCAATTGAAAACAACTATTTTCAAAGCTTCAGTCCCTGATCGTAAACACCACTTCCCAACACTGGAGGAGCTGCACTTGTTGTTCAATAAATTTTCTGTTATTTATTTTGTAACTGCACCTAAACCACAATAAATTGTCCAGCACTTGGCTGCCAGACCAGATAAAATATAACTTTTACCATCAATACAGTCCATTTCCAAGGCCAATATAAACTAATGGGCATATTTAAAAGATACAATAGGCTTCTGCATACAGGGACAGAGTCTTTCTCTTCTTCTAAAATAAAACATTTCCCACATAATAGCATCCAATGTACATATTCTATAATGTCTTTCGTTCTTTTTACTTTTACTGGCAGGGCACTCAAAATGAAGAGTCATAATTTCTCACGGGCCCTTATTCAGGATTTAAAGAAATACTGAACCAGAAAAACTACCCAAAGTATTTTCCCAAGAAAAAGAGGTTTCTAAAAACCAGTCCTCCACCACCTCAACAGGGTTTTTTCCCTTCAGCATAGATATACATTCTGATGTCTGTTCGTGATTTGGCACATTCCCAAGCAACATCGTGATTTGCTTTCTGCAGCTCTGAAAATTAAATCCATGCTTAACTGGCCTTGGTTGTGTGAGACCTGTAATAGCAAGTTGGTGAAAAGGTGAGCCTTGGCTGCTGTTGCTTCTGAGAATTCTGCTGCAGACCATGTGTCTCTCCCACTCTTTCTGCTGCAGAGGGTTTGCTCCTAGGAGTTGCACTCCTCACAGTGGCAGGAGAGGATGTAACGGTAGGTGGCCGTGAGCCTCATGCCACCTGAGCAGCGCAACCTCATGGCTTTCAGCTTGGAAGTCTGTGGCTGGCAGCAATGGCACGTGGAGCGGAAGGGCTGTTTCAGGACCGTACTGAAGGACACCATTGGTTCGGAGCGTGATGTCTGAGTGCAACGTCCCTCACAACGAGCTAGCAGCACCATCTGCAAAGGAAGGAGACAAAGGAATCAAGGAACGGAGCCCCAGAGCAGTGCAGATTTGTGATGCCGGAAGAAATTGTATCGTTCATAACTACCTGGTTCCGATTAAGCAGCCCACTTCACAACCCATTTAGGCCTCATTGCATTGTGTTAATAATTTAATTATGGGTATATATACTCTGGGCCTAAGTTTTCTATCACATCAGCTACATTTTGTATACATTTTTTCATCATATTGGGTTTTTTTAAAATATAGAATGCTTTGATTATGGATCAGGAGGGGTAAGATATGAAGTGTTGCAAACCCAGTCATGTGATCTAGCACCCGTGGCCACCTGGAAATGGCCAATTTGGACCCCTTGTTTCACATGAGTTCTTTTCCTAGTCCACTTGTTTCCTGTCTATTCCTCTAACGCACTTAAGCAGAAAAAGTAATCTACTGTAGTGCTTCCGAGGCAGAGGCATGTATGTGTGCAATAATATTATAGATATGACAGCAGTCTAATTAAAACATTCTTAGCAAAAGAAGAAGAAGCCATGCTATTGCCATTGATAATGGTGAGCTCTGCCCCAAGATGCTGTTACAGAATTTCTTCTTCCCTCTGGGATTCTCTCCCCAAATTCTCCGCTCTATTCATGGGTAATGAATTGCCTCACCCTATCCACTGCCCATGAATAGCATGGAGAATTTTCTCTCAACCCTAGGCTTGCTACTGTTATAGAATTAAATACTGATTGGCATTCATTCCTCTCTCTTGTTTTTATGGACCATATTTCCCCAGACACAGATGATACCTTCCAGATTTAATAATAATATAAAGGAGTCTTGTGGCACACAGTGGCACACAATGCAAGTAGTCTTTTGTTAAGCAAAGCTTATGCCATAATTAACTTCTCAGTATTTAGGTGAAACAAGACTCTTTGCTGATTTCTCTGCAATAGTCTAACACTGCTATTCTTCTGGAAATCCCTTACTTGTTGTATGCAATGCTTTTAGAGACCACTTGCCCTATATTCCTATCTGGCCCCTGGGCTCAGCTGGGGAGCCCTTGTTGGAGGTGTCACATATTCAGTATGTGGGTACCACCAAGAGGGGCTTCATTGCAGTTGCACAGGCATTGCTTTAGATCAGGGGTCAGCAAACCTTTTCAGCAGGGGGCCGGTCCACTGTCCCTCAGACCTTGTGGGGGGCCAGACTATATTTTTTTGGGGGGATGAACGAATTCCTATGCCCCACAGATAACCCAGAGATGCATTTTAAATAAAAGGACACATTCTACTCATGTAAGAACACGCTGATTCCCAGACCATCCACAGGCTGGATTTAGAAGGTGATTGGGCCAGATCCGGCCCCCGGGCCTTAGTTTGCCTACCCATGCTTTAAGCGCTGTTCTTTCTACTGCTCTTTCTACTCAGGCCTTCTCCAGCTGAATTGTTGTTTTCAGTTTGCAGTTGACATAATCTGCTATGAAGGATTTATATTATGCTTTGCAGTTTTCTTTTATGCATTTCTTTTATGCATCTTATGTATTTTTATATGTTTAGTCTACATTAGCCTATATATAGTATAATATAAGGCTGGTATCAGTCGTTTGCTTTTTTTCAAAGGCTGAACAGAGAAGGCAAGTTCATTTTTAACAGGCAGTAATGGGGACAAATCTCCGTATGGATTTTTGAGCTGGTTTTTGCAGAAAAAAGAAGGGCAAATGGTCAGCAGCAGCAGCAGGTGTTGGAGCTACAATCGATGGCGCTGCCTCTCTTCCCCACTTCCATGGAGCAGAACATAGCAGAAAACTCAACAGCTGCTATTAAGCCACAGCAAGTTTCTCCAAGCACAATATTCCAAGCAAAAACACCTTTTTTGGCATTTTCTCATGTTTCTAAATGAAAAAGGAAAGGTTGGCCAAAAATCACTTGAAACCATATGTAAACCACATCTACTACATTTGGATCAAAAGAAAACTGGATCTGAAGCTGTCATGGAAGGAGAATGTGTGTGGACACAAATGAATTTCATATCCCTTAAGAAAGGCAAGTGGTGTGTTTTTACCTCAATTTTGCTACCAACTGAATGTAATTAAGAATATAAGAAGCTGTGTTCTACCGAATCAGACATTGGTTCGCCTAGTTCCGCAGTGACTACAATGACTGGCAGTGACTCTGCTGGGTTTCAGACCAGGGTCTTCTCCAACCCTGACTTGAAGCTATCAGGGATTTAACTTGGGACCTTCTGTATGAAAAGCTGATGTTCTACCACTGAGCTATGGCCCATCCCGAATTACAGAAGGGCCATTCCACCCCACTGCCCTACTTTCAATCCACATGGGATTATTTCTCAATAGCACCTCTTTGTCTCGTTGTGATGAGGTCTACAAGGTAATCACACACAAAATACACTGATTTTTATTTTGGACGATATTGTCTTGAATATATGAAATATATACTAATATTAGCAATTCATAAAAATAGGTAAAGGGGGCATCACCAAACAGAAGGAGACTAAAAGGGGGCCAAGGACTCAAATTGTATTGAAAAATTGAAATGTACTGAATAGTAAAATGTCTTTAGAAAATGCCTGATACATTTTGGTAAAAAACTTTCCTCAAGTGTACAATATTACAGTTTTCCTGTCCTGTAATAATAAGAATAATTTGAATATTGTAAGAGGGAAAATGTATTCTTGTGCTCTACTGAAGCACAATTTTCTAGGGACATTTTCATATTCTATAAATTTTTATTTTTGAAAATCCTTCTTGAGGTCTTCTTCCTCCTTCTCTTCCTCCTTCTCCTCCTCCTCCTCCTCCTCCTCCTCCTCTTCTTCTTCTCCTCCTCCTCCTCCTCCTCTTCATCCTTGCTAATAATTCACAGACGCTAAAAATCATATGGACTTGGCAGGAGGGCTACAGAAATTTCTGATGGTGATGAGGAAACCTCTGGTCCTTCCACTCATTATGGAAGTTCTGCTTTAAAATATGGTGGTAGCACCACCACTTGAAGGAAAGACTGTCTACATGGTCAGTCACACTTTCCCCTTAATTTATTCACAATATGAAACATATCAGGAAGTCTGTAACAAATGAAGTTGTCTGGCTGAGAAGGGAATGACTAGATGAAGTACTTTAAAACAACCTGAATGACGATGACAGTCCTGAACACTGAGCTGAGTCAGGAAAAATTCCACACAATAAAAAACAATCTCCCCAGCCTACATTGTGTCTTTTCAGTGAATGCAGCAACTCAATCAGCACACAAGAAAATATAATCCGGATGAGTGTGGCTAATTTCCCTATTTTAGCTGTATGTATTTGTTTGCTTGTACTCTGGTAGATTTCTGAGTGAACATGTTAGTCTTTTTAAATGGTATATTTTTCAATTTATAAATGTACCTTTCAGAGTATTTCTTGCTGTCACATTTTCTAACGCAACTCTGCAGCCATAAAGGCTAAGTGCCAATTCACATAATCTATTTTGTGTCCCTGCAGGCAGTCCATGCCTTCTCTAGGAATGTGCTCATGTGGAGAAACTTAATATATATGAACTGACAGATCAAAAATATGTCAGCAACAATTTCTGTGACTGGAGTGGTTGGAAAAATTGCCACCTCACTCAAGGGAAGTTGAGCTGACTAGATTTGCAATTGGCCAATTCATAAATTTCTTCAAGCAGGTGTATCAAAAATTATACCACATGAATCAGACAGAACTGGCATCGTCATGGGGCAGTTACTTCAGACAAGTTTCCAGAAAGAGTGATGATTTTCCTGCCTCCAAAGAACAGTGTGACTACTCTCAAACACTGAACAGCAGTTCAGGCCTCGTGGCAAATTGCTTTTGAAACTGAGGAGACTTTGAGATATGGCACATAGGTCTGCAGTGCAAAGGGTGGGAAGTAAAAAACGACAGCTCAGCCCCTTGTGGGAGGCATCTTTTCAATATTTCACTCTGGAAGCAAAAATCTCTATGATCTGTCCTGGAATCAGCCCTTTTCATTTAAAAATAAAAATAAAAGTCGGACTTCTTAAGAATCTCCTTGGACCTTCACAAACACATAGTTGTACTGACATCATCTCCTCTGCTTCTCCTGCAGAAGAAGCGTTCTTTGTGTGAGTGATCAGTTACACTAGGGATGGGAAAGCAATGGCACTCATGATGATGTTTGACCATCATTCTTGACCATTGGCTATGCTGACTTGGTATGACAGGAGCACCTGAAAGGCAATAGGTTGGGAAAGGGCGAATTACACCATCAGTTTTCTGGATGTCCATCTGATTTTCAGTCTGTGATATTCGGAGGTATCAGCTTTATTAATTCATTTATTTTGCAAAGGATTAGATGTCATATTTCCCTTAATTCAAATGCAACCAGTCATGGCTGGAGAAGTTCACTTCGGCTACAGCCCTATGCCCACTAAGCTCCTAACTAGGGATGGTGGGAGTTGCACTCCAACAATAGCTGGAGACCCAAGTTTGAGAAACACTGCATATGCAGTACTAGGATTTAATATGATTTTTTTTAAAAAAAGTTTAGGAATATAAAGACTGGTTTACCAGGGCAGCTCAAGACATTTTGCCACCTGATGTGGAGGAGCAAATGGTGCCTTCCACACCACCCACAAGTCAAAATTCACAAAGCACAAAGTCAGCTAAGTTACTTTAGCACCTGAGGCAGCACATCCTACCAATTCCTTCCTTCCTCCTTGGCAGTAAAAAATGTAACAATAATAAATTTACTGCTGTTTCATGACTTCCAAAACTGGCTGCTTGAGTTGGCTGCCTCACTCTGCCTAACGGTAGACCTGGCCCTGAGGTGGAACTATTTATTTTGTGCTTTTATCCTGTATTTGTATCTTGTGAGCCATCCTGAGATCTTTGGATGAAGGGCAGCATATAAACTTAATGCATAATAAATAATAAAAACAATATTTCAACACACCAGTTTCCAACCCCTCTCTTTCAAACTACACACACACAGAATTTATATACACTCTGTTTGAGGGGAGAGGAGTAGATAACACCATTGCACAGACAACATGAATAGCAGCTGCCACTTTAGATGATGTCATCACACATAGCTGTGTACAATTGCGAATCAGCATGTGCAAAACTGCACTGTGAAAAATCGGCTTCTGTGTGCTTCAGATACATGTGTACACAACACATTGTTCTCCCTTATGTTGTTGGTTTTTTATGGTGCTTGCATGTAAGAAAGGTCGAGAAGTTTAAGATAGCACTTACCTTTGAACTGCACTTGTACAAAGGGTGGCTGATGGAATCCACATAATGGTGCCTCATGCAACGGTCTGGGTCTGAATCGATCATGAAAGTACTGTCTGTTTTACTGTCTGTGTCTCCCATTATTGCCAGAAGGGACAGCACGGAAATGGAAGCGGCTAATACATGATTTCCCATCGTTGGAGAACTTCTCGGGAAATACAGTAGAGGGAGGCAGAGCATCAGAAGCACTCTAAAGACTCAGGCCCAGTCCCTTTCGAGGAAAATGAGAGCTCTGTGCTAAGTCTCTGGCTTGTCATTGCTGGTTTTGAGTTAGGCATTTGTGGAGGGTATAATCCATCAGAACATCTCCTGCATGGCTGCTGGGATAGAAAATAAATAAATTAAGATCCTGGAAAAACAACAAAATGGCCTCTAGAGTGAACTAGGCATAAATAATAATAAAGCTCAAAAGACCGGTGTTGGCCAAGAAAAACTTAGTGAGCAAACATCATCCCATTGTAGGTGTGGTGGAAGAAGAGGTCAAAGCCTCTTCTATCAATGTTTTAATAATAAGGACATTTAATATTGCAGAAAATGTTTTTATGCAATGAAGTCTCCGGTCGGTTCCGTTCAATGTCAATTATTTAGCAAGGCACCTGAGGATTTCTGAACATTAAAAGGCCTGAGGGTTCGCATGAAAAATTGAAAGGTGTGTTCCAGAGGATTAAAGAGAGTTACATTAAAGATGGAAATGTTGGCTCAAAGCAGAAACGAAAATTAATTCACTGGGCTCATCCCTCTCTCCAGTGATCTGTTCAGCCATTCTAATCAGTGATTGCCCCAACGATAGACTTGCTTTTTTGTGCTCTACACACAGCTGTGTCCACTGAAATGGGCTGAGATGTAGGGAACATATGTGAAAATAAGTGTGCAGTCTTGCTGCTAGCAAAGAGATCTTACCTACACATCCACAAAGGGTGCGTGAGCACACACACGGCATGAGTTTGAGGGTGAGTCTCTGGAGCTAGGGGGGAAAGTGCTTGCCTTCATAAGTAGGAGGGCACCCAAGTTTCAGAAATACTGATCTAAAACAAATCTGAATGAGATTTTACTAACAGGAGGTTCTGTGACCATACGGAGGGCACATTATAAGAGTCAGTTTTTTCCATCTCGAAGAAAGAGATGGGAGCCACTACTTGACTGTATTAAATTTGTTCACCTGTACAGAAATGTTTATTTACTTGCATTAAGCCAAAATAAATAAATCCCAAGAAGCTCCAGCAAATAACCCCCAAAGCCACATGCATTTGCTTTAAGTCACACTAGGATCGAATCACATAGCACGCCAAAGGTTGGGGATCTTTATCAGCCTGAGGGCCAAATTTATTGGCAACGGACGAGACTCTGATTTTTGCACAGTAGGCTACATTCCAGCACTACGGATGCCAGAGGCTTCTACACACAGACACACATCTATCCATCTCTCTATCCTCTACCCAGGCATGTAAGCGGCATTATCACAGTTCAAAAGCACATTCCAGCTAGGCAGACGCTCTCAAGGAGTGTACCAAGCAGGTTCAATGGGGGATATCGTGTGAGGATCAGATAGAGAGATGCAAAGGGCTGTGAGGCGTGGAGGCCGCTCTCTGCAAGGCCTTTTCCACCTAACCTAGGGGCGAGGCCCCAACTCACCCAGCCCTACTGAAGAGGCTCCTCATGAGGTCGGAGGAACATTGCCTGGCTATTGTTTTATTGATTTAATATGCTTTAAATTGCTTTGAGATTTTTATTAAAAATATAAAGCGGTATAGAAATTAAAAATTAAAATTTGGCCCCCCAGGTTTCCCACTCCTGACATGAAGTATCAGTGGTGGCATTTCATCAAAGGATGAGGGCTAGAAACATATATTCTTTAAAACCTCCTAATATTCCTGCTCGAGATAACTGGTGCTTGAAAATCTGAAGTTCTTGACACTGAAAGAATAGATGTCCTGTTGTACTTTCTCTTTTTTCACCAAGAGTTGTTTTATATATGTTTTATATCATGTACATTAGAACATAAGAAGACCACCGCTAGATCAGGCCAATAGCTCATCTAGTCCAGCTAACCCAATGTCTGTGAGAAAGCCACTTCCGCGATCCCATAGGAGGTGGGGTTGCGGGCTTCACGCCCCTCCCCCACTCTCGCAGGGGCTGCCTCCAGCCCCCACAATAGCAAAAGGAATCCCCAGCCACATCATACCCCGGGCCAGCCAATCGGCTGGTTCTGGGGGCGGGCCTCGGCCATTTAAACCCACGGCAGCTGAGGCTCCTCCTCTTTCCCTCGCTGCAGCTGACCCGGCTTTCCCTCCCGTCCCACCCTATTCAGGCTAGGTTCTCTGACGTTGCTATGAACTATGGTTGGTCGCCGTCAAGGGGCCTGGTAGGAATTTTTTCCAGGTGGCAGATTGGCACCAGCCATTTGGTTTTCGCCTACCTCATAGCAAACCGTCACAACTCTTCGGTATTGGCGGTTAGGCATTGGTGGGGGTACTGTTCCATTGTTATGAAAATGTAGGGGGGAAGGGAATGCCATCACCTTCCCCAAACAAGGGTAGTCCGGTAAAGGATTCCGGGGGGCGTGGCCCTGTCCTAAGCCTAGGGAGGTGTGGGCCCATGGCACGCCCCCATGTGGTAACACCAGGGAGAGGTCCTAGTCGACGTGCCTCAGCAGGACTCCTCCCACTGGTGATTAACCCTTCCGGCCTAGGAGCCGGTTAGTAGTTAGGACCAATGCCTAAGCCAATACCGCTCAATTCCTGTAATCAATAAAGTTGTGGCCTAATTTGACCCAATAAACTGAATTCTTGTGTCCTGTGTCTTTATTTCCTTGGGGGGGGGGAGGCGGGAACTCGCCACGCAAGCATACAAGCAAGACATAAGTGCCAGAGCACTCTGCCCACCTACAGTTCCCAGCAATGGCTGACAGAGAAGGTGAAATATATAGATGAGCCACCTGATTAAATAGCAACAGCTGCAGATCTTACAACTTCAGCCCCACCAATAAACCTACCAAATTCGTTTTCAATAAGCATATAAGATATGTCAGTCAAGTCCAACCAACCAATATGAGAAGAAGAAATAATGTTAATCAGTGAGCAGGTCTGGCCAAAGACATTTTGCTGCTTCCCACATGTCTAGGTGCATAAAGGCCAAAGGCAGCCAAGTTATTTTGGCATCTGGCGCAGAAAACCTCGCAAGCACCTCTCCCTCTCCCCTTCCTTAGCTGTCAAAATACAATAAACAGAAATGAAATGAAATAATAGCCGTTAAGTACAAAACCCATAAATTAAATTAAATAACCCTAAATTAAAGGATCATAAATTTAAAATACAATAACCATAAATTTTAAGAATCATAAATGTGGAGTACAGTAACCAAAAATGAAAGAATCATAAATTCAGAACACAGAAATCATGAATTAAAAAGCCATTTGCTGCTCTTTCATAACCCCAAAACAGCTGCATCTGGAGGCTGCCTCACCCTGCCCAATGGTAGGACTGGGCTGGCCATTGAATTCCTACTGAAGGACATAGAAGGCTGCTCCCCTGTTCCAACCACTAGCTGTTTGCCCACCTTTCCTTGCTCCAGGTAGGCAATTTGAACAGTGACATGCCTCTTGTTGGCAAGCAAGCTAAAGGACATAACCCCAGGTAATTAGCCCACAGTCTGAAGGCTGGATCCAGCCTCCCAAGTGGCCTCCCCTATCCCTCCCCACCATATTCTCAATCTGGTTCACTTACTCAAATACGATTTGTGAATGGAAATACCTGCCTGCAGGGGCAAACTATATGGCAATAGACCGTGTTTAGTTTAGCCTGAGAACAGGTTTCTCCATGTCTTTCCTAAGACCTACTTGTGTTATTGTTCATCTGCTCTGTCCAATGGACTGCTGAGCCATGTGGTGGCATACTCACCCAGAGGCTGCTTTCTACCACCAGTGGAAAATCTGTCAATTTTGATTCCAGTTTCTCTCCCTTCTGTTTCTTCACATTTCCAAATCAGTTTTCAAAAAAAAAAAAAAAGGCATTGTGAAAATTCACCAACATCTTTGTAAGAATTTTTCCTAACACGTGCACCTTTGTCTAACAAACACTTTCTTATAAAACAATCTCCGCTAACATAATTTATTTTTGCATGCTATTCTCACCAATATATGCATTTATATGTACATTTTATCCTCCTCTAGCATTACATTACAGTGGTAACTCGGGTTACGAACTTAATTCGTTCCGGAGGTCCGTTCTCAACCCAAAACTGTTCTTAACCTGACGTGTGTTTTCACTAATGGGGCCTCCCTCTGCCACCGCGCTGCTGGCGTGTGATTTCCGTTGTCATCTTGGGGCAAAGTTTGTAACCCGAAGTGTTTGTAACCCGTGGTGTTTGTAACCTGAGGTACCACTGTACTTGGATGAAGAGTGGCATTGCAAAATTCAGATAAACACAAATTTTGGAAGGACAGCTCAGTTCTTTTCATTCTGGAAGTGTCAGATTAGAAAGCTTCACCTTTGGAGGTGAACGGAACCAAATTACTCCTATCTCCCATCCCTACCCAACACTACTGGAGAACAAGCCTTTCTTGGTGGTGAACTGGGCAGGGTTGACTTGCGTGGTGACACTTAGAAAAGCCAGCGACTGCATGGACTGATGGAGGAGGCTGCAGGGTTCTGCAGAGAAACCTACAGAGCCTCCTTTCAACTCTGTGGTGGTCCTTGAAGTACTAGCTCCAAATAAGCTGCTATGAAAAAGAGGCCAAAATTACAGAAACTGCAATAAAGATGATTATATACATTTACAAGAAATGTGGTGGGAAAGTGAAAATTACAATTGCGGGCCCTGCAAGAACAGGGTGAGGAGCGGCTCCCATGGAGGCCTGCCATAACCTTCCCCACCCCCTCTGATAAGCTGCCACTTCACTAGACATGACGCTGTGCTGCTGGGTGTCTATTGCCAACACAGCTGGGCGGTTTTTATGCCAGGCATCTGGCTGCTCACCCAGGCCAAAGCTCTACCTCTGTTTCCCAGGTCAGCTGGGTATGTGGGGAAGCTGGTGGATTCTTCTAGGGCTTATGCTTAGCATGAACTACCATACTTTTTAGGGTGTGCCCTGTGCAACAGTTGCAGGTGAGGCTATACCACAATCCTATGGAAACCACTCAATAGTTATCTGCATATGCAGGCTGCCATATCGTAGCACCAGAGGAAGATAGAAAGCTCAATGTTCTACAGTAGGAGGGCCACTCGCACAGCATTTTAAAACAAGGGCACAGATGTGCATGAAATGTGTGTGTGCTGATTTTGATGAGTAGGTGATCATTTAGAAATGATCACATTAATTTGAATAGAAACACACAATACATCCCACCATAGTGAGGAAGATGGTGACCACGTGACTTTTGTACCTTCTCAGTTTCCTATCTATCTAATAGGCAACTTCAAGGTCTCTTCTCTACCTTCCTGTTTAAAGTGGGCTTAGGATGGATGGCCCTTCAAACAAAGGACTGGCAGCCCTTCAAATAGAGAATTGTCCTCTGTCATGCAGGACACGTGCCTTCTTTTTTCTACAGAAACACTGTCAAGCATCTGCTTGGGCTTGGCTCCATAGGGTGGGCCTGCAGGCAAAACTGACTACTCACTTCAGAATATAGGACGAATGAGTAAAACACCCTTAATAGTTAAACCTATTACGGTCTGTAGTGGGCGAGACGCCCTGGGGGCAACGCAACTTCCTATTTTGCTTCCAGCACAGCCCTCCCATCTCCGGAGCTGGAGTTTTATTTGGAAGAGTTTCTGCTTGTTTGCCTGATTGATTTGTTGCTCTTGCTGCAGAGCCTGCCAACCTGATGCCAGGTTTAGATCTAATAATAGGCATAAAATTCAAGGAGCTGCTAGCTGTGCAAGCAAATGGCAGCCCTGCACGAGGCAGACTCTCTGCTCGGAGCAAGTCCCTTCCCGCTAATCCCGGTGTGACCTGTGCGCCTGCTGGAGAATCGCAAGTAAATGGACCTCTTGCAGACTCTCTTCATGAGCCACTCCAAGCACTCTGCTTCCTTTTGCCATGAAACCACTAGGAAGGCCTAAGCACAATACTCTCCCTTAGCCTTAACACACTCTCTCTCACACACACATACAATATCAGTGGTGAGGGAGGAGATCTACAACAACGGGGTGATTGTAAGGAGTTCAACAAGGTAATGTATCTGAAGTAGTTTGAACACACTATAGTGCGATATCAATGCTATTTCCTGGTTTGATTTATACCTTGCCTTTCAGAACAACTCCCTCCCAGCACATCTTGCAGTGCAATATAATGCAATAATAAAACCACCAGCAGAATGAGTAAATAAAAACAGCAGCTGAGGGATAGTGCTACTAGCTACAGGGGAAATTAGGCAGACACAAGAACATGACTGAGGGCCATGTTCCTTCCTTGGTAACTGTGGATTTAGGATGTGTGTGTGTACATGGGTGTAAACAAGGGGATCTAGGAACATGAAGTCCATGTGGAAGCACCGATGGGGCAGCCTTGCTTTCCCAGCTTCCAGACACATCTTGCTGGTGCTTACTGGTGCTTACTGTCTTTGCCTGGCAGGCAGACAGTATGTCATTGAATTGTGACAATGGCTCTTGTTGGCCTGGATACAGGAAAAAGAAGTGTGTGGCAAAAGTCAGAAACCTTTAACTTTTGCATGGGTGGAATATAGCCTGCTGTGCAAAGGTAAGACTCACATCTCCACACACTTCTGCCTCTTGCCCACTTGCTATTGACATGTGGCCCACAGAAGATTGACCAGGAAGAAATTTGGCCCCAGGCTGGAAAAGGTTCCCCACTTTCTGCCTTATAGGAATCTGATCTGGAGCCTCCAGCCAGTGCGCAAAGCATAATGTGCTTTCTGACCAAGCCCTGAGCTATGTTCTCTTTGGGGCAATTCCGATGCAGTCTGCCACCACGTGGAACCATTTTTCTAACCACCTCTTTGTGAAGCCATAACTTTTATTGCAGTCCTCCATGCAAAATGAAACTTAATCAGCACATAAAAGAGGTTAAGTCATTGTTACCAAATATCCAAAAACTAGAGAAAGGTTTTCATATGAAACACATGCAAGGTTTGGCTGCGCTAGGCACCGTTCCGTATGTATGCCTGAAAGGGAACATCAGATGGAAATTAGGGGGGTGTGCTTGAAAAACTGCTAGATAAAGAACATCAGGGGTTGGCACTATTTTCTCTTCTGCTAATGTTCGTGCCATTATATTGATATTGGATATATGCTAAGTGCTATGCCCTCTCGAGCGCCAAAATTTAAATTACGGCAACGATTTCCTCTTGCATTTTTCCTTTCAATCTATCAAGCCCTCATTTAATGCAACATTCAACATTGCTCCACCCTAATGCTGCTTTAAACAGAACCAACGTGCTCTGGCACAGTAGTGTGAAAGGGACTTAGCAAGAGAAAAAGTGTGCTTTGGCTCATCTCCCCTTTGTTTCCATGTGGCACAGAGAGAAGAAGTGCCCAGTAGGTCTTGCCCTTTGTCGGTAAATAAATATTTCTGCAGTGGGATTGTTTCCCTCCCCCTTCTTCATGCTTCCTTATTTAAGCATTTGTGCACGGCTGATGACTGGGCAGGCAGACAGTGATGTGAGTGCATTTGAAACCCTCGCAACTGCATTGTTGTCCAACTTAAAAATGCCGGATGAAGTCATAAAGCAGCTGTGATCCACTCAGAGGGAAAGAGGTGAAAATAGAGAACTGAAGCCACATAAAAGTCAATTCCAAACAAACTGAAATAATTGCACCCCACCCAGCACGGTTTTGTATGGATACCAAATTTAAACATTCGGGGCTAGATCCTGCCTGACATAAAGGACAAGAGTAACTCTGGCTGCAGCAGAACTAACGTGATCTACTTCTGTTGAAGCTTTGGCCTGCCATTCACACACGCTAATCCAGTGTTATATAAACAGCATTCTGGACGAGAGCAAGGAGGCACCGTAGTCAGATTGTCCAAAAGTTAAGGGTGGGTCTGTTAACTTCTGGCCTTTATGTCCTCGATGACGCCCCCTCTTAACTGTCGAGTACTTCCAATACAAAGACAGAATCCACCTGTGTAGTCAGTTCTCCAGCATAACCCTGTCATTTTGAGGAAGATGTCGGAGAGTAAGATTTCACTGTCATTTTCTGGAAGCCAGTTCTGCTATGTAATTTGCTATCACTTTAGCCTCTTTTCCTCTGAGTGAGCAGCTGAAAATGGTCTTAAATTCAAAACATTTTCTAAAACCCATTTCCTCTAGTTTTATAGATTTTTTTTGGTGTAAAAGAAAGGTTTACATCTGAAACGCCTGTTGCTTACTTCTCCACTGGCGAGGAATTAAGAGAGTCCTTGGTGCTTATCAGCAAAGAAATGGGGAGGAGGGATACCTTGTTGGTTGGGACCCTCCCCCAGAGATTCTACTCGCCTTGGAGAACATCCATATGGCTCATGCCTCTACAGTCAGTTGGACACTGCAATGCCACTAGAAAAGAAACATTTTTTCACACCCAGAGACCATATTGCCAATAGTGGGATGGAGACTCTAGAGACTGCATGGTCTATGCTGGTTCCACAATGTCCCTATCAGCTCTGCAACTGGACAGAGAACCAGCATGAAATTGCCCAGCCTAGAATTTCCATGAGGTTAAAAAGGTAAAGGTACCCCTGCCCGTACGGGCCAGTCTTGACAGACTCTAGGGTTGTGCGCTCATCTCACTCTAGAGGCCGGGAGCCAGTGCTGTCCGCAGACACTTCCAGGTCACGTGGCCAGCGTGACGAAGCTGCTCCGGCGAACCAGCACCAGAGCAGCACACGGAAACGCCGTTTACCTTCCCGCTAGTAAGCGGTCCCTATTTATCTGCTTGCACCCGGGGGTGCTTTCGAACTGCTAGGTTGGCAGGCGCTGGGACCGAGCAACAGGAGAGCACCCCGCCGCGGGGATTCGAACCGCCGACCATGCGATCGGCAAGTCCTAGGCGCTGAGGTTTTACCCACAGCACCACCCGCGTCCATGAGGTTACTAACCAATAAAATTTCAGCTATAAACACAGTATGCCTAAAGTGTCAATTATTATTCTGTACCTTAGCACCAACAGTCATCAGACAACTAGTTCACTGCCGTACTAGTTACTTGAGAACTTGGGATGGCACTGATGAAATTTTATCCAAAAATACCCATTAACTATCTTTTTAAAAGTAATCATAATCATATGATAAGCATGTCACCTCTCAAACACAGGAGAATAGACAGCATTTTGAAAGTAAATGAAGAGCAATTGAGGCTGCAATCTTTTACATGCTTACCTGGGAGTAAGTCTTATTGAATTCATTGGGGCATACTTATGTTTAAAAATGCATAAGATAGCACTGTCAGAAGCTTACAAGTCCAGATATTTTTCTATACATTTTCTTTTCTCTCTGAAAGCTTTTTTTAGTTCAGCAATATATGGATAGTAACTTGATTGTGGGCATTTCAGGATAATAGCTTTGCACTGGGGAAAAATTGATTGTAACTGTTTACAACAGACATAGTAGCATCAAGACCTCTAATCATGGAATTGCACCTAACAGTGATATATAGGAGAAAGACCACAAAGTTGAATTAAAATATCTGGTGTCAGTTGGACTGATATTTGGGGCAAGAGTTCTGCTCTGGCTTGCAAGCCAAAGTGGAAGGGACTGTCCTCTTCCCATCTCCATAGAAAAAGGCACAGTTAACATTTCTTCTCTTCCCCCCAACCCCCACCCCGACCTCTGTTCCCTGTTGGCCTGGCAACAGCTTCACAAGCTTCACTAGTGCCGTCTTAATATGGTGATGTGGAATGGGTACTGTTGCTTGGCACAGGATTATTGAATGGACACAGAAGACAAAAAAAAGTTGTAGGTAGCCATGCTGGTTCATTCAAAAATATCTAGAAACCAATGCAGAAACCAACAAACATGTCGCAAGGTAAATAGCAAGCTTTCAATTTCTCCAGAACTCTTCTACAAGCTGGAAGGTAGAATTCTAGAGTTTGAGTTCTGATAAAATCTCACTGTGGCTTTTGGATTCTTTTCTCCCTAAGAGACCAAAATGACCACCTACAATTTTTGTTATTTGAAGACTTTTAAAACTGAAGGAAGATTATATTTTACTATGTGAAGATGGGATATGCCATCTGCATTTTGGTTCCTACAAATAATTCGTTATTATTTGTGCTAGTAATGCTATCAGAGGAATCATACTCAATCCTCCTTTCAAAATTATTTGTGGCTACATGGGGGGGCAGACATACGGTTTCATTTCCAATCTGTGTGTATCCTGTAACTTCCTGCTAAACTACTGTTAACTTTTCATACCACAAATGCTCTTAGTTTTTGCTGTTCAGCTTTTGTTGCACTATAGCCCCTCCAGACAACATTAATGTGGTGCTAATAGGGAAATATCGCTGGACAGCTAACAAAGTAGAATAAATTCACCACTAATGCACTATTATTGTGTCAACAGCATGTTGTAGAAGACATCCACATTGGAACACCCATATGGAGGGTCTCCCAGTTGGATTTCTATTGACTCTTAGTGCGCCACCCAAAATCAACCTCCAACGCTGCTTAAAATAAAAACTGCCAGACTTCTCTTTACTTCTGTTCTCTGCCTCACAAGGGATCCAGGTGCTGGAAATGGATCTGAGTAACTGCTGTATGTTATAATCTTTTTAATAAAAAACAATATGGAGAACATTCATTATTGTTTCTTTATCCCAGCAGACTTTGGTGCAACCCAAAATCTGTTTCCAGATTTCAGGACGCTCTACCAGAGACTAATCAAATTAAGCCTGCCTAATGTGTCCTGCACTCCGTCTTAAGACTGTCATTTTCTGCAGACCTCTAGGTTTCTGCATAATGTCTAGCTCTCTCCCACTTTCCCTGTTTTGCTTAAGCCTGAAGAAAAAGCCTGGAGAACTCAAAAACTTGATCACTATTTAGCAGTAGCAGAAAGCATGGTGGGGCAGTGATGTTCCCCTGATCTCTGGCTGGTTGCAGCACTGCTGGTAGAGTAGAAGGGAGAAGGCAGCAGCAAAGTCCGCATGGCAGAAATCCACTCGGGGTCCCACCAGATTGGATCTTCCAGTGCATTTGCACTGCGCTAACCTTGCCACCACTTTGTTTCTCCACCTTCCTTTAAGCAGCACCAACATGACCAACCAAAGGCCAGGTGTATAGCAGTGATGACCCTCCAGACCGCCCACTCCTGCTCCTTAGGGATGGTTGATTTGCTCCTAATAGAAGACAGTATGTAATATGTAGATATGCAAGTGTTTTTCAGTCACTCATTGCTTTTTCTCTTGAGGAAATCACTGGGAAATTTCCACAAAGGATGAAAATAATAATAATGAAAGAAAACAGTGTGTCACACACACACACCCAACAAAAACCTCATATAATTCCATTGCAGTGTACCCTTGTCAGGAATTAAATCCTTTCCTTTGGATTCATTCAGTCAAACTTGTCATTTCCTTGAAGGAAGGACTGGATGAAAAAGGATGAAAGGTTCTCAGATATCAACTTGTTTCTTTTAACAAGGTGGGTGGCATGCTCTGAAGCTCCCATCCAGCCCCAGTCTGAGTGTTGTGGTAGTGATCTGTGGGTTACTATCATGATATGACTGACCTTCCTTCACCAAACCAGACGCTGAACATTAACTCAAATCCTCAACTTGCCTGCAAGGCCATGCTAATGTGGATTATAGCTCTGCTGTATTAATAAGCATGAGAACCTTATTGGCAGACTTCCCTAACAATGATTCAATTCCTATCTATCTATCTATCTATCTATCTATCTATCTATCTATCTATCTCTCTCTCTATCTATCTATCTATCTATCTATCTATCTATCTATCTATCATCTATCTATCTCTATCATCTATCTATCTCTCTATCTCTCTATCATCTATCTATCTCTCTATCTCTCTATCTATCTATCTATCTATCTATCTATCTATCATCTATCCAGCTGTCTGTCTCTAAATCTCTAAAATAATATTGATCCAGCGGAATTCCTGGTGGCTCAGAGTCCCATTGGTATGAGCTGGCTTCAGCATTTGATGGACAAATGGTGAGAAAGAATACATTGCCTGCCATTTAGATAAAGTTCCGCGATTGGGCGAGCTGCACCACAACATTCCAGCAAACAGAACGAGAGCCGGTGGAGCTTGGAAGTGGTAGTGCCAGTGCTACCCGGATTCTATTCTGAATTAGATTATGTGAAAAAAGAGTGAATATATAGACAACCAGCTGCTCAAAGGCTTACTACAACCTTGCTTTTATTGTTCTGCTAAGTTAGAGGTGCGGCATCAGAGGGATTCCATGCATACCGTCACTGAGAAATTTTAATATGTTCCACACTGACACACATAAAAAGGAAGTAACAGCTGATCATAAGTCAGACCAGGCGACAGCATCGCCCTCCCTCCCTCCTTCTCTTTCGCGCTCTCCCCATGTGGGAGCAGAATTGTGGGCCCTCCAGAATTGTGGGGTCCCAGGTGGATTCCACATCATAATCGGCAGGGAATCAGGCAAGCGAGCTCATACAATTACATCTATGTTTCATTATGGAAGTGAGCATGTACAGTATTCGCTCCTCCCAGCAACCACCCAGAGTGGCACATAAAGTAGTGAATTACAGAGGCATGCCAGATCAAAGCTTTTGCAGTCCCCCTTTCTCAGATTACAAGAACAAAGGAATAGTCAGTGGCATGGAGAGGCAGTCAACTGAAAATAGGCAGCAACGTGATGAATCACTTTTTCTGTGCAAATTATTGTGTGGAACTCACTGCCACAAGAATTTTTTTTTCTTAAATCGGAAACTTAGCAGGATTTTAAAAGACAGCAAGTGCCAAACGATTCACATTAATACAAAGGAGACCAAACAAGAAAAGTTTGAAACATTTTTAAAGGATACTACCTAGCCTTTTGTGCTTCGGGACAAAAAGCAGATTTTAACTAGAAAAGTCTAAAGAGGCATTTGTTTGTTTGTTTGTTTGATTGATTGATTGATTGATTGATTGATTGATTTACAGCCTGCCTGTGAATTGAATGGTTCTCAAAGCAGCTTTTACATAAAGGTCAGACTCTTTGACGCTATTAGCTATGCCCCACCGGCTTCATAGTAATCCCTGCCTGAAAGGGTTTGAAGAAGTACAATTGGCTTATGCATATTCTGCTCAGTAATATGGAACCCACAGAGTCAGGGCCTTTCTAGTGGTGGCTCCTTCATCGAGGATGCACATTTGACACCCCCCACTCTCCTTTTCAGCTTTTAAATGGGCCTTGTAACCCCTTTGATTTCACACTGCTTTCAAGTTAAATGTGCTCCTTCAGTTCTTAATGTTTTCTTGTTTGCATCACTGATGTCTTGGTTCTGAAATTATTTTACTGCGCTTCCTGTGCTAGACTGTAGTCTGCTCTAGGGCACCTTCAGATGGGTACTGTATGTACTGCAGGTGGATGCAGCAGCAAGCATATTGCACTTTGCACGCGGATGTTGTAGATTTGTACTAGGAGGGCCTTCTCGGTGGTGGCGCCCTCCCTGTGGAACACCCTCCTTTCAGATGTCAAGGAAATAAACAACTACCTGACTTTTAGAAGACACCTGAAGGCAACCCTGTTTAGGGAAGTTTTTAACGTTTGATGTTTTCTTGTGTTTTTAATATTCTGTTGGGCGCCGCCCAAAGTGGCCGAGGAAACCCAGCAAGATGGACGGGGTATAATATTAAAATTGTTATTACTATCCCCTCCAGTACAGAAAAGCTCTTCGAGGCTTCTGCATTCTTGGTTTTGCACTGCCTCCTTTGACTCCTCCAATCCTGCCATTTGCCCTCTCCTTCTCTTTTCCCCCCAACAGTGGAAGCTGCCCTGTGATGCCATGCCGACATGCCACCCTGACCTTTCTTCTGGCTCTTGCAGCTGTGGCAGCAGCATTGGCAGCAGCCTTGCCACAGTTCTTCTCTCTCCTTCCTTGGCAGCAAGAAATCCAGTCCCTTCTCCCCCTTCTCCTTCCCTCCTTCCTTGTGCCCTGCGGCTGGGCTGACTCAGCCCCTGCAGGGAAAGGAAGAGGATAAAGCAAGAGCGACCACTACCAACACAGCCATACCTACACCATTGTTTCTCTTTCTCTGCCTCCCCCCCCCCCTAGCGCTCCCCTCACTGCCTGATCACATGGATCCTCCATTTGGGTTCTCTCTGCTTTCATGCAAATACCCATCTCCGACCAAAAGAAAATTAACAGGCTCACCAGCTGCAAAGCTTCCCCCGGCCCTCGCAACATGAGGGTCGCCCACTTCATTCCCCCGCTTTATTTAAGCAGGAGTTATTCACCAAGACAGCACTACGCTTTCACTTTTACAGTTTTTAATATTCAGGTTGTGCTTGCTTGCTTAACATCCCCTCAGTACGACAAAAACAGCATCAGCTGGAAGCATGCAGGACAGGCTTACGTCAGAAAGAAGCGGCTTCAGTGTGGCACATTGCCATGGCAGCATGGCACATGACCAAAGGAACATTGCTGGTTTGAAAAGTTGGCTGGTATTTCCTGGAAGCTATGGACCATGTACCCATCTCAAAGACTTTGAGGATGCAAACCAGCTTAAATTCAGGAGCACATGTGACCACTCTGATACCTTTAAGAGCACAAATCATCCCAAATGCACATCTGGAAGGGAACTTAGATGGCTGCTTTAATTTCTCAGCTTAGAGCATCCTATTCATGTCTACTCAGAAGTAAGTCCTACTGAGTTTATTAGAATGTGAGCATGGGACTGCAGCCTTACTGAATTGATTTCATGTATACTTTATATTTTAACTGTGTCCATGAGCTGCCTTGCGAGGCTTTCACACTGAAAGGTGGCATGGAACTCCTACTGTGGTGGAGTGGCTGCAATGTTGGACTAGAACATGGGAGACCAAGGTTCAAATCCCTGCCGAGCCATGAAACTCACTGCTTGATCTAGGACCAGCCATTTTCTCTGAGCCTACCCTACGTCAATGTATTGTTGTCTGAGTAAAACTGGTGGGGCCCACCTTGAGCTCCTTGGAGAAAAGGTGGGGTGCAAATAAATACATCTTAGAAGGATGAAGAACAGCATCCCTGCAGGATCAGACTTAGAGACTTCCTAAACCAGCATCATGTTCCCAACAGCGCCCCCCCCCCCAGATGCTGTTGGGAAGCTCTGAAGCAGGCCAGCTAGGCAGCACCCCTCCCCACATTTGTGCCCAGCAATTGATCTTCAAAGCTATACTGCCCATTTAGCCATCATGGCTGATAAATGCCCCGTGAGCTTGTCTAAACCTTTGAGAAGGCCATCTAAGCTGGCAACCATCATCACATCTCTCTGCGCTGGATCCCATAAGTTAAGAATACGCTGTCCCTCTCCAAAGGTGATCCACTGCAGTGGTTGCTCAGTTCTACTTAAAGTACAACAACGTTTGATCCAGTCCTGCTATAAAGCATGTGCCTGTTGGAAACAAAACACAACTACTCCAATTTGTTTTACAAACAGTCTTGATCACGAATAATTGTCCTGATACCATCATGGACACAAATAATCATGCATGCACAATAAAGAAGAAATCTCTTTCCTGAATCTCACAAAGTTCTGAGGAATCTCAACCCAGCAAACAGCTGTATGAGGAGATCTGAGAAGAGACAGTTCTTTCCTTCCACTGATGTAACAGTGTCTTTGCTGATAATGGTAGAAGCAGACTGCCAATGGCAAGCCAGATCTGACTTGAGTACATCAGTGCTTGCGTTTCTAACGCCATAGAGGCAGCTGTCTCCTCACCCTGACAATGTGCAAATTGCATTCTATTAGTGACAGTCAACTTGGATAGCTTTTGCATTAGCACTCCAATGTGGTGGTTATGGCACATGAATTCTGCAACCTAAACAACCTGTGTTAACTAAAAAAAGTGTGCTTATTTCATAGAATTTGTTCTGCTACTGCTATGCAAAACCCTTTGGGGGAACTGAACGCGCCACCCTGAAACATTGGAAACCTGTTCAGCTCAACTGTGGTTTCTAAAATTTCACTTTGTGTTGCCCACATGCTTGCAGGTTTATCGTTGCAATAATAAAAGCAATAGGAACCAAAAGCCAGTTTTAGAAAACAGAGATCCTCTGAAGGCTCAGTTCGGCACACTCATAGCACTGGATCCTATGCCTGCCTGCAAGGATCACACAGAATCCACACTGGCCTGCTTTTAAGTCTGTTGAACCACAAATACATCCCCAGTGTTGCATGTGATAGATTTACAGGTGTGCTTCTTTAGAAGCGATTCACTGTGAATGGCTCTTAACAGGAGAAGTGTAACAGGAGTTTCTGCCCTAGCCTTCCCATCTAAAATAATCCTCTTAAAATTTCACATAGCTTATGTAGCATAAGTCGTTAATTTCATAGCCACCATGAGGCATCTATGGTACTGTCAGCGTTTAAATGGTGGAAGAGGCCATTTCAGACAGTAAGCATAACTGAGGGAAATTATTGCAGAATTATTCCTCAGCTACCCAAACAGAGCTAAGATGAAAATATAATAACCATCGTGGAGTCATTTGGGAGGAAAGGCGGGATACAAATTTAATCAATAAATGAAATAGATTCTTCAGTGCAAGGGCTATAGCTCAGTGTCACAGAACAAGCTTTACATGCAAACAGTCCCAGGTTCAGTCCCTAAGTTTTCCAGGCAGGGCTGGGAAAGATCCCTGTGTGAAATCCTGGAGAGCTGCTCTCAGCCATCGTAGACAATACTGAGCCACATGGTTTGATGTAAGGCAACTTTCTAAGGCGGGGGATCTCTCTACTGCATTAGGACTTTGTCTTTCGGCTCTCCAGCCTCTTGAATGACATTACACTGTTTTGGAATCCACAAATCTGATGCCATTTGCCTCCTTCCAGTGTATAATCATAGCAGTGATGACAGCAAGCGTCTGCCATTCAACGTCCATGCAAAAGGGGAGGTTCAGGCTGCACAAGTTTTAACTGTAGAAGATGCTTTCACTTAAATCCAAATGCTTCTGCTATGTTCACCCATCTTGATCACATCACCCTTCTGGATCAATGGGTGGTACTCACTTGCTTTCTGGGACAAAACCAACAAACAAAGGGGGAGAGCCAGTAAAAAATGAAATTATCCAACTGCACGGCAGTCTTTTATTATTGCATGACACAATATTTCTATGCAGTTGGGTTGGTTGCTTCCATTATGGGGCCAGGGCTAATGAAGATGGTCCTTAGCCACAAATTTCAAACATATTTTCTAAGTTATTTTCTGTTATGTCTGTTTGCCTTGCTGTGGTTCACACATTTCCATTGCAAACATCACACTTCATATAGGGGAAATGTTATCTTTAAAATATTCTTGTATCACTTGCAGTAAACTTATTCGACTATTATTCTTCCTATTTCTTCAGAGTGAGGGATGA
Source organism: Podarcis liolepis (assembly GCF_965112155.1). Classification (NCBI taxonomy): domain Eukaryota; kingdom Metazoa; phylum Chordata; class Lepidosauria; order Squamata; family Lacertidae; genus Podarcis; species Podarcis liolepis. Next base: position 49,754,916 of record NC_139558.1, read on the forward strand.
GCCAGAGAGCTTTGTTCACTTTTTTTCCTTTCTGAATCTTAGACTAGCTGGCAGCACTCCCCTCAAATGCAGCCTTTAGAAAACACTTTCATGCCCACATGAAATTTATGCTACAATCAAGCGTGCTGCTTTAAATATTCATTCAACTCACTGTCTGGTGATGCTGTTTTCTTCAGGAATTTGTCCACTAAATTTCCTCGATGTAGATGTTGCTGTTACATTTAACATGCTTTTAGCTTTTGAAACCCTAAATAACTTAAGACCACAATATCTAAAGGACTGCCTTGTTTCCTTGCTGCCCAGCAACAGGACTCCTCAGATGGGACACTGCTGAGAGTAACATATTCAGAAGCGCACTTTGCCTGTGCAAGATACCAGGCTCTTAGTGTTGCAGCTCCAGCTCTCTGGAATTACCAACTAGCCAAAAAACAGACAAGCACCTAAGATGATGATGTTTAGGCACCTACTGAAGACCTTATTGTTTAGGAAGGCTTTCTTTGAGGTGTAGCCCAGTCATTTATGGAAGATCAATTTTACATCTGGTGAAATGTTTTTATTGTTTTTAGAGCTTGTATGGATAGCTTTGTTGTTCTGGAGTTTGCTGAATTGCTCTTATTGCTTTTACAGCTGTATTATTATTATTATTATTATTATTATTATTATTATTATTATTATTATTATTATTACTGTGTGAACTGCTTCTATGGCTTTATGATGTGAAGCCACCTATACATTTATATACAGTAATAATAATAATAATAATAATAATAATAATAATAATAATGAAAATGAAAATTGCCATTACATCTTTGGTTAAAAAAACCCCCCATTGTATTATTATCTCTCAGAATTATGCTGCTCTAAAATAAAACATTTGAAACCTTCCCCTTCAAAAAAGGGGGTCACATTAGTCTTACTGAGAGTAGACTCATTGGTTTCAATGAATCTGCTTGCAATATGGTTTAGTGAGCTATCACCCAGTGATTCCAGGGCAGCGTCAGAAACTTCTTTCAACAGGAGGTATGGGGAGACTGGCAAATTATTTCTGAGAGCTTTGCCCTGCCGGAGCATCCTTGGTTTGATCTGCCGAACAGACATCCCCCTGCATTATTGGTTGTGCTGACGGCGTAAGCCGACTGCTCAATATATCTCCTCTGTTCTGCAGCCAAGACAAACACTGTGGATTCCCTCGCCGTTCCTAACCAATCAAATGCACATATTAAATCCATCCTAATCCATAACCAGTGCTGTGCACCCCGTGGCAAAACTTCCCAGAAGTTTGGATAAATACAAAAGGGGGGAAAGGGGGAAAGGGGGGGGGGGAGAGATCTCAAACAAAACCTAAAACCTCGCAAAGGATGACACCCAACCCTAGAAATAAATATTGCCTATTGTTTCGAATTATTCCAAGCCCTCCAGCAGATGACTGGCAGAGGATCAGCATACATTAGTTGTCATAAAAGTAAACACATCTCCGTTTTATAGCAGGAGCTTCGCCTGCGTTCATGGAGTCCCATTGTAATGGGACAAAGGCAGCGCTGGAGATACCCCTCAGCCCCGTTTTCGGACTCGCACAACTCAGCTGCCTGTCCCCCTTCCAGTTCAGCCTCGTACAAACGAGGGTCAGTGCAAACCGAGAAGCCCCTGCGCGGAGATGAGATGGATTTAATGCTGCAGTTATTTTATCCCCAGAAGGACTCATTCTTTCCCCCCCCCCCCACTGACTGCCCCCTGGCATCCTCAGGAGACACATAATTTAAGGCACGCTGGCAATAAATAAATAAAAAAGATCTAGTAGGCAGCGAATCTTTAGGCAATCGCTAATGAAATCTGAGTTCGTGAACAATAAAGCAGGATATTTAAAGAGCGCGGGGCTGTCAAAAGACAAATCATTCTCATTAAGCACATTAAGGCGATATTTGGCGTTCTGATCCAATCTCTCCGTTCGCTGCCTGCTTACCTTTGCAAAACGCGCCGCTTTCACCTTCCTTTGGACTCCGGCAACTCAGAGCGAAAAAGAGGTCTTGTTACTTCCAAATGCTTTTGTTCTTCTGCCCCCCTGTCACATGGCTTGCCTTTTATATTTGCAACACACAAAAGTTAGGGCTGTTGTTTAAGCAGGAGAGAGAGAGAGAGAGAGAGAGAGAGAGAGAGAGAGAGAGAGAGAGAGAGAGAGAGAGAGAGAGAGAATGTCAAATGGAAAAGTGCCATTGCAGTCATATATCAATCAGGCGAGCGGCAGCGGCAGCTCACAAGCAAATGGGAATTCCACAGAAATGTGAAGCTCTTGTTATCTGAGAAATCACTAAACACCACCAGTCAAGCTTCCTTCTTCTGCACAGACTTCTCTCATTGGAGAACTGGAAAACTGGATGCAAATACACTGAAATTTCAGGATGTTTCCTGTGATGGCATACAAGGCTATGGAGGTTCAGGTCCAAACTTCATTCTGTCCCACCTAAATTTGCCAGATCACTTGGTCAGAGACAAGCTCATTTGCACCTCTGCTAATTGTTTGCCATTTCAAATTGGGGGGGGGGGGGGAGAGAGAAATACTTTTTAGGAAAATATCTGCCAAGTGTAACTTCTTCCAAAGTCACCTTGATGAGGTTTTGTCTGAAGAGTAAGTTATTGATGCTAGATTTATGAATTGAATCCTGTGTGTGAGAGAGAGAAAGAGGTACTGACTTATTGCAGTTGGTCAGACAGGGCGTATTGTATCGCCTTGTCATTCAACTGAATGAACATGCATACATTTGCATCTTTCTCCTTGCTCTCTTGGAAGTCTGCTTTAAGCAAGCTGTCTCCGGGACTCACATATTAATGATCAGAAAGACAGAGTGAACTCATCACCTCTCCGCCCTCTGTGTCCAATCTTTAAAACTTTTTTTTGCTTAAGCTTTATGGGCCAAGAGCATAATGTTAACAATCCGCTTCTAATGATGAGCAAAATGGAACTAAACAGCGGGAAAAAGTACCATACAACCGATACTAAGCTCACTTCCTTTTATACTTATGAAATTATGCAGGAACTGTAAAGTCACCTCCCACTGGCCTTACGGGGGATGGAAGTTATACAATTTGCTCTAGTGCCACAGACCTTATCAGTTCCGCCATATATTTCTGTAGTGTTTGGAGGATTAATGTCAGTGCGCACAAATGGTAACAGAGCTGCCAAGCTGGTTAAAAATAAAGGCTTGTACCCAGGGCTGAAGAGCGCAGAGGGAGCAGATCTTGCCATTCACAAGTGCCTATCTGATCAGGAGGCTGGACCTGCAAAAGGCAGACGTCCCCCTGAGTCCATGCTGTCACAGTCTCTTTAGGTTTGGGCAGGCTGGGTGTTGTTAATATCTGAGCCTCTTATGTGGTAAAAGATCAAAAGACAGATGGAAATTATGCTGTAAAAATAGACTCCTCTAAAAGGGGAATGGCTGGTAGATGAGTAAGCATCATGAACACAACAAAGGAAACATTCTTTGGCTTGATCTGTACAGTCAGATTTGGCTGGATGGAAAGCAAGTGGGCCACTTTGGTTTTAGAGGGGCTTAAATTTGAGTTTGAGCCATCTCTCCCACCCAGCTCCTCGTGAAACGTTCGGTTTGTTCTTTCTCTGCAGCTTTTCACTGATCTCTTTGTGACCAATTTGGGGTTCCGCCTTCCAACTCTGGCATTGAAAAGAGGGATGGCGAGGTGGCAAAAGGGGGGGGAGCCATCCAGAATCTCTGTCTAGAACCATTTTTATTTGATCCAAAGTGTGCTCTGGAGAACTGCAATGGATATAAATAAAGTAAGAAGCATGGTCTGTTGTCACAACCCTCATTACTGGGAAGTGAGCTCCACCAAATACAACTGGACATACCGTATTTTTTGCTCTATAAGACTCACTTTTTCCCTCCTAAGAAGTAAGGGGAAATGTGTGTGCGTCTTATGGAGCGAATGCAGGCTGCTCAGCTATCCCAAAAGCCAGAACAGCAAGAGGGATTGCTGCTTTCACTGCGCAGTGATCCCTCTTGCTGTTCTGGCTTCTGAGATTCATAATATTTTTTTCCTTGTTTTCCTCCTCCAAAAACTAGGTGCGTCTTGTGGTCTGGTGCGTCTTATAGAGCGAAAAATATGGCACTTCTGAGAAGACATGGTTTTATTTCTATTTCATAAAATTTATATTCACCAAAAATTCATAGCAGTTTACCAAAAGAATAAAACAACAATTTAAAACATTCAAAAATTATTAAAATCAACAATAAGCTAGAAACAGTTAGCAGCTTTCTACATATCTGGGTAGGCTTGTCTAAGCAAATATGATTCTAGCAGATTACAAAAAAGTCACACCCATTTTAAGCCACTTATTTGTCAATAGCTCCTCTGAATGCAGTCAGAATCTCCTTAGACAAAGGACTGCTGCAAATGTTCTTTTTACTGCATATATGATGCTTTCTGCTCATGGTGCTAAGGGGCAGCTCTACACAATCCTGGTTCCAATAATATTTGTGCGTGGGAAATTTTTGGGGGTGGTTAAACTGCTCCATTTCCAATCCGTGCACATTCTGTAACTCCCTGCTGAAATCCCTTAACTTTTGTACTGGTGTTTTTGTCTCCCTTTTGTTGCACTACAGCCCTCTCTGGACTGCAATAATGTGGTAGCATTGTGGAAGCACCACAGAACTACCAATGAAGCAGAACAAAGCCACGACAAACACACTATTATTGTGTCAATAACATGTTTCTGAATACAGCTGCCAGGGTCCTTACCCTACAGCAGGCATAGGCAAACTTGTCCCTCCAGATGTTTTGGGACTACAACTTCCATCATCCCTGACCACGGGTCCTGTTAGCTAGGGATGATGGGAGTTGTTGTCCCAAAACTGCTGGAGGGCTGAGTTTGCCTATGCCTGCCCTACAGGCTGAAGGAAGTCTACCTGGAATAAGCCTGTCATTCAACATTTGCGGGAGCAAATATAATTTTGCAGATAGCTGCAGCAGAAAAATGGTATGAGATGGCTAAACTCCTTCGCCGGACAATCTGCAGTCCCTTCTCTGTGCCCAGACCTGTTTCAGAAGTCGGTGGGGCTAAAAGAGGGAGGCTATGACTCAGTGCATAGCTGCCCTATGTGGCCAGCCCCCAAGACTAGAGAGAGGAGCAGAGAAGAGTTTCCATGTTCTGGCATCCAGGCTGGTTCTACACAATAGGAGTGGCTATAAAGCCTTCCTATTCAGGTTGGAACTTTGCCTGAGCAATGATAGTCTTTCCTGGCTCTGGACTTGTTTGGGCTCTTGGCTTATTCCCTGGTTCTTACTTCTGACTTGACCCTCTTGGCTCAGATCACTGGCACAACTCCTGGATCCTGGTCCTCAGCTCTGGCTGCCGCTTGCTGGCTGCTGCCCAGCCCTCACAAATGGCTGCAAGGGCAATTTTGCCAGTGTAAGTGAGGAGGTCTCATTAAAAACAACAACAAGTAGAATCCATTTTGGTACATTATCAGCAGGTACCCATCCTTTTAAATCCCTCCCATCCAAACACACACACGCAAACACACACACACAGACTCTTGAACTATACACAACATTATTGTTATTTATGGAAGGTCATTGTCTATTCTGAGTCCTTCTGGGGCTCAGGACATATAATTAAATGTATAAATAAAACATTAAAATTGTATCTTCTTTTTTGGCCTTTTTCGAAAACACCTTTTAAAGTCTTTAATAGAAAATCCTATGCAGGTCTACACAGAAGTAAGTCCTAGTGAGTAATTCCAGGGGGAGGGAATCAATTCCAAATAAAAGGGTTTCCATAGCCTTTTTTCCAGGACTGGAGATGTGTGAAGGCCCAGAAAAGACCTGGGAAGTAGGTAGGTAGGATGGACCATTTTTTCTGGGTTCCTGCCCTGCAAAAAAAGAAGAAACAATAAAAAACTGATTCCTCCACCCCAGTGGCGTAGCGTGGGGGGTGCAGGGGGGGCCGGCCGCACCGGGCGCAACATCTGGGGGTTAGGGGGCGCAAATCCACGGGTTAGGGGGCACAAATCCACGGGTTAGGGGGCGCAAATTACTTGCCTTGCCCCGGGTGCTGACAACCCACGCTACGCCACTGCTCTACCCCAGGCCTTCACATCTGTACCCAGGACCTTGCAATGGTGCAGTTGAAGGAGATGCAACCATGTGGGAAGGTAATTTTACACAATTACCTGTGAGTAAAACCCACTGAAGTCAGTAGGGCTTGTTTTTGGGTAGATATATATAGGATTGCGCTATAAGTCACAGCAGTTCTTGTCAAGCAAACTGTGTATATTCTATATACTCTGTAAATGGAAGTATAGCATTTTACCTGCTAAAATTCAATAGAATAATTAATAAATGAATGAACAGATAAATAAATAAAAAGTCAGGGTAGAATAGTAAAATCACAGAATTGGACTTCTGCAAAGCAATAATCTTTCACCCAACATGGGGCTTGAACCCACAGTCCTGAGATTAAGAGTCTCGTTTACTACAAAGTGGGCTATCCCAGCTGTTAAGCAAAACTAAAGCAAAGCATTAACCAGCATGGAGGGTGTTACCTTCTGTTGTGTTTTGTGTCCATGAGTGTTTTAATATGAAACAAAGCCAAGCTTGATCAGACTTTGCAACCATGCCATGTCGTCCCCCAGATCTTCTCCACTGCCTGTTTTGTTCTCCTATTGCAGAACAGCCTTAGCAACTGCATGCAACACCCTCACTCCATGACTGACCAGCTCTCTGAGGTTCCCCATTGGTTGCCCGGGGGCTATATAAAACAGTACATAGAAAGCAAAAGAAAAAAATATTTAAGCAACATGACAGCTGCTATGTTTGTTTGCTACTCAGATGCCTGGCTGGTTTCTGCTCTCACCTTGACCCATCCTTGCTCCTGCTTTTGAACTTTTGTGAGAGTTCCCCCAACTGTCTGGCTCCTGCTTTGCTTTTGTTTGGGAGCCTGCTAAATTCCTGCTCCTATCCAGGTACCCCGGCTTGGCTGTGACCCCAGTCTGTCCTTCGTTGGCAATCCTTGATTTGTAGTTCTGACTGTTCCTTACCCTCCAGAGCTGTCAGCACTCCAGATAGTCCTATTGGTGTGAAATACCTGTTTATGGTTCCAATAACTGTTGGTCAGAGGCGAAGGAGATGAGGGAGTATTTAAAAGAGTCGGCTTTTTTCAGACATTCTCCTCTTTCTGCTTCTGCTTCTTTTTACCAGACATGCTTTGTGTCCTCCTGTATTCCATTAATTGCTCTAGAGCAAACCAAACTCATGCCTTCTATTTCCTAATATTGAGGAGATGCTGTTTCTTCTGTTTCTTCCAATTTATGCTGTCATTGTAAACTCGAGACTTTAATTACTGTGTGACATAGCAGAAACCTAAAACAATGAATTAAGGAGGAGTTGTTCTGGCTCAAGTGAGCGTGGTTTGTTTCAGTCTCTTGTGCAATTTTTACAAGGCTCTTCAAAGAAAAAAAATGAACTTTTTTTACAAAGTACAACGCATCCCTTAAACATAAATCAGATAGAGGATTTCTGGAAAGAACAGAATAAATCTCTAAGAAGTTATAAACTGGAGCATGTTTGAACTTAAAAAAACAACAACACACACACACAAAACCCAGTCCGTTCCTCTTTAAAACAATGCCATACTGCTACTTTTAAAAAGATAATATTTTCTCTTTGATCCCACTTTTTTGTCTTTTTGTGGTTCCAGCTCAGTTGCATCAATAAAAGCTAAAACTGCTCAGCACCTCCCAGGAGGCATTGAGCCATGACTTTAGCTCCAAGTCCCTGTCAGCATCACATATGCCAAAAAAGTTGGTGGGAAAACTGTCACTTAGGGATGACTAAGATAACTACCATTGTAGTGGCAGGCAATGCCAAGCAGCTACTCACATACTTCTCAGCTCCAGGATTTGTGTGCTACTAATTCTCTGCTTCCTTCTTGCTTGCGGTGTCCTCCTGCTGGCTGGAAAAGATACATCCACAACACCTGTGTCCAATGGAGATTTGTGGATTGGGTAGACTGACTTGCACCTTTGGCACTCATGCCAGATCTTGGACTATTCAAGTATAAATCTTTGCTAAGTGGGACCAAGAGCCAAAAGGCAAGCGAATTATCTAGAGATCATTTCTGTAATGCTTTGCATTTTTTGTTCAGCATTTTTTGATTCAACTCATTTTAAAAACAAAACAACTCTGAGATTCTTCAGGAAATAGCTGAATTACTCATATTGCCTTCCTGAAGTGGTGAGGAATCTCTGACCCATGAGCCTAATTAGGGGCAGCAGGGGTCCTAATTTGGCCCACCCACCTCCCACTGTTGGCTTTTTGCAGTATAGTGACGCTGCAGAGAGCTTGCTGGGGAGATCATGCATTAAAAAGAAAGGACTCAAAAATAACTTAAAGAAGGTTTTAATAAGAAAAACAAAAACTCCATTAACACTAAATATATTAACAAACAAACATGACCCAACCACCAACCCATCCCCCAGGGTAATGGGAGAGCTAGGTGCTGCTCCTTATATACTACACCCAGATGCTGACACACCTTAATCAAATACAACTCAGCAGCACCTGCTATGTTTCACAGCTGTAAAGCTGGGTCTCGTTAGTTTGCTCTGGCCCTTGCTCCGGCCCCTTAAAGACATACACATGGAGTGGAACAATGATGAACCTTTACATTTAAAGAAACCATTCAACATTTCCCCTGCGGTTCATCATTGTGGAACAAAAACATAAAGCATACTTTGTACATGTCTTTCATGTGTGATGTAAACTGCAACCTATAATGTTTGGTATGTTTAAGGTACATTACCACTCTCTTAAGAGCAGAGAAACATTGCATAGTGGGCTTTTCCACATTGTGATGCATCTTTTAACAAAAGCTTAACTGTTTCATATTTTACACTTGGTGAATAGCACAAATCATAATCTTCGCCTGGAATTTGTTGAAAGCCCCTAGCAACTAGTCTTGCCTTGTACCTTACAACTTCATTTTTGTCATTCATTTTAACTCTATAAACCCATTTTGAATCAATAAGTCTCATATCTGGGGTTTGTGGTACAAGAGACCAAGTGTTATGCTCTTTTAAAGAAGCTATCTCAGAGTTCATAGCTTTATACCAATTTACAGCTTGGTGCTTAGGTAAATTCTGAACATCATTGTAGCTTTTTGGCTCAAAAACCGCCTTATTGGCATACACAGTATTAAAATGTTCATCTGCAAAACGTTGTGGCTTCTGCCTCTTTCTATCTGAACGTCTCAGTCCGGAAGGAGAGTCAGACTCCTCAGACTTAATGGGACTCAGTGAACTACTAGTTTCAGGTTGTAAATCATCATTGTCAGACTGAAGAGGTGCCTGTAGGCTAAGCTCACGGTCAGAAAACTCAAGAGAATCTAACCTCCCCTCAGGTGCCTGTGACTTTAAATCATCAAACAAATTATCAGATTCAACAGGCTTTTTGTCTTTTTCTATTAATTCAGAATCACCATTTTCTCCTGCTGCTGCTGCTGCCTCTTCCTCTTCTTCCTCAGTATCATTTATACCATCAGTATCTTGGAAAACAGCAACCCCATTCCAATTTACAGTTTGTATCATGCTTCTAGTAATATGAAATTTGCCAGTTGCTGGTATGTAAATTCTGTACGCCCCCTGCTGGTAGCCCATTAATTTTCCCTGAACACTACGTTCACCCAATTTCTGCTTAGCAGGATAATGCATAATTACATCTGAACCCCAAATACGTAGGTATTTCAGATTAGGGCGTATTTTAAACAGCTTCTCATAGGGGGTGACATCTAAACCAGAATGATAACTGATTTCTCACATAACAAAACGCATTAAGCGCTTCAGCCCAAAAGTCTTTGGGCAGATTAGCATCATGTAGATAAGTTTTAACCCCTGCCTGCAAGTCACGCTGCACAACTTCAACAAGCCCATTTTGCCAGGGACTTCGGGGGCAAGATAACTCATGAGTAGTCCCCTGCGCTTCCAGGAATTTCTCAAAATCTTCAGAAACAAATTCCCCGCCCCGGTCAGAAAACAGGTTCTTAATTGGTTTGTTAAAGTGTGTTTTTACCCAGTTACAAAAAACTTTGTACTTCTCAAACGCTTGGGACTTCTCAGATATTGCATAAGTCCAACAGTATCTACTATACTGGTCTATGAGGGTAAGCCAGTACTTCGAACCTCCTAATGATGGTGGGAGTGGCCCAACTAAATCACAATGTACACGCTCAAATGGCTCAGTTACTTTCCTATCTGAGCACCTACCCTTGCGTGCAACTTTAATCTTATTCTTGCAACAGGATAGACATTGCATAAAGAATTTACATGGTTTTAAGTTGAGGCCATTGACAATACTCTTTGTCTTAATTACATCAGCAAAATTCAGGTGTCCCAGAATTCTGTGCGCCTCATGGACACACCCAGAATGTGGTCTTACATTCCTCAACCCCTGGCTTGACTGTGCTGCTCTGCAATTTATAGGCGATTGGGAGTAGGTGCGAAAATATAGTCTATATAAACCATCAGATTCCCGGGCATACAATAGACGTTTGCTCCCATCGAAAAACTCACACATTGACTTTAAGAAACGCACAGTTATGCCTTGACGGGCAAAGCACCTTACTGACAATAAATTGTCCACTGACGGGCAGTAAATGCAGTTTGCTATTGTAATGTTTAAAGAGTCAAGTTTAACGGTACCCCTGCCAAGCGACTGCAAGACTTGTGAATTGGCTAAATGTACATTACCAATTTCCTCTTCGAAAGAAATAAACAAGCTTCGATCATTGCAGACGTGCTGCGATGCTCCTGAGTCGATAACAAAAGACTTCCACTTGGCATCTTTAATTCTTTTACGATCTTTAGTCCAAGCGTGAAAAGCTTGTGGCTCGTTTCTGTCTCTACTATACAATGCCGGCTGCTGGGCTGACGACCGTGATTGACGAACAGAAACTGGCTTGGGAGTACTTTGCTTTCTTTTGGATCTGCAGTCCCTTGCAAAATGTCCTTGCTTATTGCAGAACCAACAACGCTTTGCAGCTTTAAATGCAGTTGTATCACCACAGGTTTGCATATGGCGTTCCTCATTTTTTCTGGAAACAGGAGTGCTTATGGCACAAGCCTCCCTTCTATCCAACTCGCCCATTAATCTTGCCGTTACCCCTTCCACAGTTAATTGTGCTGGTGGAACGGCAGATATCTGGCTAGCTATACCATCAAAGTCCTCATTAAGGGAACAAAGGATGATAAAAACATACTGAATATCAGGTATCTCCATGTCCCTTCGAATTAACTCGCCGCGTATTGCCTCCAGACGTCTCAAGTGTGCTGCCAAATCACCACCAGGCTGCAACTTCGTCTGGTACAACTGCTTGAAAAAGGTCAATGCAGACGCTGACTCTTTTCTAACATGCACTGCTGCAAGACTGTCCCACATTTCTTTGGCAGTTTTCTTATTTCTTATATAGACTACTTGCTGGTCGCTGACTGCCAAATTAATTATCGCCCTGGCTTTTGCATCTCCTTTCAACCAAGCATTACTTACAGGGTCAGGAGGGTCATCAGTTACATAGGTCCATACTTCTCTAGAGGTCAAAAGCGCCTCCACCCGAAAAGACCATAAACTATAGTTCTCATCTGTTAGCTGTGGGAAGACCAGAGCCTTCTCAGCTTCAGGAACCCGGTCAACCATTCTGGAACTCTTCCAGACCCACAAAAACTATGCTAACAGGAGAAGGAGTTTTCAAACCTTTCTCAGAGTCCAAAAATATGCAGTCATCCACTCAGCAGCTGGGCCCATAACCAAAGATGTTGGCTTTTTGCAGTATAGTGACGCTGCAGAGAGCTTGCTGGGGAGATCATGCATTAAAAAGAAAGGACTCAAAAATAACTTAAAGAAGGTTTTAATAAGAAAAACAAAAACTCCATTAACACTAAATATATTAACAAACAAACATGACCCAACCACCAACCCATCCCCCAGGGTAATGGGAGAGCTAGGTGCTGCTCCTTATATACTACACCCAGATGCTGACACACCTTAATCAAATACAACTCAGCAGCACCTGCTATGTTTCACAGCTGTAAAGCTGGGTCTCGTTAGTTTGCTCTGGCCCTTGCTCCGGCCCCTTAAAGACATACACATGGAGTGGAACAATGATGAACCTTTACATTTAAAGAAACCATTCAACACCCACATCTGACATCATATATTACATCAGGTGTGGGGCAGATAAAGGCACAGTTGCAAAGGAACCAGGAGCCTTAAACTTGATTGTTCCTTGGCAAGCTGGGCTTATATCTGGTGCCTTTTAAATTTGGTGCCAAATTCAAGCCCCACTGGGACTGGTTCCTCTCTTGAGCCTCAGGTTGAAGTGGAGCCAATTCCTGGCAAAAGTGGGGCTTGAGGTCAGCTCTGATCAGCTGATTGGCAGTGACCCCCAAGCCTTCGTTGATTCAGTTGGAATCTTCCTTGGCAGCATGTCTTGAGTCCAACTTGTGCGGCAAAGGAAAAATGGGTCTCTTGACGGTATGGCAATGTCAGGAGACTGACAGGTGTGTGGCCCCACCTGCCTGTCAAAGTGGCCCACGAGGGCTGGGGGATCTAAGGATCTGGCCCCCACCCTGCCTTACTACTGCCTAACTTTATGCCCTTTGTAGAATGAGAGCCATTGCCACAATTCTACTTCAGGCCTTTGATCCAATTGAATAATAAAAAACCAGATTTGCCTGCCAGGTCACAGAATCAAGGACTGATTGAGACTCACTTTCCCCAAGTTTTAGGCTTGGGTGTTTTAATGCACCACCCCATGCCTGTGCAAACATCTCTTGCATCTGGCCCAATAAGCCTGTACAACAGGCCTGCCAAATGGACCCCCTGGCAGTACCCAAAGAAATGACATTGAAAAGAATGTTATCCTTACAATGACTGACACATTTTTAAAACATTTGTCTGAGAGACAGCAGTAAGATGAAAGAAAGCAAATCTGTTCTTCTTTGAAAGATTCCACAAGGAATAACTTTTTGATTCAAAAGGAACTGGCCTTTTAAAAGAAAAGTTATTTCTTCAGCACATTTGGATGTAATTTCTTTGTGTGCCGCCATTGGACTGGCACAGATTTCATCTCTGGATTTCCAAAATGAAAATGAAAAATTCAGTTCAAATGTATTTTCGACCCCATCACCACAGAATTTTGATACCCAGCAGCCCTTCCAAAAATCTGCCAGGAGTTCAGAAAACAAATTTATGACTCACACATCACTGTTATGTATTCACATAAAATATTATATTCTCATTGTGTTCAGTTTTTCATGCCAATTTGTCTGTACTCTTGTGCTATTTTTCATTCTTGTAATATTCCCTTTTGTGCCAAAACATCTGCATTCTCAAAAGAGAAATGCCACCACTATCTCACTATCACACACAAACACAATTTCTCCACATCAGCCCATGTGATTTCCCCCCACAAACGTTAGTGGGGTGGTATGGAATCAGGCAATAGGAAGACAGGTCCTTCTATACCTTTTTAGTAATCTATGAGTTGGGCCCTAATGACTTAGAGTAGCAGGTACTATCATTACCAGGAATATTAGTTCCATACATAATTTACCTACAGGTGATATAATACAGCCAATGGTTATTCAGCCAAGATTCCCCATGGTTATTGCGTGCTATAATTTGAAGCATATGTTTCTTTGGCAGGAGGTAAGCGAGTTAATGAAACAAATACAGAAAACTAGGAGAACTGATACTGAACAAACAGTTTAGCGACTTGCTGAAAACACAAATAGCAAGCAATGATTTGAGTATTATTGATGTGTAAACTGTTGAAGTGGAATGTAAGTACAAAGCTCATCTTGAAATTCAATATAATTTTTGAGATTGTCATCAAAGTGCTAAAGTGGCAAACTGATTAGGACAAGAGGAAGCATGTAAACATAGACAATTGGAAAATACTCTGTGCATTCCACCCTGTTGCTAACAGTGGCCTCTGCACAGGGCAGGACATTGCACGCTAAAAATAAAAATATTAAAAATAAGTCAGGCAAAAATAAAAGCTTTTGATACAAATCCAGTGTATTTTTAAAACAACAAGGGATCTCAGAAATAAATACTGAAAAGCTGTAAGAGGAAACGGGGTGGTTTTGGTGCTAAAAGGCAAAAGATATCAATCTATACATATCAGTGAAAACTTAATAGGTATTATTATTACTGAAATGCCCTGGAGGAGCCTAAGATATCTAAGAAGTGTGCATAGCCTGTTGTAGAAATCCATTCTCAGAATCACTCACACCACTTAACATTGCACACCATCTAGTTAGTGGGGGGAAATACTTGGGCTGCAAATATACCCACTTACCTGTAAATGAGATCATTGAACTCAAGGGTGCTTATTTCTGGGTAGGAATATATAGGGTTGTGCTATTTGTCTGCTAATGTCAAAATCTGCCCCTTTATCTTTTGAGGAGACTATGTCTCTCTATATAATAAAAATGTAAGAATGTCATCATGCAGCCTCCATTGGGGGATTTGTAGCGGCACATCACAATCCTGGATTTGCATGGTCAGGGTGGGGTAAAGGAATGAAAGTGAAGACAGGTTGCACAATAGCAGTAACCATGAAATGGGAGTGAGAAGGCAGAAACAGTGAGTGGTGATTTACTACAACAGCAGAAGTTTGACTAAAGCATAGGTGGAAAAACACAGAGAGGAAAATGGCAATTTTAAACAATGGCTGAAGTTTTAGTAAAGCCGGGATGGAGAGCCAAGTAGCAATTTTTAAAAATGGTAGAAGTTTGAGTAGAGCAAACAAGGGGTAGCACTGGGAGGGGAGGGGCAGTTTAAGACTTGAGTGCAACCCGGGAGTGTGAAAAGGTTCGGTTGTGTTAATGTTTTTGTGTTAGCCTCTTTGTTGTACTCATCTCTATTTCTTGTTGAAACTTTTTTTGAGAACAATCCCTCAGTGTCTTCCCATCCCTGCTTTAGTCAAACCTCTGCTGTTGTTTAAATAGTAACTTTTTTGCTTTCATTGTGTCTCCCTTCTTTCTTTCTTTCTTTCCATTCCTTCCCCCTTTCCATTCCTCAGCTGTTTCATGTAAGAGAAAAATAATGATATGGTGCTCTCAAATATTCCATAGTACCTTCCCACAATGTATTTCACTCCTGGTACCCTGTGTTGTCCTCAACATGAAGTTTCAGAGTCAACATATTAATTTATAACAGGTATGTAGTGGGTGTGTAAGAAGATCAAAGCCTTCTGGAATAAGATTTAGAGCTGTTAAATTGGGTCCTCCCTTAAAGAGGTATTGCGGTGAGACCCGGAAAACTGATACCCTGTGTTGTGGGTGGGTACGATTGGTCAACCACAACACCCGATTAGTAGGTCCCTCGAAGCTGGGTGCAATCTGGCCAATGGGACACAGTCCAAATGGTTCGAGGCACCTATTTATGCCCATGCATGTGACCAGAGCTTCCTCTTTCGGCATGTGCATCCGGAACACCTGCCCACCTCTTCCTACTTTTAGGGCTTGCGCTTGACCTTGCTATGCCATCGTGTGTCATCTGCCATTGGGATGGGCCATGGCAGGAATTTTCCCCACTTGGCTGATTGGCTGTTGCCATTTGGGTTTTGCCTGCCGCGTAGCAAATCATCACAACTTGTAAGGTTGTGGATAGGCTCCGGTTCAGGTGCTAGAGATAGGGGAACGCTCTCACCATCCCTATGTGAAGGGTATTCCATTAAAGGAATCCAAGGACTCGATGGTTTGGTCAACCCCTGAGAGGCGGTTGTGCCCATGCCTGAGTCCAGGGAGACATTTGGGTGGCGGAGTTAGCCCATTCCCAGCTTTCCGCTTATCCAGGTGTTCACCCTTGGCTGACTATGCTAGTGCCCTGGGTCAGCGCTGCCTGTAAGGGAGCTAATCAAACCAGAGCCTATGCAACCAGTCACTTTCTGTAATCAATAAAGTTGTGGCCTAAATTCTGCCAAAAACCAAAACCAAAATTTGAGTCAAGTGTGAATTTATTTAGGGGGTAGGTTTCTGGGTCTGAACACAGAAAAGTACCTCTTCTTTAAAAACCTGAATCATTTTTACTTGGCATTACAGGACCTGACATCCCTTGGAATGTAAGAAAAGTTTTTTTTATATGCCACAGTAGCTGCGAGGGTTCTCATTGCTACGTATTGGAAAAGTGATAGAATCCCCTCTAAATCAGAATGGATATTGAAGCGTGTAGACTATGCCGAGCTAGATAACCTTTCTGAAAAGATCAAAGATAAATCTAAGCAGGAGTTTATTTCAAACTGGGAAATTTTCAAGAACTACCTTAAGAACAGTTGCTGTGATTTAAACTCGGTAGCAGCCTTTGAACAACCTCTGTAAATAATTTATGTAAAAAGGGAAAAACATAGATATTTTTCATTTTTTTCATTTTTCATATGGAAAGGACGGGAGGTCAGACGCTTTGGAAGAAAAAATTATTGTTAAAATGTTTGTATTTTTGCGATTTTTAGTTTATTGATAACAATGGATGTAACTTTATGTTGTATAGATGTAAGTAAGTACAATAAAGCACTGAAAATCTAAAATAATAATAATAATAATAAATATAACGGGTATTTTATCAACAAGCAAACACCCATTTGGTACAACACCCAGCAACTAGACTGAACTTCTCTAACTGAACAAGCTTACTGAAAGATTTGCTCTTCAGATGCTATTCATCGTAAAGATACAATAGCATATTTCAGCATATGGTATGTGTGCAAAGGGGGCTACAGAATAGGAGAGGAGAGAAGGCATGAAAATGGGTGATAGAGTTGAGAAAGGGAGGAAGCAGGGGAGAAGGGAGCGAAGGTGAAAATGTGCAAAAGGAGTTGCAAAAAAAGGAGGGAGTTGGAAGCATGGGAATGTGGGTGGAGAGGTATGAAAGGGTTTGCAGAATAAGGGGATGGTGGCTTCATAATTGGGCAGAAGGTGGAAAGGTGCATAGTAGTTGCAATGTGTAAGCAGAGGAAGACACAGGAGCAGTGTGCAGGGCAGGTTGCACAAAAGGAGGTGGGAGGTGTGGGCAAGGGGGTGGAGGCAACAACAGGTGCCAAGTGGGGGCTGCAGAACAGAAGAGACAAGTGATTTGGGAAATAGGGTTGGGAAAGCAAAAGGTGAGCTTCCTAGCTGCATGAGGTGGGAAGGGGGAGGCAGCTTTCCCCCACCCTAGTGTTGGAGAGGCGTTTTGCTCTGCCTCTGATATCAGAGGCAGCATGCCTCTGAACATCACTTGCTGGGCATTGCCAGAGGGGAGGGTGCTCTTGGCATCTGCTTGGCCACTGTGAGAACAGGGTGCTGGACTAGATGGGGCCTTCAGCAGGCTCTTCTTATGTTCCCATCATCCCTTACCATTGGCAACAGTGAGTGGGGCATATGTAGTCTAAAACATATAGAGGGCAACAGGTTGGAGAAGGCTGCTCTAGAGAATAAATTTGCCACTAGGCAGGGGATTTTTAATCACTATATCTCCTTACTTCTTTTTTTGAAACTTAAAAGCTGGAGGGTATTTGAATCATGGTAACAGTGCTGTGGAACAACTGTTTAATCCGCAGCCTAGGCTATTTTCCTGATAGGTTTGTCCGCCCACCAGTGGGCAGAAAGAAATGTGTGCCCATCAAAGGAGTAATGTTTGTGGGGTTCAGTTCCCCCTCTGGCTGTATTCACTTTCTTGGGTAAGTGTACTTGTCTCATAATCTTGCTGGTTTTTCCTCTCTGGGTGTTTTGTATTGAAGAATGTCTAATCAAAGCGCTGGCGTGGCATTTAGCAGAGCCCGTGGCCTTGGGCAAATTACTTGCCTCACTCTACTTCTGCATTTTGTTTCCAAGATCAGCCACTGACAACCAAATAACTCTGCAAAGGTTACAAGCGGGACATGAGGGCAACAGTAATTCCCTGCCATTTGTCCCCAGCACCTGCTACGCAGGAAGAGAGAAGGGGGTTGTGCTTGTAGATTTTTGTTGCATGAGCCCACTGGGTGTTCCCAATCTCAAAAAAAAAAAAGTCTTCTGGAAGGCCTTCAACATGTTTAATTCCTTGTTCATGTAAAACATATCATGCATGGCTTGGCTCACTTTCTTGAGGTAACTGCTCTGTTTATTTCCTTCTTCGTGACTATGGCACTTTTGTTGTATGGATCTGCTATGTGTGGATGATATTTCTTGGTGACAAGGGACTTTATAACCAGAGGGCTGTTTTTCAAAAGCTATCTATCTTCAGGGGACCCTTTCCATATTAAAAGCTCCCTGGTGTTTGCCACAAACCTGCATATTATGAGAGGATCAAGGCGCATGTTCTGTTCAAATATGTCCACTGAGCCTGGCTGCCATCTTTTGTATTGTCCCTTAAGGCTGCAGGCTCAGATCACAATCTCCAGGACTGAACATTCTAGTGGAAGATATCCCTAGCAAAGGTCAAACTGTCTTTGAGGGAGGTTTGTCTACCACCATCAGACTCCTTTGAGAGACCGCTGGTAAGCTACCAAGAAACCCAGGGCTCCACAGAGCACAGTTTGAAACCACTCCAACAAAGAGAGCAAGCTCTGCACCATTTCAGTCTGTCACTATGCAAGCAGAAACTCATGTGAGCGCCTTCTCTTGCTGCTGCCCAACTTTTCCCCCCTGGGAAGGAGCACAGTGTATTAAGAGTATAGATCAGTTTCACTCACATATCACTTAAAGGGCTTCTGAACCTCTCTCCTGCTCTTGGTATCATTACACGAAAGACACCACCCCCCCAAAAAAAATCAGTTTTAAATGCTCTGGTATCAGGTTTTTACACTGATTTATGACCACGCAGGAAGTCCCATTTACAACTGCTTGTCAGCCTTCCTGACATTATTGTATCATCTCTGTGAACAGAAGCACATTTTTGTATTCCCCCCTCCCCCCTTTTACCATAAAGTAGTAAAAATTTGGGAATGGCTTTTTGACATGTTAACCTCTTCACCTCACGTGGTGGTGTTGATTTGATCTCACTATTAGCGAGTGTCATGGTTATAAAAATTAACAAACAAACAATCAAAAAGTATTATCTCTCTAAGGCTATCCCAGACACAGAGCCTCTAAAGGAAATACAGTGGTACCTCAGGTTACATACGCTTCAGGTTACATACACTTCAGGTTACAGACTCCGCTAACCCAGAAATAGTGCTTCAAGTTAAGAACTTTGCTTCAGGATGAGAACAGAAATTGCACTGTGGCAGTGCGGTGGCAGCGGAAGGCCCCATTAGCTAAAGTGGTGCTTCAGGTTAAGAACAGTTTCAGGTTAAGAACGAACCTCCAGAATGAATTAAGTACTTAACCTGAGGTACCACTGTACATACATATATTTGTAATAAAGGCAAATGGACATCTTGTTCTCTTCTATACTCACAGGGACCTCCCTATTGGCATTTCATTTTTGCTGGTATATTCTGCAACATTTCACTCATGCAATGGTAGCGCAAAAGTGGTGGGTTTATACTGGGCCATCCACACACCATTCTGCCCCGTTAGTTCTTCTGTGATTCTTCCTCAGTGTTCTTGCACTAATGTCATCTGGAGGAGCAGCCTTACACAACAGGGAAACAAAAGTGGGACCAAAAAAAATAAACTAAAACATTTGTTATATTAAAAGTTACAGGATTTCAGCAGGAAGTTACAGGAGACACACTGACTGGAAACAAAACATATGTAACCCTGAAGCATATAATTGCCCTGGTACCATCATAAGCACACATCATAAATATATAATAAAAAGGATGCCGGGAAGAGCCCATAGAGCAGGCTTGTCCAAAGTCCGTTTCGGGGGCCTAATCTGGCCCGCCGTTCAGTTTAATTCAGCCCCTGTGCCAGTTTATTTCCTGGGGTAAAATCTTTTAAAAAGCTCATCAACTTAAATCCTTGGTCGGCCCTCACGCATGTCCACTTCATCAAATCTGGCTCTTTGAAAAAACTTTGGGCACCCCTGCCATAGAGAAAAAAGTTGTCTGTATCCTTCTTTCTTCCTCTGTGTTGCCAGTCACTCGTCGCTTTTTTTAAAGGCTCTGATTATCTGATTGATTTAAAGGACCTGTGTGTATGCACCAACTCTGTAAAGCATAATAATTGTTCAATATTAAGAAGGAATGAAGGAAGGAAGGAAGGAAGGTAGGTAGGTAGGTAGGTAGGTACTGTACTGTAGTAGCAGCATTGACAGGAATGCTTGTCTTGTATTACACAGGGGGGCGGGGAGAGAGGATCTAAGTGGGTAAATAATATGTAAAGGCAGAGTTACATGCAAGTACTATGTTATGGGATTATACCCAGGCTTATTTACCAAGTTCTATGGCTCAGCATCTGGGGTAGGCAGTTGAGGTAAACGTATTTTCCCACATTCATTTGAGGAGTGTATTATGGCATTTAAACAAAGAAAAGTGTCGTTGAAATGGGGGGGGGGATATTTCACAGTGATAATTCACAGTGTAATCCTATGCACACTGATGGCAACACTTCATACTACGTGTCTGATTTTTGCCAGGGATAATATTTGCTAATTGCTATCAGTTTGGCTTGGATCAAAGCATCACACAGGTTTGAGGGACATTAGCATTTTTTCCAGGGCAGGTTTAGGCCTCCATAAAAATAACAGGGAGTAAGGAAGTGAAGGAGAAAAGAGGGGCAAGATAGCTGGTGGGAAAGTGTGGTATAAGCAATGGAGTGTGGTATAAGCAATGAAGGAAAGGTAGATGAAGGGGAAACTGATGAAAGGGGAAGTGAAAATAAGGAAATGTGAAAGGAAAAAAGAAAGGTGAGGCAATGAGCTGACACAAGAAGACATACATATATGACACCCAAACTTACATTCCTCAGTGATTCGCCATTCTGTTATCTGCAGATGAGTTTATTAACAGCATCCATTGAAAGCAATTGTGTTTGATATGAAATCTCCATCTAATATATTTGATGGGCATTGGCTTATACACAAAGAGAAGTCATCAGCTGACATTCCAGTCATGGAGTGGTGAGCATACATGTGTGAACACATCCTCAGAAATGCAATAGAGTGTGTGTTTCTAGAGAAAGATGGGGAGATAGACAGGCCGAGCAAGACACTGTGGCCTTTTGAGAAGCAGAGGTCATCAGAACCCAACAAGTGGAAGAAGCTGGCTGTTGTAGCATTGGCATATGGAGAGGATTAAAAGAAGGCATGCATATGCAAGCACAGAAAACCCAGATATAAACAAAGATAGCCTTTTTGTTTGCTACATGCAGGATGCAGACACATTCCTGAAAGTAACTGGAGCACCGCATCCTATACACACTTTAAAGACGCTACCAGTGCAATCAAGACTGTGTGGGTGCAAAATTGGTCTCTAGACTGACATGTTTCAAATTTCCGAAGGATTGTATTCCTTCTGTTCCTGAAATGCATCCAGTGCATTCAATTATAGCTAAACAGCTTAGGCCAAACCAACTTAGGAGTTTGCTACCTTTACCCTCCAAATCTCTGTGATTAATTTAGGGTGTCCTCCATTCACAAGGAGGAAAAGAATAAATGAGCTGGCGCCATTCAGTGCTTTCATGAAGAAGGTTCCCAAGTCCATTACCAATCGTCAGCAAAGTTAAATGATCCGCGGGATCCACGTGTTAATGATGTGAGATAAAGGCTAAATGAATGAAATAAATGAAGGCAAATCCGTCTTCATGACTTTGCTTCTTTTACAGCCCAATCCTGAACTCAGTGCAAGGTCTGCTCACAAGTGAGTTCAGTGAGACTTACTCCTAGGTAAGTGTGAGCATGGGGCAGAGCTGGCCTACCCATTATGCAGGGTGAGGAGCTGTCTCAAGTGGAAGGGGGCGGCACTCCCGGAAGTGCCCTGCCTCGCTGCCACAGAAGCAAATCTGAGTAAGGGAGGTTTTAACGCTGCCACAGCAGCATAGTGTTCTACCACCCAGCTTCACCAACAAGTGGGAAGGCAAAGGGTTTCTCCTTAAGGTGCCAGCCCTTGCAGAGCCTCGTGCCCACTCGGTTGCGGGGGCAGTAAGAGGCATTTCACCTCAGGTACTGAAAAGTCAGGGGGGCTGGCACAGGGTTATAGCCTTATTGCTCTGACCAGAGTTGTAAACTTACTGGATCGAGCATGTCATTGAAGATTAAATGTGGTTCATTCATTTATAAGGATTTTTTTTATAATAAAAAATACCTTTTAATGAAAAGATAGAATCCTGAAGGGTTCTAGATCCAGAGAAATTCAAAACAGAAATTACATGTCTGATACAGTCCAGTTAATAGTAACAATGGTTGTTCAGTGATTTATATATATTTCCAAGAAAGGATGTTTAAAGTTGCATTCCAGTACGTAATACCTACCTGGAAGTAGTCTCATTGAACTCGATGTGACTTACTTCCGAGTAGATATGCATAGGATTGCATATCCAGCTCAAAAGTGACAGGTCCTTCCTGCTGTGCAGTTTGATACCTTCCTCCATCTGGAAGTTCAAGACTAAATACCTTTAAAAAAGGTAAAGGACTCCTGACAGTTAAGTCCAGTCGCAGACGACTCTGGGGTTGCGGTGCTTATCTCGCTTTACAGGCCGAGGGAGCTGGTGTTTGTCCGCAGACAGTTTTTCCGGGTCATGTGGCCAGCATGACTAAGCCGCTTCTGGCGCAATGGAACACCGAAACCAGAGCAATGCACAGAAACACTGCTTACCTTCCCGCCAGAGTGGTACCTATTTATCTACTCGCACTTCATGCTTTCAAACTGCTAGGTTGGCAGGAGCTGGGACCGAGCAATGAGAGCTCACACCATCGTGGGGATTCGAACCGCCAACCTTCTGATCGGCAAGCCCAAGAGGCTCAGTGGTTTATATAATACATATTTCCATGGGGCTTACTTCTTTAAAAGCATACTTAGGATCTAAGTCAAAAAATGAAACAAAATCAAAACAAGGCTCTTGTTTGATTGATGGTGCTCGTGTTAGAGGGCTAAAGGACTGAAATGAGAATGTGTTTCTGACGTTCCTCCCTATTTAAATCTCTCACTTCCCAGCTCAGCCCAGAGAATGATCTCTCTAGATGCAGATTTGTGGGCGGGGGGGGAAGGCTTTGGAATGACAAATATGCAATAATTGATATCCTTAGATTCTCTATAAATTGCAGAGTTATCTTCAAGATTTACAAGCCACTTTGAACCTGCTTTTATTGGACAATCTGGTTTGCTGGAGGCCCACCTCATGCTTCATCAAACAGTCCAGTTTAAGAGAAGGCAGGTTGTGCACAGATTGTCAGCCAAGAATGGCTAGAATGCAGTAATCAAGCGAAGAAACAAGCACTTAGTGATTGGTTTAATTTTAGAAGAAAATAAAATTTCAGGTGCTCAGTATATATACAGGGGCTCTTGAATCTTCATGGACACATAAAATAAAATCCTATACATGTTACTCATAAGTGGGGATGGGCAAGAAATTTGGTTTGGTTCAAATTTTAATCTTAATGTACCTCATTTTCACTTTCTAAAACAATATTCAAACTGAGACAATAGCTAGCCTTTGGAAGTCACACTTCTTTGAACTCTTATTGTGCTGTTCTCCAACCCCAAAAGTGTGCAGAAATGTGTATATTAGAGGGAAGTAGCATACAAATGCATTTATTGCTGAAAATAACATATTACCTGCAAAAATGTGTATATCAGGGAAAACTGTATTACAAAAAATGAATAAGATTGCACTCTGAGTTACTGCTGGTTAGCACTGACTATTGGACCATGCACTATGGTCTTTATACATCACCTGCATCTGGTGAAATGACAAAGATGTACCAAGTTCAAAGTCAAAATAAAAAAATTCCTTCCAGTAGCACCTTAAAGACCAACTAACTAACTTAGTTGGTCTTTAAGGTGCTACTGGAAGGAATTTTTTTTATTTTGACTATGGCAGACCAACACGGCTACCTATCTGTAACAAGTTCAAAGTGTATTTTCTTTCCATTGACCTATCTCTGTCTCTGCCACTGAGAGTTTCTGAGTCATGGCCACCATTATTAGGCAGACTGTTTTCCACAAGTCAGGCTTTCATGAGAACATTACAGCTGTGGTATAATTGCCCCAGGTAAAACCAAAGGGTTTCTCTTGGTATCCATTTGTAATTGCTATCTGCTATTAGCACCAGACGAGAATTACCAATTCCCTTTTCCTTCGGTGATCTCATTTCAAAGGCACATCAAATAGAAAGGAAAAAAGTAGCAAGGCACCAACATAATATCATGGTCCCTTGTACTCTTTCTGGATTTTGTGGTGTCTACAAATGTGATCCACAATGATTTATGACTTCTAGCCTTCCCGTAGCACAACTGCTTACCACATGGTAATGTGTATGACAGGAATTACTTCTAAATTTATACAAGAGGTTTTTTTAGTTCATATGTCAAGAGTTTGCCATTTTCAATTATTTATTAAGAAAGCAATATTTTTCTAAGGTGGGTACAGAACTTTTGTTCTCTGCTTTCAATTAGCTGGGAATTTACTGTGTTCAGCCAAATGTCCATTCATCAAATTCCCAATTCCTGGCAATCTGGACAGATTCTAAGTTTACATCTTTATGGTTAAAATAGAGGAGGATGCTTATGTCTCGTGCTAAATCACAGCTGAGGACAGACTAGTCTGGAGGGTGGAGAGATCTGTTTGCTGAAGCTCTTTATGTGTATTTAATAGATGTTAGGCTAAACTCCTCTTTCCGTTCCTCACCTATCTAAAAGAGGGTGGCCTTCTGCTTGCTAAGAACATACAGTGGAAGCCTAGGCATGTCTCCTCAGAAATAAGACCCACTGACCACAACGAAGCTTACTCCCAGGTATGTATATAGGATTGCACACTTAAGCATATAAGAAAAGCCCTACTGGATCAAATCAAAAGTCCATCTAGTCAGGCAACCTGTTATAGAGACTATCAAGATGCTTCTGGGAAGCCCATAATAATCAGGCCATGAAGGCCAGGATGCCCCTATACCCCCTGGCAAGTGGCGTTCAATGGCATATACCTCCAGCAATGGCTTAAGCATAATGGCTAACAGTTGCTTATAGATCTCCATCAATTTGCCTACCCGTTTTTAAATCCATATAATCCAGTGGCCATCAGTGCATCTTGTGACAGTAAATTCCATACATTGATGCCTGAGGCTGCAGCAACTGAAATTCATCCATAGAATAACAGCAAGCTATTTCCCATCTTTAACTTACTCTCGGGTGGCCTTCTTCTTGTTTGTGATTTCTATTGTAATGGCCATTAAATCTGACTGACTGATAACACTCAGAATTCGTACTGTATGGTCAACGGCCACTTTGCTCGGGGGTTTCCTTTCCAGCCCCCATGCTTGTCAGTGGAGCCAATACAAGTATGCCTGCTCCCATTCCACCCTGTTCTACCCTTTTTAAAAAATGTTTTTGGTCACTTCCTGGTTCGACGCTCTGCATGCGTGCACAATCACATGTCTTTCAGATGCGCATGAAACAATCACTGCCTGTATCTCAAGTTTTGTCCAGTATGGAATCAATGGAAGTGATTTTATCCATAATGCTTTGTAGATGACACAGTGGCCAGCTAGTGGTTTCTTCTAATCACTTAGGAAGGGACTACTTGGAGCAGGATTTGTTCCACTTAGAATAGCTTCACAAATGCAGTAGTGGGGGGGACAACATATTCATTTGCCACCATTATTGCTACAGAGAAGACTCTAAAATGTGTAATTTGCTTATACGCAGGGAAGGATGGGAATTTCATTTCATGTTTTTTGTGTTATTGGCTATTTTTTAAAAAACCCAGTGAAACAATAAGTTACCAAATATATATGCAGTTTGAAGAGATCTCAAAAAGTCATCTAGTCAACACCCTTATTGATGCAGGAAACCTACTACTACAATCACCTCTGATAAGTGGCTGTCCTGCCTCAGTTTGCAGAAGAGTCCACCACCTTCTGAAGCCTTCTGCTAGACAAATGGGGAAGAACCTAATTTCAATTAATTAATGATATACCCAGTCATGTTTCTGAAAAAGGAAGAGGCTCCGTAACTCTGTAATAAGATGGCGGGTTGGTCTGAATGACTTCTCAAGGATCCTCTCAACCCACAACTTTGTGAGTCTGTAACTTGGCCAGATCTGTCCCAGGCATGAAATCAAACCTGTGCACATGCTGTACCCCTGGGCTTCTCATGCTCAGATCATTGTGGCACATGTAATCACACTTTCTTCAGCAGCAGGCATAGTGGCAATGTATTCACCAGCCTCACCTTCTTCCCAACAGTTACATAGCCACAATCACACATATGGTGATGATAGATTCTCCAGCCCGGTCCAGCAATAGTTAAAATGATGGTATCCTTGCTTCACTTTCTCTTTGAGTAATTCTCTCTCTTCTCTGAATCTTCACAAAACTGTTTTCTTGGAATATCTCCAGCTAGCCCCATGAACTATTTTCTCAGCACTGTACACTGAAGTCAAACACTGCAGCATCATGCTGATCTTGGAAGACTATCACCTGTGCTTTCATATTACCCCATCCCCATCTGGAATAATAATCCATATTATTACTTGTTATTGCCCAGGCCTTTCTCGATGCTTCCCAAGCAGAAAATATATAGCCCTCAAAAGCAGCCCACAGCCCATCAATCTGTCCTTATTTCCACACTATCACCAAGCCATGCAGAAAGTTTGCTCTGGCTCTATTTGACGGTCAGCCAGGAATCTCTCCCACACAAGATGCTTCTTTTCATCCCCCCCCCTTTCCCATTGCCTAGTTTCCTCCCTTCCCATTGTGCCCTCTAACAGACGACACTGAACCACAGCTCCGATTCAGGCCATAGCTACCACCAAATTATTTCTTGTCAGCACAAAAGCATATAACTCCAATAAGCGACCCCAGTAATGAATCGCCTCAATATCTAGTTACACAGTTTTCCTCACAAAACCTAAATGTTTTATGAGCCAAACAGGAAAAATACATTCAAAAATGTGTGTGTGTGTGTACACACACATACACACTTTCGATTACTGGCTTTTTTCTCAGTAAACAGTCTTGACACATCAAAATAATTCATGTTAAACATCAGGATAATATTAAGTTTCTGTGTTTTCTTTGCTTTTCACTGTTCCCTCTGCTTGTACAATAGTTGTTTTCAGTCGCTCTGTGACCCTGGGGTGCTTCCAGACAGGTGTTTATTAGGGAAATGTTGCTGCTCCCAAATTTTGTGTGTTGTCCACGCGACATCATCATAATATGTCAGCCCATGCTTCTGTTTTTACATTTAATCTGGTTTTTAACTTTTCTGTAAAAAAATCCAATAGAAATTTACAGGTGATAATGCTGTGAAACGTTTCATTTGCAAGCTCTCTCTCTCTCTCTCTCTCTCTCTCGCTCGCTCGCTCGCTCTCGCTCTCTTCTTTTTCTCTTTCTTTTTGACTAGTTAATAACTTTAGAAAATAAGCCAACAGGGTGGCTGCTCTTAGAAACCCACTCCTATAATGAATTCAGGTTGTGGGCAGCTTCTCACAGACATGGTTGTGGGAGAGTTCAGTTCACATTTAAAGGGGAAGCTGTGTAACTCACATTATCCAAAACAGTACGCAAACTGAAACGGAGCTACCATTCAAAATGTGCTCTTCTCTGCATTGCAATGCACTTCAAGTCAAACAATGTCTACAAAAATGCTAAGTGTGCCTAAAGATGCACATATCAGTGAAAACAACATACAAAAAGGCATCACATTAAGGGAAAATTGCTTTGCAGAAAATGTGTATATTAGACCAAAAATGTGTAGAATAATATGTAAACGAGAAGAAGTCCTCACTAAAATGCTAATGAATTTTCATGAGGACTTTTTTAAAAAAAACACAACAAATTGCAAACTGATGTGGAAATATGAAGAAGTGAACTTAAGACTGGGAAATTGAGAAACTGAAATGGACAGATATGCCCATATGTACTTGCAGATTGGGAATTTTAGTAGTAGTCAGGGTTGCAAAATAAACAGGGGCATGCCAGCTAAACAAAGGCTGTCTGTTTGTCCATACTTTCTTCCAGAAAATGCCCCGGGGTGAAGATGGTGCTTTCAGCATTCAGGAGAGGCCTAAAGCATGTACCTGGCATACAGAAATTCCCAAGTTCAGGAAAGGTCTGTGAAGGACAGACTGGATACAAATATAACTGACAGTTAGTGATTGGTGGCTAGTCATCACCTGCAGCCTCTAGGTGGGGCTAGCAAGGAGCAGTTCTTCCCCCACCCTCTGCGGAGCAAAAAACAGTTTTTGTTTGATCTCTGACGGGGTGGTGGTGAAGGGGAGATACTCCTCACATTGATAACTCCTGTTTTCAGACCTGATGCTTCTTTAAAGTTACAAAATCCAAGACATAACTCAGTTATCCCCTTTCATCATTCCCATTTTGCATAAGCAATATGGGTGGTGTCCATTCATTTTTACATATGAAGTGTTTTTCTTACATATGAGCTCTCCTTAGCATCTGTCTAAAGTTCTACAGCCCGGGCAATTGTGAATTGGTGTGTTTATTTTACTAGCAGAATACACCTGCAACCTAAATATTGTATGATAAGCAGATGTTCGCATCTATAAATTGCACCAAGCAGCATGATTTATGGGCCCATGAGCATCAGAGTTAGCAAGTGAGAGCCAAGGTCACTGTTGGACTTTTCACAGGGAATAAATCTTGACATTGTTTGGGAGATGGGTGGGGAGAAACCAAATAATTATAACATATAACAATCTGAGAGGTATGCCACTGATGATCTGTGAAGCAGATGTAAGACAGGTTGATTTTGATACATGACACTAACCTTGAAGAGCAGATTAAACTAATGAAATTTAGGATTTAGAGTAAACCATGAATGAGAATGGTAATAAGCCACTGTGTGTCTAGGGCTTCCCTTCTGTTCTGGGAATAAGCCCCACTAAAATTAATGGGGCCTACGTCTGGGTAAAAACATGCCCAGGAGTGGGTTGCACAGCTGGAAAATAAATTGTGGTTTTTAAGTGGCATGGGTTTTTATAACACTTCAGTGTGTCCCATTTTGTTGTACATTGGATTGTAATCATAAAAATGCCCCAATATTTCCATTTGCCCTCGCCTACACACCACAGAAAAAAAATGTCTCATTTTAGAAGAATGGTGATTCTGTTGATCCACAGTCTCAGTACTGCATCTTTCTCTGCATGATCTTTGCCACCTCATCATCCTTTCAGACCACAAATGATTTAAGCCAGTATACCTATAATTCAGCCACTAGATTTTGAACACACTTCATCAAATAGAATTGATCCACAGCAATGGAACTTTGTATTTTAGACTGGGCTCTTGTTCCATAGCCTTCATTGGAGCTTAGGGTGTGTCCAGATGGCCTGCTTATTGAGTGTTCACTCTGATCCCCCCCCCCCGGGAACGCCACACAACCTTGCATCACAGCAAGTGTCACCCCACACTTTCCTGAGTGTTTCCCACTCACTTTACTTACCACAAGAAAAATCTAATCTTTTGTGGAAATGGGTTTGTTGTTCATGAACTCTAAATCAGCTGGTATGTTACTGAATCACACCCAAACATAGGGACAGTCTGGAAGCTCCACTAGGCTTTGCCTAAGCCAGCTTTTCCCCATGCATTAGTACAAGGATAGTCAATGTGGTGCCCTCTGGAAATTGTTGGACTACAGCTCCCATCATCCCTGACCTTTGACCACATTGGCTGCGGTTGATGAGAGCTGGAGTCCACAAACATCTTGAGGGCTCCACATTGGCATTCATACCTATTTGAGTTGGGTTTCCAGCTGTCACCACAAAGATTATGCCTGTCTCTTCAAAAACTCTGAGGCAGTGGAGGATACAGGCCTTGTTGCTTCCTCCAAGCGCCCTTCAGATCTCCTACTGGCCCTCCTACTGACCCATCACCTGCCTCAGGAAAAATCTAGAGAGTGAACTTTTAGGACTTTGATGCCTCTCGGGGAAGAACAACCGCTGAGTCAAAGTTTTCTAAGAATAGGCAGTTTCTGTTTCTGTTATTACTCTAGCCAAAGGGATATTTTTGCTGTTTAGGATCCAGCTAGAGCCCTTGGTGCCTAGCAACACTTATCAAAATGATGTATTGCAGAAGTGCTGATGGCTAAGAGCATTAGGTGAGTGCAAAAGTAAACATTGCATTACCCTTTATTGTCTGTCTTTATACTATGATCCATCTAACCTGGATAATAGAGTCTGTGGGAAGGGACATTTGTCTTTCCTGAACTTCTTTGGAGGTTTATCAAAATCAAACAGCAATATATTTGGTTCCTGGAAAGGAGGCAGCCTTCGCACCTGTTCTAGTGAGATCACAAACACTGTTGGGAAGGAGAATAAGGATGAGTCATGCTATCCTGCATCCTGCTTGCAAAGAGCAGTTAGGAAAACATACCTTGCCTTGTAGATTGTGCTACCTGTGTAAATGCTGCCTTCTAAATATACGTATTTGACTTTTAGCCATTTGGCAGCTTCTGAAAACCTACTGTGCTTTGATCAAAAAGCATCCTCAGCTCTACAGTTTAGCATGCAGAAACTTTGCTCCATGCTAGCAGTGAGATCCCTCTTGCTAGATCTTTCCATGTCAGGCAGCCATTGTAAGTGCACAAGGATGGCTGGTTCTGAAGAAGAAGAAGAAGAAAACAACTTGCAAGTGAAACTTCTCCTGTAATGGAGATTGAGAAATGAGGAAAGCTTCCTCTGCTTATTTTTGTATATCAGGTTGCTAATAAAAGCACAAGGGGAGGGCAATAAAAAAGATGGCATCCTTAACTTAGGCAAATGGGTCAAAGTTGGAAGACCACTCCTTGATTCTTTTATTTCCTAGGTGACCTTAAAGGTCATTCCAAAGCTGTTTTCCCGCCATCACCACACTTGGTATCTCAATAGCAGAAGCAACAGTTCCACAGATTCAGAACTACCCCTATCAGTGATTGGTAGCCAAGGTAAGACTGATAATATCTTCACCTGCCGCTAAAGGTTTCCAATGATCTTGAAGCCATCCTTGGATAGAAACACATAACAACCCTGTGGTGTAGGTTAAGGTGAGAGTAGATGACGTGCTCAAGGTCACCCTGTCTGCTTCATGGCTGAGGGTTCATGAACCCTAGTCTTCCAGGTCTTTGTCTGACACTCTAACCGCTACATCACCCCAGAGTAGCAATGCAGCAGACTATTGCACTGTAATTCTACCTATGAACATATGAAATGTGAGAGAGACTATACTTGGAAGACTTAGAAGTCACCAGCACTTATAAAGAAAAAAAAATCAATTTGGCTAAATCATTCTGCCTGCCCCCTGCACTGCCTTTTCCTACTTGCCACCCCACATGAATATGTAGATTAAGTTGGTTCATTTTTAGTGCTTCCTATTCATCACAAGCTGATTGCTCCTCCATTTCTCATTACTGTAATAAGGCTCTAAAAATCAAAGTCATCCCTCACTCCATGGAAGATAGTCCAGACCAGACAGCTGCTTCCTTCAAAGACTTTCTCTCTTCTTTCTCGCTTCAGCCTCCTCAGGGAGTTGAAGGGGATGCAGGGCTGTGTGGGGTACCAACTGTGAACTATTCATCATGGATCTTCTCTCTAAGGAGCCATCTACCTTGAACCATTTATTAACAGGACAGTGTGTGTGTGTGTGTGTGTGTGTGTGTGTGTGTGTGTGTGTGTTGCTGTAGAAATAAATCTGCATGGGGGACACCAGATGCATCACATAGCTTGTGTTAATTTATTAAAGTGTGTTGGGAATTTGGTAGAGGGGGTTCAGCACAAATGAAGCTGTGAGAATGAAATTTCATAAATAAACATTAGAATAAGTGGCTAAGGGGCAAAGTAAAAGCAGACATGCCTAGGAAATCCAAAGCAATGGGGGATACCGTGTTTGTCTCTTACATTGCTACCCCATGCATCCTGACAATACGGAATTGTTAAAAACAAAAAGGGATAGCGAAGAGCTCCGAAAGGACCTCTCCTGAGGGAGTGAATGGGCAGTAAAATGGCAAATGCAATTAAATCTAAGCAAGTGTAAAGTCAGGGAAGAAAAATCGTAATTTCGCATGTGCTTTCCTGGGGTCTGTACTGGCATTGACTGGCCAGGAACAAGACTTTGGGGTCACAGTGGATAGCTCAAGGAAGATGTCAATGCAGTGTGAAGCAGCTGTGGAAAAGGCAAGTTCCGTGCTACGGATCGTAAGGAAAATGATTGAAAATAAAACTGCTGATGTCATAATGCCATTATACAAATCTATGGTGAGACCACACTTACTGTCTATTCATCTGGTTGCCTCACCTTTAAAAGGATATTCTAGACAAGGGTTCAGAAAGGGACCACCAAGGTGATCAAGGGGTTGAAGCGACTCTCCTATGAGGGAAGGCTACAACATTTGGGACTTCCTAGTTAAGAGAAAATGTGAGTAAGAGGCAACATTATGTATGGTATGGAAAAAGCAG
Source organism: Podarcis liolepis (assembly GCF_965112155.1). Classification (NCBI taxonomy): domain Eukaryota; kingdom Metazoa; phylum Chordata; class Lepidosauria; order Squamata; family Lacertidae; genus Podarcis; species Podarcis liolepis. Next base: position 49,787,431 of record NC_139558.1, read on the forward strand.
ACACATAAAATATTTCCTTCCTCTTTCATAACACTAGAACTTGGGAACATTGAATGAATCTAAATCTTGGAAGATTCAGGACAGATAAAAGGAAGTACTTCTTCACAAAGCAGATAATTTCATTTCCACAATGATGGCTATGTTCTACTTTCAGGGCTGGAGGCAGTACGCTTCTGAATACCAGTTGCTGGAAACTGCAGCAGGCTTCTCATAGGCATCTGGGGGCCACTGTGAAAACAGGATGCTGGACTAGATGGGAACATTGGCCTGGTGCGGAACGTTTTTTCTTAAGTTCTGTTGCTTACTCAGACATAAGTCACACTGCATTCCATGGTGCTTACTCCAAGGGAAGTGTGTGTACAGTTGCAGCCACAATTAAAATGAGAAGCAAGATTTCCAGGAAAAAAATAGCAGGTATATAGGTTGGTGGTTTGGGGGGCTTGGATGATAGCTTGAAAACAAAACAAAACACTTGCGTTGTGATACCACAGGACCCAGAAACCCAAGTTTTCCTTTCATATCAAGCTAAAGTTACACATTGTATGATTTTGAAAGTCTAACAAATGAAAAGCAGCTAGCCTGCCAACATAGAGAACTCATTTGCACAACTGCTTTGTCCAGCTGAAATTTGCCCAGTTTTGGTTCACGGAACCTGTGCTGACTTAGTATTTGCTTGTTTGCTCTTAAAGAGGCTGCCAAGTCCTATGTTTACGCAGGAGTGGGCTATCCTGTGCCAAAAAAATAAAAATACAAAATCCCATCTCTGTCCCTGGATTGTGTGTTTCCTGCCCGGTAGTTTTGGTTAAGACAAAATGCCTATCGTGTGATCACTGGTCCAAGTGGGCCCACAAGTGAGCTGGCAAGAGCCCCCATCAAAGGAAGTGGAAAATGGCAACAGCACATATCTGGACTGATCCTTGTAAGGGCCAGAGGTAACAGTGCTCCTGAAATATGATCACGAGTGTTCTGAAAGATGGCAGTCCAGCCACCCTTTTGGAGGTGTTAATGCTGTGAACCCCTTCATCATGGCCTCAGGTTGTATATACGTGTAAATAAACCAAATATCATAATGACACCACAGACTCCGCTGTGCCTCATTTCCACAGACTCCAAGTAAACGCCTGGAACCCCTGGAATCTCGCACAGCTCAGAGATTGGAGGGGCATGCAACAATGAAAAGTGTAAATTACTTTAGCCGTACATGGTGCTCTCGGTTTTCCTTGTTGAATTTCACCCTCTTCCTGACTCTGAAGTTTAAGGTGGCTAGGTGCAAAAGAGGACAGGGCTCCTGAACTTTTAATAGCTATGTAGTAGAGGGAATTGCTGCTAGTGTAACCTATCCTGTAAGATTCACCTGCTGAAATTCCCTCTTCTGTGGCCTATTAAATGTGGAGCAGCCCTGCCCTCTTTGCATCTGGCCCCCCTCCTGGGTAGCCTTGTAATGTACATATGCCACAAGGAATGGGGAGCTTTCTGCAAGGTGCACAGTGCCATAAAACCCCACTTGCACAAGCAACCCTACAAAGAGCTCAGCACTCTCTCACAGTTGAGGCTGTTGAAAGGGTTTTTTTATGAGGTGTTGGCTGCAGTTTGATGCACACTTCCCTAAGAGTAAGTCTCACTGAAATCTGCAGGACTTACCTCTGAGTAAACATGCTTAGACAGGGGCTGCATGGGTATTAGGCAATCCCTCTTGGCCATTGAGGAGGTTTGTTTGTTCTTCTAATAGAACCCAGATTCCAGCAGAGCGAGACCATTCTCTCCTGAAAGGCAAGCAAATAGCTGAGAAATGCCATAAATTGCAAGAATTCAACTTAAGGGCGCAAGAAAACATGATCTGCATTAAAACTACCTTTCTGTCATGCACTACTTTCTTTGAGGAAAGTTCTCAGTGGGAGCTCAATCTTTTATCTCTGACTAAAGAAAAACGTATGGGGGGGGGGGTTGAATAAAGCAATTTCAGCTGGTTTTAATTTGCCCAGAAGGGAAAAGTGCATATTTCCCAATATAAACATGATTTTTTAAAAAAACAAAAAACTTGAGAAAGTACATGCTATGGAGAGTTTTATTTAGAATTATGTTTTACACACTGGTACTGTGAGGTTTCTCCCACCCCGTCCCCCTGAAATATTTCCCCTCCAGGCTGTGAAGGAAGTTTGGCTCCAGTGGAAACTTTGTAAACCTGAAAAGAACAGCTCAGAACGAGCTGCTTCGATGCCAGCCCCCAAAAGACTTTGCCAACACAAACCCCTTTCCGTTTACTAGGACTTCCATGAGTGCAGCATTTTAACAATCAAGCTGATCCTTAGGAAAATCAAAATCATTATCAAACATTCTTTGTAAACAGTTTAAGGTTCAGCATGAGAGAAATTAGGCTGTCAGTTAACCAGCTATGTGGGACCTATATATTGAGCGATCCTCATAGGGTTGCCAGCTGGCCGGAAAAAATAGCAACCCCTCCGGTGCCTCCTCTGGTGCCTTTAAGGGCTGCCTGATCTCAAACCTCAGCCAGGGTAAAACTTTTCACAGAGTGGAGATGCCTGCTAATTATCAGCAGATTAAATTGTTTCTAAAGGTATTTGAGGGGAAAGGGGGCTAAAAAGTTGACAACTCTGACCAGTCACAAGTTCTTCCACAACTTCCATGTCCTCCCCAGTAGACCTGGGACCTGGTTTCCCACACTCCAATTTCTTACACAGGTGGTCACTTGCACATTGCCCCCAAAATGTTCATACATCACTTAGGGGGCAGGACACAGGAAAAAGACACAAACTGTGTTCCATGTTGAAGGAAGGGCAGGGTGGGAAAGTGATTTAAGAAACAATGAAGCAATGAAAGCCTTTTAAATTGCTGTTGAAACTTATGCTTTTAGATTTGGCCGAATTGAATCTACTGTGAGGAAGAAATAAAAATGCTAAAGTGGTTTAAATGCTACAAAAAGGATTAAAAATTTGGGCTGTAAGAAAGGGAGGTTTCCTTCTTTCATGGGAGAGACGATTACCCTTCTTGGGTAATTGGGGGGGATCATGAAGGGGGGGAAGCAACTTCAGCCTGCAGCCAACTCAGATTGGCTGTCATCCCATTTACTACACGATCCCTAATTATCTGGGAATGCCTATGTCACTTGCTACAAAATGGTGGCACAAGCAGCACAGCAAGTTGGGGAAACAGTGACAAACCATCAGTGAACAAGGTGAACTTCATATAATTTCATAGGAGTTTTTTAATAAGCTCTTTTGAAACCACCACCTTTGCCTTTAAAAAAGAGAGGAGCAACCCTATTAATGGTGGTGATGGTGACAGTGATGGATTAGTATAAGACCAAATCCCTCCCTGGCCATTAAATTCACATAATGGCCTTGGAAAATCACTATATCTTCAGAAGTATTTTCCAGACCTGGAAGCCATGAGGACTGACATCCAAACATGCCAAACAGCCAGTGGCAAAGCTATAACACTGGTTTTCTACCTTTGCAGGGCACTGCACACATCTTTAATTCCAGTATTGTGCCCAACGTTTAATTTGCAGTAAATTCTACACATGCTGCTAGATTCTCATCGCCACCTAATCAAAGGGCTGCTTGGGCTAGAAATCAGCCAGATTGCCTTATTTCCCCCACTCTAGCCAACAGCGACCAGATGAATGACTGTGAGAATATGAACCATACCCTTGTGGTTAAAGAAAAAGAGAGCCATAAAGTGTTTTGTACACCAAAGCTTAAATAGAAATTTTGCAGATAAAAGATGCCTGCCCTCGGTGTGTTTACATAACAGACTCTGACTGGGTGCTGTTCTACAAGGATAAGAAGAGAATAGGGTGTGTGGAAATAAGGGAAAGGAGGGGGTCCTTAAAGAAATCCACATATGTCCCATCCCATCACCTCCCATTTTCAGCCAAATCATGGTCATGCACTCCTAATATCCCTCAAAATACAGTTGTTATGGGAGCAATCACAAAAGGTAAAGGGTTGCTTCCCCTCTGGTAAGCCAAGTACTAGAATGCAGTATAGGGAATTATGGATTTCGGAGAACAGTTCAATGTGGGTTTCCAATACCTTTGAAACGAGCAGTGAATCTTATAGGCTTCTAGGGGCTTTTCAAAAGCCATGTGTCAGCCAAGCAATTATTCACAAATTCCATTGCCATTCCCAAGTATTTGTGGAGTTGTGGGGAAAGTATGTGGATATTTCTCTGAATTTTGATTCCCTCCTCCCCCACCGGTTTTGAGTGTGTAGCTCAGTCATTAATTCTGGGGAAAAAAAGGATGAATCAGATGCCCTCTTCAAGGTCAGTAGTAAAAGGCTAGGCAGCCATAGCGCTCTTTTCAGGCACATTTTCTTTGGGGTTGAGGATGAACAATGTGTTAATGTCTCCAGCCCCACCCCCCAACCCAAACTTGTTAGCAAAACAGCAAACTGCTCAGCTGTAAAGGTCACCAGAATATTAATTCATTGGGCTGCCAACCCTTCTGATGCAGAGAAGGCGCTGTGTGAAGCAGAGCTAGCCATTTGCACTGCTGGGAACATAAACTGAAATATGGGCTTTATATTCCTCTTGTTTTCATTGGAATTCTCTTCAAGCTCCTCCCCTATCACCTGGAGAAACATCTTCCAGTGCCCAATGAATTCACTGGAGGTAGTTTCAGCCAATGCCAACATTTTCTCAAGCAGCAGAGATTCCGTTTGCCTGAGGCAAACTCCCCCACCAACCTCCTTCCGAGCATGACCATACCGGCACTATTTTTTTAATAAGGCAGTGCCAATGAGTTCAACTTCAAAACAAAGTTTGCAAAAAGGTAAGAGCACTCTATCCCACTTTTCCCTGATGTTGATGTTGACAAGTTCTGGGCAGCCAGATAAAAGGCTGTCTTTATACTAATATACTGTTCAGATCAACATTACATCATCACCATCCACATGTAATAAAATCTAATTTGGAGTTTACCGGCAGAGTCCAGCTCTCCCACTGTGATTCTAGACTTATGTTTGGTCTCTAACCCTCCTGAGACACTAACTATATTTTGACCTGTTTGCCGGATGGTACAGACCACAGTGTTGATGCATAACAGGAACACGCCTGCTGCTGCCACTGTTCTGTGTCATGGACGTTGAGGTAAGCTGGCATGCATAAAGTCAGATCCTGCTGCTTATCTGTTTTCAGGTCATAAATATTGCGGGGCTGATTCTAGCTATATTAATTTGCTTTGGACTTGCTGCAAGCGTTTCCTTCCTTGTGTTCTTCTAGCACTCTTAGACAATTTGTCATAGCTCAGGATTTCTGTTATAACCCCACAGCCCTTCCAAAATAATTTACATCCTTTGGCAGGTGTAGGATTGGAGATACATCCGACCTTCATAAAATGGGAACATTGCGCGCGCGCCCCTTGCTGAGGCCTGCCAAGCTGTTCAGAACCTATTAGCAGTATCCAAATATTAACTCAGAGTTTTACAAAGCATCCCTGAGTCTTACCCTGGTGTGTTAATGACACTATGGATGTGTCCACACTACAGTTTAGAGTGGATTTAACGCATTCCATGTATGCATGTTTTTCTCATTGTCCAGGATGTCAATTTCGGGTCTATCCAATTTCTCATTTTTTTCCAGTCTTAAATTCTGTTCTCCACATTTCTGCCGCAATTTGAGAATTTTGTTTTCAAAAATCCTCACGAAAAATATTCTAATGAAATATCTCCTAATAAACATATTTGTTTGTAGTTTTGATTAATGTACACGCCTTTGCAATTTCTCCAAATGTAAAGCATTATCATATGTTATTTTCACTAATATATTCATGCTGTGTACACTTTCCCCTAATCTATGCATCTTTGAAAACATCATTTGGTTGGTGAATTGCATTGCAAAATTCAGAGAGGTGAGAATTCTGAAGGCCAGCTGTGCTTCTGGTCTCATACTGTTTCGAAAAGTGCAAGTATGATAGACCCAGATTTACACGTGAAATAAATTGTATTTCTCCACCATGCCTAGCCTGTACTTTCCTCCCATTATTCTTCAGATAATCAGATTAGGAAAAATAAGCCATTCCTCATCCACACACCACAGGGAAGCCAGTGTGGTGTAGTGGTTAAGAGCGGTGGACTCGTAATCTGGTGAACTGGGTTCGCTTCCCTGCTCCTCCACATGCAGCTGCTGGGCGACCTTGGGCTAGTCACACTTCTCTGGAGTCTCTCAGCCCCACTCACCTCACAGAGTGTTTGTTGTGGGGGAGGAAGGGAAAGGAGATTGTTAGTCGCTTTGAGACTCCTTAGGGTAGTGATAAAGTGGGATATCAAATCCAAACTCTTCTTCTTCTTCACAGTCACTGCTGGGTGGATGATTCTTCGGCAATCTCTCACTGCCCAGAATCTTAATAGGAGGCCTGGTGTCAAGAGTGGAAGACCCAGCAGAACCAGCACCAACCACCAGCAGGCTGAGAAGCAGCAACAGCCAACACTGGCAATGAAAAATGCCTCTCCAAGCTGGCATGGCCTTTCTTGAATGGGTAAACCCATCTTCTGTGCCACACTGCCATATCACCCAGATGGAGCGGGCAGGTAAGCAGAGTGAGTCTGCTTCTTGCCATGGTCATTCAGTTGCTCACTCAAGGGACGTGAAGGAGGTACTGGTGGGTTAGGACTTGGAGGATGAGGGCATAGGTGTCCCAAAACCATTTTGCTGAGAGCCACCCCATCCCACAAATAGACCCAATCTGTCCGGTTTAATAGTAGGTTGTAGGGTTCACTTTTGATTGGAAAACCTGATTGGCCTTTCACCGTATCAGCACTGAAATCTGGAACCAGATAAAATCCCTCTGTGGCTGTATGTGGTTGTGTGAGCTGCTAACTGGCTACCCCCCTGCAAAGTCAATGAATTCATCTCAATGCATGCCGAGTGGGACCTTTGAGACCTTTCAAGTGGTTTGTATCTGACCTTGCTGAGCAGGCCTGAGAACATCAGCCAGTGTTACTGAATGTGAAGTGTTCGCATGCATTTGTATGATGCCCTGGGAACAAGTTATTTGGATGATGCAGCTGTTCTTCTCAGAACATAAAACCCAAGGAGTTTGAAGAGAAGTTGAATTAATTTTTTTAAAAAAACTTGTACATTAAATCATGCCAGGGGCAGGGAGAATGAAAAGAGGCTATTTCTGGGTGGCTTGCTTCTGAGGTAGTTAATCCTTTGGCTGCTAAAAGAGCAATCCCCATGGTAAAGATAAGAATACTCTAAAGGCCATGAAGGCCCCAGAGGTCAAAAACATGAATCTCAAAAGCAGCTTAAAAGAAGGCTTATTTCATGGAAACAAGCTCAGCCAAAATGGCAAAGCCTAACAGAAACAGTGGTGTTAAGCATTGTGCATTGTTTGTAGGAGAATCAGATGGAAAGAAATGGCGCAGATCAAACGGGGGGGGGGCAAATGAAGTTAGGTTGATTTGTAAAGCTCAGTCATTTTGGGTCATCAGCACATCAAGCAACATTATGAATGTATTTTCGCAAAGCACAATTACATTCCTAGCTGACTGACTGCTTGACGGAATGAAGCTGTGACATGTTATGGAAGATGCTTCGCTATTTCAATCATTGTTTTTAAATATCAGAGAAGGCTTGGTTTTCTTTTCAGCTGGTCTCGTTAACCATCCTCTCTGTTCTGAACAAAAAGGAAATTCATTCTTCCTATAAAGGAGATGTCTTATTAGCTCTCAGGTTGTCATTCACGGCCATACTTCAGCCACACCATTCACTATTCTGTGAAAGTGGGGAAAGGATGGTGAGGCACAGTTAAAGGGGACCCATAAATTCATCTGAATTTTCGTTGTTTAAAGGCTGCTATGCAACTCAAACTGTGTATTGACAAGGGCAGAGGAATTTGGGGTGTGATTTCTCTCTGCCAATATATCTATCAGATATATGCAGTGGGGGGGGGCTGCAATGAGAAGCAGAATGCACACACCACCACAACCAGACCACCTGGGTCATGGAGAAGATGGAGGAGCTCCAGATGGGTCTGAAGAATTCGTTGTTATTTATACAGCCAGCATAAATGTTTTTCCCGAGATAACATTTCTCCTGGTATATTGGGACCACCAACAAAAGGAGGAGGGACTGAAATCTTGCCGCGTTAATAGCAGTGGTGTTTATGGCTTTGGCATTTATTAACTTGTGGGAGCTGTTTATTGGTCCATAAAATTTACTAATGGGGATATTATCTGTAAATTATATGCTTCCTCTACTGTTCAGGTTATTTATAGTGGCATAGTTATAGTTTATCACCATTTACTGGCATAAATCCCATAAGGGGACTTTAATTGCAAATTGCTTGTTTATGCTGTGAATAAACTACAGCAGTAATGTACAATATGTTGCGCATGCACATATATACTTCCTTACACAACTACCTCCCTCCACTTTATATTATACTTCTATAGTACAGTCACAAAAATCAACCTGGACCCTATGCAAACTCTTATCTTTATAAACAGAGGCTTACATGGCATTTAAGCCAGCACTTCAGTGCATTGCAGAAAGCAGGAGTGAATGTTTTCTGTAACAGGAGCAGACAGAATAGTCTGGCCCAAATTCAAAGCCCTCTGGAGAAATTGGTGTCATTTAAATTGATTCCAGTGGGCTTTGAAACTGGTCAATGCCCAAGTTTTAAACGTCTCATACACAAGATGTGAGGACATTTCATGAGGGCAATCTAGTGTGAGAGTCAGTGTGATGTAGCAACTGCAGCAGGACTGATGTAGTGTCTCTAGATGTGGTTGGAGTTCCAACTCCCATCAGCCCTAGCAAGCACTGCCAACCATCAGGGATGATGGTAGTTGTAGTTCAGCAACATATGGAAAGCATCACATTGGCTAGTACCATAAAGCTCACCCTTGGTCAGCCAAATTATCTCCTTAACCTATGTCACTGGCTTATTTGTTGTGATGTTATTTTATCACCTTTCCACTCTGAATACAATGCACTCAAGGTGGCTAATGTCATACTGAAAAACAATACATCTACAATGAAAAGAGAGAGAAAAACAATGGTATATCGCCTAGTTTATCCCCTAGTTTGAAGCTCTTCAAGCTTCTGGTCACAGTCCAATCAACTAGAGATGCATATAGTATTTCTGAATTTGATTTAGCTAGGTAACCTGCTTGACCAAATGCACACAAACATTTGTGAGCTTCTCCTTAGGCTGTTTTACTCTAATTGTTCCACAAGTTTGCTGATGATAAACCAAGGACTGTAACCAGCGATTTTTTGTGATATTGGTTTATTGTTATTTGTGCTCTTCCTTTTAGTTTCCTGGACTTGTAACTTTATTTCCAAGCAAAATTCCATGTCGGCAAAACAGTCGCAATCAATAAAACTTTGAAGAGAGCAGATACAAGAACTCAAAGGCAAGGGATACAAAGCAAGACAAAAAGAAACACAAACAGTACCAGATGATTCTTAATATAAAGAAAGCAAAGCATAAAAGTACATTGTCAATTTTATGTTTCCAATAATGAATAAAAAAGCAAAATTCTCTAAATTTCTTGAATAATGGAAACCTTTCTTTAATTCGCTTGTAATTAGTGGTCTTCAAAAATCTGCCCACATTCCAAATTCCAGTTGTATATTCATAAATGCTTGGAACAGAAGTGCTTTTCCAGTTAGGAGCTATCATGACCCTTTCCTGGCTGCACAAACTATATATGAAAAATGACCAAATTGCAGTTTTCCACCCCCACCCCCAATAAACCAGACAAGAAGTTGGCCAATAGGTCAAAAGAAAACTTATAATTTGCAATATCTTTTCTACTTTCTATCATTTGCCCACCTTGAGATTTCTTTGTTTTTGGATAATACCATAAATGCGTATCTTATCTGCCACAGTCTTACCACATCTCCAAGTTAGAGTTTCAAATGCCACAAATTATGTTTTAGATTTTTTTTCTATTACCATATAGATATTAATACTGAGAGAACATTGTTATATTTGTCGTGGGACTGCATAATTAAAATTTATTCCCAACTATGATAGAAGTCTCTTTGCAAGAACCTTTTTTCTTCTTTCACAGGGAAGCATTCAAGCGCACAAGCCCTTACCAGAATCTGAAGCTGCAGAACCAGGAAGTGTGCTTTCACTTCATCTGGCATTTGCTAAAACTAGATCATAATGGGGCAATTTGCAGCCCTTACAACCACAAAGTCAGATCACTCAGGACACTCAGATCTGTAAGCCGCTACTTGCAGATCTGGAATGATACTGCAAGGCACAAGACTGCCATCTGAGAGAGGACTAGGCCTGTGTCCAAGCTCAAAGTAACCTATCATGTTTTTATTATGAAAGCCATCCTAATGCAAAAGTGTCTGTATCTTTTCCAAGTTGCATAAAAGGCAAGGGTTTTGCCAGGCACATCTTTTCTGAGTGAAGATATGCAGTGATGAGAGGCTGGTCAAATTGTTTCTTCTATGCGGCTTTTAAAGGGTCAGGAGTCGTGTCAGGGTCTGGATCAGCATGGCCACTATCCCCAAGTAACTTGTAAGAAAACAGAAGGGCAGCAGAGTCTGGCTGTGTGCTTGTGGTGGTGGTGAGGGACATGCTCCTTAGCTAGAAACTTCACAAAAACATTTGGAAACCAGTTATCCAGTGCTCACTGCACATATAACAACCGAGAGTAAAGGTAAATTTAAATGATTTTAATTGTGAAAGTGCATGTACAGTACAGTCTATTGAAGTTTGAAAGAATTACAAAAGTATCTAAATTATATTTCTACAATAAAGTAAAAAAAACCAAAAACTTACATTTCCCCAAAAATCTATAACTGTGATTCTTTTATTTAAAAAAGCATGTACAGTAAGTCTCCAGAGAAAGGAAGTTGCAACATTTATCTGAAAGAGGTGCTAAGAATCTTCATTACCAAAGAGATCCACCATGAGAGGTAAGTATTGAACCTTCTTCACTGGAAGGGTCGGTGGCTCCCCTCTCCATTCATCTTCATACTAAAAATAATAGAATAAGTGGTCAAAACACATGTAGGGCTGAAATGGAAAGCAGCCAGAAATGGCACAAAACACAATGAAGCCGTGCTGTCCTCATTTTCGTCCATAAATCGTTATACAAACAGAACTATGGTATTATAGAGTAACATTAACAAGAATACGTTTAAGCTTAAGAAATCAGGTGCAAGTTTCTAGAACGAATGGCCTTAAAACAGAGGCAGAGACAAGGAAAAACCTCAGCAGCATTAAAACTCACCTGGGGAATGCAAAATCACTCTAATCAGCCTTAATTTGTGCAGAGTCAGTAACAGGAGACTAGCAAAATCTTAGAGGCTACTCTGAAGGCAGAACTGAATATTGATTCCCATGCCCAACCTAAAAATACACCACCACCACAAGAATCCACTGGTTACGTGCAACTAGTGAGGAGCTTGCTCTCCTCAGCCCACCTTGTAATCAACTTGGGTTTCCATACTTTCTTAGAGAACCTGCAGAAAAAGCTTGAGCTTTCCATGAGCTTTCCAAGAAAACTCAAAAAGACCAAACCCAAAAAAGCTCTCCACAGTGCTTCCTCCCTCCATGCTTTCCTAAAACTTACCATGATAAAAGGGTGTTGGTGCGAAAAACAGCTGAGCTCAGCAGTGGCAGAAGCCTCATCTTTAAACCATAATTTCCCAGTGCCTCACAGAAAACTCCCCTTTCCCAGGCAGCGTATAATGCTCCAGAGGCATGCCCAGGCCCATCTTAAGGATGAGGTCTCTATTGCTCCAGATGCTCCCTGCACTATCTCTCTTTCCATTTGAGAATCAGTGCTATAAAAACAGAATACATTCAATATACCCCACTAACAATATAATATGGCCCAGTTGGCAGTTTGATGGCTGTCAGAGATGGGAGAAGACCTCATCTTTAAACCAGGCTTTGGAATTTTGGGACATAAATTGTTTAGTTTTTGCTAGAGATTAAGCTAGCTGGGGAATAGTGATCTTCAGTACAGCATTCTTGGAGAAGATATCAGGGCAGTAAACTGCATCTATGAAGCCATGGGACCAGCGAGGAGAAGATTTATTTCCTGGGACCTGTTAGCTTAGAAACTGGTAGACAGATTAAATAAAACTCTCTGGATTCAGTTAGTCAATGAAAGTGCAGCCTGAGGTTTCTGTGTGTCAGATATAATCATCAAGCACTCCAGAAATACTCAATCCTAAATCACAAGTGAGATGAAGATATAATGGATAAAGTTCAAAAATCCAACAGGGGGATTCAAATTCCATTCCTTCCTTTAGTTTCCCTCAGGACCCCCTTTTCATTAAAATGTACTCATCAAAATTATCTTCAGCTATTTAAACAATTAAAACAAGGGGGGAAATACACCAAAAATACTTTGAGGCAAGCTGAGCATAGATTTTGACTTTCAATCCAGATGTCATGCAGCAGCAGGAAATAGGTTGGAAATTTGAAGTACTGAGACACCCAACATGTGGCTTATGCCTCATCAGAAGAATTTGCAACCTCAACAGTCAAGTAAGAAGTGGTCCTCGGAATATGAATATAAGCGTAGTGAAGTTCCAGAATCCACAAAATGTTTTGGATGTTTTGTTCTCATTCATTACTAAGTACATTTTTAATTATTTGACTGCAATAATTTTTTGGATTTCCTTTGAAAGCTACAGTAGGAGGTTCTTGTTTGTGCAGGTCTATCAGTCAGAAATACTTTTGGCTTACCTGTAAAGGCATCAAGATGGTTTGGAAAACTGGAATTGGATGATCTCTCCAGTTTAGCCCATCGACTAGTTTCTTATAATTTACTTGCTCTTTGCAATCTTCACACCTAAAATCAGATTGGGAATGCACATATTCAGGAAGTGACTGGCTATTACTTTGCTTAACACAGCAATGATTTTTCATCCTTTACCTAAAAACTATCTTTTTGAACCCATAAGAACCAAATGGACATGAATTCATGATGTGTGTGTGTGTGTGTGTGTGTGCAGAGGGGGAAAACATACCTTATGTCACTCATTGACAGCCATTCCCTCAACGAAAGGCAGTGGGGCCAGTGGGGGGTCTAGCATGTTTCATCTCCACAAAGTTTAATGCAAACTACAACAGCCATGATTCCACGAAACCCATTTGCAACTGCTGTCTTGGTTATTGTTATGTACTGAAGTTCTCACCCTGGGCCAGCAGGGGGATACTGTAGATAGTTATGCAAATGTAGGATCGAAAGTGACGTTCAGTGATTGAATGGATACTGTAGATAGTTATGCAAATGAAGGATTGAAAGTGACGTTCAGTGATTGGATAGTTTTAGAAAGTTGCTACAGTAACGTTGTACTGGAGCTCTATATAAGCAGGCTGACTGAGCCCTTCAGTTCAGTTCTGTTCTGGCCTCTGAATAAAGAAGAGCTGTTTGAAGAATCGCTGTGTCATCTGATATGTTCACCCACAACTTAACAGTTATAGTTTTGAAACTATTTTTCATGCTGATTAACATCTACAGACCACCTTGTAAAAACAAAATCTACTGTGAATACTATCTGGACAGAACTAGAGAATTATATAGAATCCCTGGAATCCCTATATCCTACTGCAGTGTTTATCATTGCAGAGGATTTTAACACACGTTTGGGAGCCAACGATGTTAATTTGTACACACAATACAATCAGATTCTGGAACCAGATATCTACTTAGCCAGAGGTACCTCCCATTTGTCTAAAGATCATATTTACAGTAGCCAAAGTTGTAAGGCAGATGGACTTGCTAATATTAAACAGTATGATAGAGGGAGATAGGCCCGGGGAATATACCCACTTTACAAAGCATGGAGGCAGTGCTACAGATTACAATCTCATGATTTGCATATAAGTTTGTCATGGTGTTTGAGGTGGGCCCTTTTCCCTTCAATATATATTACCTTTAAATAAAACCTTGTAAAAAATAATTTTATGGTGATTTATTACAATAGTTAACTATTTCTGCTTTTTTACCTCAAATGCAATGTATGAAATGTTTATTATTATTATTATTATTATTATTATTATTATTATTATTATTACTGTTATGATTATTATGACTATTTATTGAATTTATATACTGTCCAATGCCCGGAGGTCTCAAGGCAGTTCACATAAAAGGACCACAGTATATAAAATGAAAATAAAAGCAATAACCCAATAATATCCCCCCAAAAGAGCCACATTTTAAAAGGATATGGAATGTTGATCAGGTCAACCAAAGGCCTGGCTAAAAAAGGAGTGTTTTGCCTGTTGCCTAAAGGTGTATAATAAAGATGCCAGGAGAACTTCTCTGGGGGGAGCATTCCATAGATGGGGAGCCACTGCAGAGAAGGCCTGTTCTTGTGTTGCCAGCCTCCGGACCTCTCAAAGAGAAGGCACGCGAAGAAGGGCCTCAGAAGATGATATCAGGGTCCAGGTTGGTTCATATGGAAAGAGGCGGTACCTTACCACTGTGGGAGTACCAAATGAAAATTCCAAATGAAGTGGGAGTGCCAGATGAAACTGTTTAGGTAAGTCTAGTTTGAGCTACCTGCTACTATAAGAATTAACAAATGATGTAGAATAAAGGAAAATTAAACTGTTCATTTATTTTTATTTCATATGCTTGGAGTAGACACTGAATTATATCTGGAATTCTCCTATGAAGAAAGGATGAACACCTCATTTGAACTGGTATTCATGTTCCCTTCTCCTCTGTCTGGGAGGGTATGCAGTGAGGAGGGATGTGGCAGGAGTATTTTCTGAATATTGTGCTGGCCTGCTTATGTTTGCTTTCTCTTCCCCAGGCAATCCATGCCTTGATGCTACTAGCACAATTTAATGGCAGGGAGGCCGTGGTCCCTGTAGCTCCCATGGTTTATCTATCATAACGGAATATTTCTTATAGGCTGATTCCTATGGGACTCATTGCTGAATTCCATGAGGTCCGACCATCCTATGTGAAAATTTTAAAAAACCTTTGTTTATCAGAAGTATGCAACTGGTTTAGGGATGGTAATTATGTTCCTGTGTTTTCTTGCTGATGGGGAATCTGGAAAATTGCCACAAATATGTTTTACATTATTATTTTTTCTTCTGGTTTGGGACAAGTAATCACTTATCACATAAAAATATTGAACCAATAAATAGCCAGAATTTTAGAGATTATATCCAAAATCCTGGATAATAATTATTCCCAATCCCTTATGTTTAAATAGCAAACACACCCAATAAAAGTCAACGGGCATTAAACCTGATTTACACTTCAGTCTAAGAATAAAGTGTATTCTTTCAGTGAGCTCTATGGCCCTTGTAATATATTTCGTGTGTGTTTTTTTTACAGCTACTACTACAAGCTTTCATCACAAAAGTATCTTTTGGGGAAACACTAGATGGCTACACTATGCTAACCTCCTGCAATTTTATTAATAAGTTTTTGCCATTCTCTGCTCACAGTATGCTTCTTTTGGCTGACTCGGAAAAGACCAGGGGGAAATGGAAGAGCTACAAGGTTCTAAGGAAGAAACGCTTGCAATGCATGTACAGTGTCTGATGAAAAACTTCAGAACTCAGAAAGGGACTTCTGGTGGTTAAGCAGAGGTAATGGTCCAATGCCCTGAAAAAGCCTTGTTCTTCTCAAATAGCTACCATTCTCCAGCCTCTGTCCCACAGTCCACCTGTCTCCATTTTCCAGACTCTTCTCACCTTCCATTTCCAAATCATCACCCCAAAATTAATCGGTCAGTCCAAGTTAACCTGGCTACCCGAATCACAGAACCAGAATCTATTATGCAAAGTAGCCATATGCAGATTGGCTTAATTTGTGTCATAGGTTTTTGAATAGAAGGCAATATTTGGATATACCGTATTTTTCGCTCCATTGGACGCAGTTTTTCCCCTCCAAAAATTGAGGGGAAATGTGTGTGCGTCCTATGGAGCGAATGCAGGCTTGTTCCATAGCTGCGCGCAATCCCTCCGGCAGGGGGAGGCTGCATGGGGCTATGGCTTCTTTAGCCCTGCGCAGCCTCTCTCGGCAGGGAGAGATTGTGCGGGGCTAAAGAGGAAGCCAAAACAGCCAGCGTGATCCATCCCGCTCACTGCCTTGGCTTGTGCCATAGCCGTGAACAACCCCTCCGGCAGGGAGAGGTTGTGCTCTTTGGGGCTGGGGGGGCAGTTTTTTATTGATTTCCCCGTCTAAAAACTAGGTGCGCCCTATGGTCCGGTGCGCCTTATGGTGCGAAAAATATGGTATATAAACCCAATTGTTTATTATTTTCCACTGGAAGGTATGCACCTTATTTAAAAACAAAACAAAACAGAAGGCAGTATTTCTGACCCTGTGCTTCTCTTAACTACTGTACATTGAATTGTTGCTCCATGCATGCCTTTCCAAACAGAACCCCAGATTACCCCTTCTGTTAACTTCAGGTGCTTTTGCACGCCCATCAAGTTTCTTCTCCACCCACGCTTCCTTTTCTGGTAACTGATGTGCAGTATGATCTATGCATGTTTACTCAGAAGTATGTTCAATGGGATTTGCTCCCAGAAAAGTAGCAATCTAGCTGCTGGGTTCTGAACTTAAGTTTCTGAGCACTCTTCAAAGGAAACTCCCCACAACACACTTCAATAGTCTAGACTGAAGGTTATCGGAGCACAGGTAACTGTGGCCAGGCTCGCTCTGTGCAGAATGGAATTGTGCCCTAAGAGATGGCGTAAAAAGCTTTGAAATAAGTGAAGTGGGGAGGGGAGATCAAAAGCAGCCATGGGCCACAGGGACCAGGGGGGCCTCTCGTGTCAAAGCTACCTCAAACTGCACCTCCTGACTGGGTTCCTAATCTTTCACAGGAAATGCGGCCCCATGAAGATGGGGTTGAACACTAGTTATCTACCTCCTTTTTCACTGTTCCTATCAAAGCCTGAGTTGTGTGTTAATGTGCTTGTGGAAAAAACAGTACATGCTTTTTCTACCCCTGTAAAACTAGTACTGTATAACTCAAGAAATAGTTGGGGACATGCTCCAGTTTTCAAATTTGTTGGATCAAGTTTTCAAAGAATATTCTAACAAGTGTGGCACAGTAACATGGGAAACTATTCAAGCCCTTAGCCTTCATTGCTATCAAATAACCAAAGCAAATTCAATTAATGTCTGTATTTTAGATAAGTAATGCATTCCTTTGGCCCATTTCATATTTTGCGATATGAAGCCCTGTAGTTTATTTTCAGATTAATACGCTGATTTTAAACACACTGTTCAGACAAAGCAAGGGTGGGCTTCACTTTCAGATAACTGGTGCAATACAGTTCACTTTATGAAATACATTTAGGATCAGGGTACACATCACAAATACAGTTTCATATTATTGCTCCATGGTTTATAGATAACAAGGCCCCCATGTTTAATACTTATTACATTTATCATAAGTGATAGAACATAACTCTCTTTTCTGGTTGCATCTATTTAATTACTGCTTTCCAGAAGGAGGAGAGAATTCTTCATTTCACTCCTGGATTCTAGCTGTCCCAGAACAACTTTTGGCAGTTCAGGTTAGTGGGAGTTCTAAAAATGAATTATTTTACTCCCTTTGACTAATACTCATGAGCAGGTGTCAGAAATGATGAATGTGCAGCAAATTGCAAAAGTCATCCATCTGCCTACCGCAGGGAACTCCCTGAAAAGCTCTTGTTTTATGGAGGCACCAGATTTTTTAATAACTGTGCCTTATTTTTATTAGGCATTTCAGAAAAGAGGGAAAAGACAAAAGGTTACCTACTGCTATGACAGGCCACAAAGAGCTTTAAAAGGTGAGGAGCCATTTCACATTCTGAGAGGTTTCACTTTTAACAAGGCAATACAAGGCAAGTCTGGCATTATATAGTCTTTTAATTCAATATCAAAGCCCTCAGCAAAACAGGAGATGGGGGGGGGAGGGGGCTGTTTGATAAGGAGGAAGTGACCTGAGCAAGAAGCCTCATAGCTCCTGAGAACCCAAGATGGATTAGTTAGGAGGAGGAAAATCTGGGCATCAGCAAGGGATGACAACTTGGGTGGCCTTGGGCCAAGAGACGGCATGCTTCTCCTCCAGTGTACTGCTTTGACCCTTCCTTACACAGAGGCTTCCCTCGTGAGTTTCACAGCACATCTTGAGAAGCCCATGCCAAAACACAGTAAAACTGCAGGTTCATTCTCCCCCACCTCAATGCAAATATGGGAGCTATAAACCTTGTAATATTCCTAAAGTCACACAAGTTAAAGCAATAACTACAAGTTAAAACAATAACTACACTCTCATTTTGCAGGCAGGTTGCTCAGTACAATAGATGCCCAGTGGAACTCTGACATCTGTGCAGTGTCGTTTTCAATCTGAGCAGCCCCACACCTCAATAACAAAGGCCCCTCTTTTCATTGAACGTTGTCAGATTCAGACTGCATTTGCAATCTGTGTCTTATATAGATATTTAAACCATCACTATTGAAACAGCTGTCTGAACAGCACAGTTCCTAAACAATAATCCAGGCTGCATCTCTGAGACATTGAATCAGTGTGCAATGTACACACACAGAGCTTATGTGATCCATCTCATTAATAAAAAGTTAAGAAGGGATCCACAGAAAGGCTGTTTGCAATGAAGACAAAAATGAAACTCTCATGAATATGTGAAGCAATCAACAGGGAGAAGCACAACTTGGCAAACTGCTGACAGCTTGCCATTTTATACAAGTCAGGCTAAAGATTCTGGTGACAATTTGAAGGTAGCTGTTTATTGTGTGTACACTCATCTCATTTTCACCTCAGATAAACAGGTTTTCCAGGTTTTCCCAACTGTTTCAAAAGTTTGCAACAGGAGGCAGTTCCCTCTGTATTCCCCAACAGCCCCAGATGGAGAGGGAAGGTTGTCTGCTTCAGCCTGAGTGAGCTTCTCCTCAGTCCTTAGTCATGCAGGAATGCTTTGAAGTTGCACCAGGCATGCCTCCTCCTCAGCTGTCTCATGCAACCCTTTGGCGTAGGGGTGCGGAACCTCGTGGCCCACAAGGCCATTTCCCCCAAACCACACCCATCTGTTAATCAGCTGACATCACTCTGATGGGTGGGTGACATCAGCTGATGGGGGAGTGGGGTTCAATAATATATAACTGGTGCATGCAGCCAAAGCATCAGGATTTAACACCCCGCCCACACAGCAGCTGATGAGAGAACTGGCAAGCACAGCATTGCACCCTACTCCCCCTCAGATACATGGGTGGTGGGTTGAATCCTGCTCAGAGCCTAGCAGAGAGCAAGACTGAAGTCACTATTCATCAGCTGGTGAGCAGAGGGTTCAATCCTGTTGGGTGCTGCTTCACCAGAGTGTTTGTCCCCTGCAGGAAACAGGCTGGTGAAGCTGACTTCACATGTCAACTCTAGACAGATGGGCAGGGCCACCCAGCTAGCTGTCACCTGATGTCATCATGAGGTCAGGTGATTGGCTGGTGGGTGGCCCTGCCCACCTGTCAAAGCTGGACTTCAGGGGAGAGGGAGAAAAGGTAAAGATCTGGACTGACTCCTGCTTGAAGGAGAGTGCAGCAGGCTCCCTTTTGCAGTATAGCTGGAATTTTAAGAGGGAACAGGACTTCTCTCACCGTGGCAAGATTGTTAACTTCTACCGTGGGTCATGGCCTATCACATTTCACTTGCTGGCCCCAACGAAAGCTGCTTTTGGGAACCCTGCACAGGATTGTTGAGGCACCCCTTGTTCTACTTCTGGATATCAGCAAATCCAGCCACAGCAGTGAGACAAAAGAAACGTACATGTATGCCCCGGGAGGCTATGCCTCCTTCAAACCTTCCTCAAAAACTGTTCCTGGTTTCCAGCATTCCTAACTCAACACACCATTTACATAAATTCATATAATCTTAGGTTGAGACTTACGCAGCCAATATCGCTCGCAAAAGATCATCTGCTACTGGTAGCCTGAAGGACTTGCATATAGTCCTGCACTTGTCGCTGGCCAGCAGTCCGCATCTGCACAAACAGAAATGTTTCTCATGGAATTCATTTTTTAAATGAAAATAGAAAAATGTAAAATGCCTGGTTTAAGAGGTGTCAATACCTGCATTAAAAAAATAGTATCCTGGAAAAGATGGTGGGAAAGCTTTTGGAAAGGAAAGCTTCTTAAAATGCAGTCCAGTGACTCTTCCTTGCCTTCAAGCTGCTCCATTGTGTGGAGCTTTGAGTACCAGGGAAGGCTAATACTCATGCCCACTTATTAGGGTCAAGGGCAGCAGCTCAGAGGTAGGTCATCTGCTTTAGCTGCAGAAGGCCCCAGGTCACTCCCCAGCACCTCCAGACCCTGTTCAAACTCCTAGAAAGCCACTGCCAGCCCATAAAGACAATAAAAGCTAGATGGGCCATTGGCCTGACTTCCTGTTTCTTTTTTCTGAGCCACCAGCCCACCTGTCCCATCTCAGTGCTTCTGCCAGGGCCTCCCCCTCATGCACCCTCAAAGAAGGACTGCAGCTCTCTGGATCTCCTGATCAGCTGCTTGGCAAAGGAGAGAAAAGTAAAAAAAAGAAACCACCACTAGGCACCAGGCTCATCTGCCCACCCAAATGACACCCACACCCCCCACACCCCAGAAATCCCTTTTGCTCAAGCACTTTGCCTCCAGGATGCTAAAATGTGCTGAAGGCCAGTGGGAGACAGATTGCTATATTTGCTTCCAAACCTGGAGCTTTGAATTAACAGATTGCAGACCAAAACAATTAAGTCAATAGGATTTAAAAATTGTTCCCTGTAATAATTAGATTCAGACCATAACAGTGACACTGGATTCTCAGAGCAGCAAAAAGGACACGCCCTGCCAGACAAAGAAGGGAGGCAAAGAAGATACACTGGGTCTATCCAAAATGCTGCAAAGGACTTTGAGACAGACATAATATTTTGCCTATGTTCAATGTAAGGGTAGAAGCAAAGCTCTCCGATCACTTAAAGCAGAAGGACACTCCCAAACCACCATAGGCAAAGCAAAGGACTTTAAGGTCTACAATCCAAAGCAGAGGAAGTACTAAACTTACTTCCAAGTAGATGTGATTAGGATCAGAGTGTGATTCCCACTAATTCCAATGGGAAAATCAACATGGACAGAGATGGCCTTCCTCACTAGGTGAGGCCACCACATTTCCAGGAGGGGCTTCATAGAAACTCAGCTATTTCCTCATACCTAACGGAAACATCTACATCCAGCTGCTTACAAGCCATTAGCATCAGAAATGCAGAAGCTGAATAAGAACAACTGTTTTGAAAGTTCAGAAGCTGTATCCTACTCACAACATACACCTTCTGTAAATATATTATAACTTCTCTGTTACCCCCTTGCACCCTTTAAGTACTTAGCTATGTACACAGTCATTCCTTACTTGCTCCGGTCATTGTACACAAGCACTGCCAAGAGTTGGCCAAAATTCTCAAAGCTATTTTTCTTAAGTTGTTCCTGGGCCACTGCTAGAAGATAGGTGGTGTCCATTTCATTCTTATCTCTCAAGCTATAGTATCGCCCAAGGGTCATAATTTCATGTTCTGATAAATTTCTATCTGAGATATTCAACAGCAAATTTCTGAGGAAGAAAAAAAAATGTATATTATAATTGCTTGCATGAAGTGTACCTGAAAAGAGCAACAAATGTATACAGCATTTTCTGAAGTGGCCTTGCATTAGTACAAAACTGCGTTGGCACAAAACATACCGCTAATTTTTAACTAGCATCTACATTAAATCTTATTTTCGATGAGGTTCAACACAATGAATTGGAATGGAAATTAAAAAATGAAATGGAAAAATACATACAGGCATCCATCATTTTATTTGTAGGCTGCCTTTCCATAGTTAAAACCATGCTCAAGGCGGCTTACGACATGAAAAAGGACATAATTACAAAAATATCAAAGGTAGTATAAACAATGAATGAATCACATCAAAAAGTTCACAACCAAATCCAACAATTTCCACATAAATCATAAGATCTAAAAATAAAGATACAAAAAATTAATATCAATAACAGCAACAACCCCCCTAGCAAAAAAAAAATTCCCTAAACAATACCCCAACTCCACAATGTCGTAACTGCTCATAATTGTGCTTTTGCAGCTGTTTTATCTACTCATCCAGCATAAACACTTTTTTGAATAGCTGCATGTAGAAATAATGACTAATTCATGTAACATGGAAACAAATATATTATTTTTTAAAAAAACACCAATAAACCTTCTTCAAAAGTGGTTATATTTAGGTGATGCACAATCTACTGATTTGGTAACAATATTTTTTTGTTATTTTTCTTTTGCTTTCCAGGGTGTTCTGAAGTGGCTTTGCAATAAGAACAAAAAGTAAACTCAATCTGTGTCAAGATTTTCTTAAAGCTATCGTGTTGTTAAATTGATTGCACTATAATTTGAAAGTGTTGGTTTGCAAAGTTCTCTTCAAATTATTACACATGTTAAAAAACACATTGCACAGGATGGGTTTAAGTCATAACAAAAGCCAAATATTTCAAAGAGATGTATGGATGCTTGCTCAAAATCAGTATGACTTTTCCTGATATAAGAAATTCTCAGAAATATAAAACCTCAATATGTGCATGGTACTTTGCCATTTGATTTTCATTTCAATACAAAGACACAACAACCATGCACATTACTTTAAACATCCAAATTGAGTCCCTGAATATGATAAAGATCCATCCGTGCTTACAAAACAGTGCCCAGCTGTAAAATATGTTTGTAGAAAATGGATCAAACCAGGCCATTAAAACGTAATGCCAAATCATCAACTGGCATTACGAGAACAAAATTTGGGATCACACTTTAGCTTTCAAGGAAAAAACAAGCAAATCATCCGTTTCCAGGCTAGATGGAAAATAAGATAAAGGGTGGGGGAGAGCACAGTAACTGGAAGCTTCAAAGCAGAGTATAATTTTTGCATATTTTCTGCCCAGATGAAAATGACTTGGAAGTGGAGTTTGAAGATCCTAGTTTAAACATTTTTACTGTTTCAGGCCAGTGTCCTACAAAACACAGATTTGCAGGAAAATACCCTTAATTAAAAGACAAGGAGAAAGTGAAAAAAGTTTGCGTTTCCACAGGGTGGTTTCGTGTTTACTTTGACAATGTTTCTGCACAGGACACAGGTCTGTAATTATTGCATGTATCAAGAAAAAGGCAAACATGTATTAAATGTGTTCGATGGGATTTATGTAAGTGTGCATAGACTGCAGCCTTAAGGATTTCAAATGACAGAAATTCTCGTATAATGAAAGAATAGGACTGGAAGTCAGGAATAGAATATAGGAACAATAAAGTGGGTTTGTCATCTGCTTCAGTTTTGCACGCATCAGTGAGGCTTTTGTGTTCCAACAAGAACCTTAGGAACAGGGTGAGGTGCGCATCATCAGAACATGCCAGCAACCAGAGTCAGGTGTGTGGACCAAGGCTTGAGACCTCACACCTCTTTTTAAAAAATGGATCTCGGGCAGCTGGAAAACCCTCTGTCTGAATCTTTAGAGAGCAACTTCTAATCAGAGTGGGAAACGCTGATGAACTAGATGGTCCAAAAGTGTGACTCAGTGTAAGGGAGCTTCACACATCTTAGGCAGTATACACACCATAGATTTAAAGCACATCGGCCCTCCCCATAGACTACACTGGTACCTTAGGTTACAAACGCTTTGGGTTACAAACACTTCAAGTTGCAGACTCTGCTAACCCGGAAGTAGTACCTAGGGTTAAGAACTTTACCTCAGGATGAGAACAGAAATAGTGCGCCGGCGGCACGGCGGCAGCAGCATGAGGCCCCATTAGCTAAAGTGGTACCTCAGGTTAAGAACGTTTTCAGGTTAAGAACGGACCTCCGGAATGAATTAAGTTCATAACCAGAGGTACCACTGTACTGGGAACTGTAGCTTATTAAATGTTGGCGGGGGTGTGTGAAAATGTGCTTTAAGAGTAGGGTGTGTATGCAGCCTGTGTGTATTCACTGCACCTATCATTTATAGCAATGAGACTGCCAAAACTCCACACAATATGTCCATCCTACCAAAAGATACAAATTCAGGTCAGAACAAGACTCCATAGGTGCTCCACAGGTACCACTGCTAAGGACCTTGTGTTAGTTAACCTGTTTGTGCTCTATGTAATAGAGAAAGCCAATATCCAACATCCTAGTAGATTTTCTCTCTCTGTTATTGATGATAGGAACCTCACAGAAGATACCCTAAACTTAAACTGCCTTTCGTCTAGGCATTCAGAGACTTACCTAAATTCATCATAATCAATAGTGGTGGTGTGTTGAGGATCAGCAGCTGCAAAAATCTGCTTAATCTCTCTTGATCGAGGTTCTCCTATTGCCTTCAGTTTGTCCAAAATTACGCAGATATTGGCCATAGGAAACTGTAAAGAAAGGGTCCAGGTGAGACTAACAGAACATGTGTGTGTGTGTGTGTGTGTGTGTGTGTGTGTGTGTGTGTATATATATATATATATATATATATATATATATATATATATACACACACACACACACAAAGTACTAATGCACAGCAGCTTGAAAACTACAGTAGCTAGTTATTCATATCCTTTATGACAAAGACATGCATTAGTTGCATTATATTTGCATTGTTTTTAAAACACCAGCACTGAATCCCAAAGTAGCTTTTATAAAAAGTTTTCAAAGTGATGCCAAGTTCAACCTGAGAAAATCAGTGCCAGTCAAAGACATTGTGCTGCATAAGATGTGGCACCCCCTCCATGTACAGAAGCCAACTGAACTTGTTGCAGAATCTTACTTCAGCACCGGAAATGGAACAGCATTCACCATTTGGGAATCTTACACAACAAATCAGAACAAATGTTCAATAAATAGTGGTTGGCATCTAATCTCCCTGCAAACTTTGCTCAAGCACATCAGGATGAACATTCAATAACAGGTTGTCTGGAAGTGACCCTAATGCAACTTTATTGGAACATGGCTATTTCATTAGAATACGTTACGTACGTAGTTGCCCATAACATACGACTTTTTAAAAACAGTGCCCCTAGCGCTGTACTATCCCTTTCAGGATCCTAATTTTATCTCTATTTGGTTGTTCTTTCCCCCAAGGGCTCTTGCACAACGCCTTTGTGGAGAAGGAACCATAACAACTATCAGATGTTCTTATGGATTTTGTTTGGTTAGCTTCGACTCCTTTATCTTTTGCATGGGGAAATTAACTGGTACAGTGCAGACTGTATCAGCAGTTCTCTTTTTTGCTTTTGCTGATTTATTCTTCCAGGAACAAAGGCGGGATTAGGACATTATGAAAGTCAATCTGCGAGCCTGAATCATCAGGCACAAAGTGCACTCCATGACATTTACCAAATACATTATTTGGTATGTATCTCGCAGAGAACAGGTTGAGAACATGGACCCGTTTTTCTCACCGGGTCGTTTTCAAATGAGACAACGGTGGCTCTGTGTTGATCTTGGGGGTGAATAAACAGTGGTTTTCAGAGCCACCATTATTTAAGCAAGATAATAAAACTCCATATGCTTTAAAGGCCAAATAAGGATTGGAAAGCACAGCTTGCCTCATTTGCATGTTTCTCCATGTAGTTGAAAGCATACTCATCAGCATCCACCAAAAGAAAGACGTGTCCATGGAAACACACTTTAGCTCCGACATACAGATCCTTTGCTGTGTAGTACTCAGACAGTTCAGCCTTATATAGCTCTTGCCCAGGCTTCTTAACACGACCTCTTTCCAGGAATTTCCCACCAATTATCCCTGTAACAAGAGAACAATAAATAACAAGTTGCATATTTCAGAAAGAAACCAAAGAAACTGCACCCTCAAATTTCCTATCAGCCAACTGGCCATACCACAATATTTATTTCCACCTTTAAATGCAGATTCCTTGATATGGCCATTTCAGTGTCTGACAAAGGAGTTTCTCATCCTTCCTCCCACCCACAACAGCTAAGTGCATCCCTCATCAAGTTTCTTATGTGGGTTGGGAATGGTATGGGGTGCGGTACAGGAGCCTGCTGGGGAGGAAGATGAACGTGACCCACTGATTTCAATGGGTTGGATTCCACGTTATGTTAACTTAATGAATTCCTGAAAGTAGGGGAATGGGAAACTTTCCTTCCATCAATTTCCTTAAGTTATCTTATCATCCAAGCCTAGGGTGATTCCCATCAGTCTCCCACAACCCGTCACACATTGTTCAGGAGTGTCTCCAGCCCTCAGGAGAGGTTTTTCAAGGGGCTCCTGTGGCTGAAAGGAGATGGGAAACTTTCCATGCATAAACTTCCCTAAGTTAGTTTATCCTAGAATCCAGGCCATTGAAATCAATGGGGAAAGTTAGTTATCCCTGACCTTTGGGCCATGCAAGCTGGACTGATGAAAGCTCAGTTGAATAACATGTGGAGGTACCACCTGGTCAACCCCAGATTTACGAAGTACTTTTATATTCTGCCATTTTCCATTGTGGAATGGAAGTCTTTATGCTCTCAGGGAGTCCACTATCCAGGCACCGACCCAACCAGAGACCCTCTTAGCTTCAACTAAGTGGCAGCTGCAGCATGTGCCCTCAGATCATTCCCTTGGACATATAATACAAGCAGTACATGAACTCTGGTATGCCTGTGGTTCATTTCCTGCTTATATCTGCACTCCCAACCAAAAGCCCCAAAGCATGCATTAGGCATCATAAAATGTTTCATATGTATTATTTGGTGATATAAGTGTCATAAAAAGGGATGGGCAATACAATGAAATTCCATTTAGAGTCCAAATTATAAGTAAATGCAGAACCTATAATGCTTTATTCAACCTGAATTTGGTTCAGAAATCCTCCTTTCACAATAAAACTGAAAGGTGAAAAATCCATTAAGGTAAAATTCAGGATCTGACTTAAGCCTGTAAAAGCATGAAAATTTAAGAGTCAAGAATAGAAGCCAGGTCACAACAGCTTCCTCCCATCTAGTTACTGATGCATATAAGACCATCAGTTTGAGCAGACAGCTGCATTATCTAGTCAACAAAAGCTTTTAATGCCATTATGGGTTCTGGGTTTCTTCACTTAGAGACATTTACTTTCTAGCAACTATAAAATAATTTTTGCAATGAAAAAATATATGGAAAAATAAAACCAATTATTCAGAAGGTACTGACAAAGACAGCACAGCCCAAACTACTCTCTCTCTCTCTCTCTCTCTCTCTCTCTCTCTCTCTCCCCCTCTAGTGTAAAGATCTGGGAGGTTGGAGAAGGTGCAGTATTTTGTTTTCAGAAATACAGTACAACACAAAGTATACCATCTTGTTTACCCGAGCACAAACAGCACCTAGGAAAGAGTTTCTATCACTTCCTCTTGTTGCAGTTCCCCAGAATGATGGAGTATACCAGACCCAACCTTCTTGTATGAATTTTGAGGGTGATGATAAACAAGTCTGTCCCCATTCCTATCACCACTAGTTGAAGAAAGAATGGCTACTAGTCTTATCAGCTGTTATCACAGATGGGGAATTTGTGGCCTTCCATATGTTGGTCTTAGTCTGAACTCCCGTCATCCCCAACCAATGGCCATGCTGCCTGGGGCTGATGGGAGTTGGAGTCCAGTGACAGCTAGAGGGGCACTGGCTCCCAATCCCCGGGCTATCCAATGGCAGTAAATGTCTCTGAACACCAATTGCTGGGAATCACAAGTTGGGGAGAGGAGTATTGTGTTCAGGTCCCACTTTCAGGCTTCCCAGAAGGATCTGGTCAGCCAAGCACAGGAGTCTAGAAAAAGCCAGAAGCCAGCTCACACATCCCTTAGGATTGCCATTTTCATTGCCAATGGAGCCTTCACCCTAGCCTTCACACACCAGCAAACTACCCAACCTACCCAACCGCAGGCAGTACCCCCATCTTGAAAAATATGCACAGCTGCCTCTGAGGCAAAAGGGGCCACAAAGTGCACCAGATAATTATCATAAACACTGGGAGAGAAAAGGGTATAATCCCCTTCCATCCCCCTGCCCCACCTACGGTACCAACAATGAACCATCATCCAAATCCAACAGACTCTACCACCTGCGATCCATTTAGGCCTGGGAATTGCAGTTGCATCGCGTAATCTCCTTAAAAGCTAAACTGCATTAAATTCTCAGACCACCAATACATTACTGAAGCATCAGGAAAGTGCACCTAAATTTGCTTTCCCCTGCCCCCCATACAGCGTACTGCATATTAAATGCCCATACAAAATCAAGTACTCTTTTGCTACCGTGGAAAATGGTGGGTTTCAGTTTAGATATCTCTATCCAGTTACGCAGTTTATGGCCAGAGACAGCAGGAGCTTTTATTGGTGATTAACACCTGTATCAGAACAAATTGGGGGGGGGGGTATGACCAAATTGGAGGAGGCAGCTACCACAATTACATACCACCCAGATACTAACCAGAGGACATGCAGCCTATGAAGTTGTGATTTTACACAGCCTTGTATTTAAGGATTTGCCTGCTAGCCATAGGATATCTCCTCATCATAGAAACGCCCTCCTTTTTTCCTCTGCTAGCCCCCAACAGACTAGCAAAACATTAATCTGCAGGGCAGGGACTTTTGTAGGCTTGTAGACAAGACTGAATAGTAACCTATGTGTCCGGGGCATGCAAACATGCTACAACAATTTGGGTTTTTAGAAATAAGCAAATGTTTAAAGATTCCTGCACATTCAAGCCTTCATCCTCAAAGGAGTTTGACCACTGTGTCTCTGCATGATCCATTGTTATGCTGGCACTAGCTGGTTCCAATACAGCTCTGCTAGGGGTAGGTAATCCTGGGATAGTGCTACCATTTCTAACGCAACAGGTCTGTTTGCCTTCAAATGTGTGTGCCTTGTGTGTCCCTGCATGAGTTATTTCTCGCATTTATTTCCACCCAAGTGACGAAGGTTGTGATCCTTTAATATAAATAAATAGCTAAGGCCCTCTGCCCTTTTCACTAGAATTACCTAGAACTGAATCTGCTCTCTCACCTGTATTTCGCTGGGGAGGCTCAAACACTTGAATGGTGTCATCACTCAGATAATAAGAAACAATGAACTTCCGGTCTTTGTCAATGGGATCAGTAGTAATAAATTGTGCAAGAAATCGCAGTAAATTACTTTCGAGGCCTTGCCTGTAATAGCAGAAGAGGTACTAATTCAAGATTTGTCTCCTTTTCCTTTACATGGAGAAATCCTGCCATTTGTTTAGTAAAACAATTAAAAAGTTAACAGTCTTTGGTCAACTTTTACATCAGTTTGAACCACTGAGAAGATTGCCATTACCCATGCCCAGGTTTTGCCTTTAATGAGTTTGTTTTTGTGTTTCCAAACACATTTTTGTTTGGGGGTGGGGCGGAATAGCCAACCTAAGCTTAAGCAGTAGCAAAATATCAGAAGCTGTTTACATTCTACAAAGTGTTCACTCTGTGAGGTAGCTGATTAAAAAAGCAGCATACAATTTTACAAACTAAAACAATAAATTGTAAATGGCACTCCAATAACCACACCAGACAAGAAACACATGATTTTATGGATCTGGAGTTACTTGGCAGGACACGACCACACACTACCCGCCGCCCCTGCTCAGGTGAGCTACTAATAAAGGAGACCATACAGTTGAATGGGATCAAACCAGGCCACGACTTTATTGCCTACAGATGAAGTGGTTTGACATAGACATTGGGTATGCATTTTTTTCTGGGCTGCCTACCAGAAATGACATCAGGATCAACCCAGCAGCAGGGATTCCTATGACTTACATCAAATAGGGGGATCCCCGCCTCTAAGAGTGCTGAGGCCCAAGTCCCCCGTCTGGGCAAATGGTCAGAAGCAACTCCATCACGGATCCCTTTAACGGGATATCCTATTTCTGGAGGGGAAGGTGAGGGTACAACCCCCCCCCCAACCAAGGCTGAAAATCCCCCAGGTCTTGCACTGAGCTTGAGCCAACAAAGCCCAGCAATTGTGATCCCACAAAGAAGAGCTGGGCATCGGGGGCTGGTGTGAGCTATTTTAAATCCCTCAGGAGAAGGCCTGAGGGAAGCCTGATTGTTCCCGAGAGCCTGCCCCCTGAGAGCCTAGCCCTTCGCACCATTGGCCAATTTGGCAGGCTGACACAGAGCAGGATTTCAAGCCAGGAATGGGAGCTGAAGCTCGTGCTCCGGCAGGGATCAGACCCCGACACCCAGCCCTGCATCGTCAGCAGGAGGGGAGGCACTGGCCATCCCACAAAGCTACCGCACCACCAAAAAGGGGGTAAGCGGATATGTCTGGGCTCTCCCTCCATCATTCTGCTAATAAAAACTCCCAAGCAAACCATAGTAACACAGAAGCACTGATTCCAAAAAAAGTTTAACAAAACCCAGAATCCCTTACAAAACTGATAAAGCATCACTAGGCAGCACAGCATGTGATTAGACAGTGGAAACAGGAAAAGTAAATGGGAAAACAAAGGAAGGAGAGGACAGCATCTCTCCCCCATTACATACTGGACCCTAGTGTGTCACTATTGTGGTTCTTGTTATCTCTTTTAGAGCTAAGCCTTTGAGATTAATGAAAACAGGCATGTATGGTAGGAACACAGACTCTAAATTCTGAAAATCTATTATCTGCTTGACTCATAAGAATTATGAATATTACAAAGCCCTTTTGTAAAATCGGTTGACATAAAAACGTTTAATGGTAATTTCCCTCCCCCTCTCACTTTCCATTTCAGGAATTGAGGGGAGGGGTAGGTTCCAAATACTGCTTTTGCTCAGATACCTGTCTTTTTCCATGAATTTCTTGAAGTCTTTTTGGGGTGGTTTGGGAAGCAAGCCCGTGCAGGAGCAAAGGGAGTCCTCTTCAGAGCCAAATCCATGATACGGTGGGAACTTTCTTTCTACTTTCGGAGGAGGTGGCGCTTTGTACGGAATTGGAGTAAAGTCCTCTGTAACACAAAATTGGCAACTAACATTTCACTGTTCAGTTCCTGAATATGTTAAGAATGGCACTGCATTTCAATATAGGAGTTCTCAATCTAAGGAAACAAAATTGTTCTCCCCTTTTGGCAGATATATTACTGAAGAATAACGTGTGCACTTTAGAAAAGCAAATGTTTCCCCTAAACAGGAAAGCCCAATTTTGAAAATATTTTTCAAGTTGTTTCCTCTGGGAGCATACTGTGATTGATATTTTTCTCTGCTTTCTGTCAACTTCTCTCTATGGATGGGAAAAACCGAAATGTTTCCGTGAGCCTTGGGAGACTGCCAACAAACAAAAGTCCTTCTTATCTTTGCAATGGGCTCAGCCTTTTCAAACCTGTCTTTTCCACTCTGTGTTCTTTTCTTAAATGCTGCCTTAATCCCGGTGAATTGATCTGCACTCATCTCATAAACATAATTTACTCGTTGACATCATTACCATAGTCAACAATGTATAACTTGCATGGGAGCACCCAACCTTTTACATAGTGACTGCCGGGTTAAATAAAACTATTTGGGGGTTAAGCCAATTCATTTCCATTGAGTTCACTTGGTTTATATCAGTACATTTTTGCTGTTTAAAAATAATAATCATGGGCAGACATCCACACATGGCGGTTGGAAAAAAAACAACAACCAGATCTGAGAAGGATGCGTGTGCAGAATTAGAAAGTAATGGTGGGCATGTGTCCTTTGAGAAGAAAGAAATGTAGCGTTTTCCAGTGTATGGGTAGCCTGGTGCCTCTGGGTTTCAGGGCTTGCATAACAAATATGACTCTGATTACAATCTCTCTTGCATACCAACAGTGCCATCTAGTGCAACGCTAGTGGATGCACTAAAGAGAACTTGCATGTTGAAATGGCGTCCCAAAGGAGGCCAAAAAAGTGGATGGACTGGGGAA
The DNA here is from genome assembly GCF_965112155.1 of Podarcis liolepis. NCBI lineage: Eukaryota > Metazoa > Chordata > Lepidosauria > Squamata > Lacertidae > Podarcis > Podarcis liolepis. Next base: position 49,819,310 of record NC_139558.1, read on the forward strand.
CAGCTTACTTTCCTCCTACCAGGCAATTCACGGACTACCCTGGCTTCAGTCTGAGATAGGAATATATTGTTCAATGGGCCCTGAATTAAGAGAAGCTGCTTTCCTCCCCCAGGAACATTTTTGCCACTTTGCTTGCTCGGGAGGTGGGTAGTGACAAAAGCCTTCCCCCAAAGCAGCCGCAGATTGCCTTTAGCTGAAGGATTCCAGGTAGAAACACTGGGGCAATGTTAGAGACAAGGAGGTATAAACCCTAGTAAAAGTTAACAACCTTTTAGTACTACCTATCTGAATTATTTAGGGTGATGCTTAAATCTCCAACTGCATTCAATGATAATTAAAAGGGCTGAACTTTAACTGGATGAATCTGCTATTTTCATTTTTCAGTCTTAAGTGCAGTATGCCCAGACTTCCACATCAGTTTATGCTTTTTATTATTATTAAAGTGCTCCCCAAACTTCATATGCATTTTAGTGCACATTCCTCCTAATACAGAGATGAATAAAATCATGCATGGTGTGGTTACAGAGACAGATTTTCTCCCTCCCTCGTAATATTAGAACTCGTGGACAGTGAAACTTAGTGTTGGAAGATTCAGAGCAGACATCAGGAGATACTTATTTACACTTGTCGGCACCCATCTGTCTCAAAAGACAATGCAGTGCACCTCCAGCGGCAAAGTCAAACCGCTGGAGTATCACAGCACCCACTGTGGCTGCAGAGACCTGTAACTCATAACCGCTGCCTCCCACATTGTTTTTGCTGCTTTGGCAGCACTGAAGGTTTCTCTCCAGGGCGCAAACCTGGGCAGAGTGTGTGGAGGTCCTGGGCTGTCCAGACGACAAGACCCCCCCCCCCCCGGCCTCGCTGATGTGGTCCAGTATGTCATCTACTTCCTCGCCTAAGTAATCAATGTCGAAACTTATGTATATAAATAATTTACCACAAATAGATAGGAGCAATCTAGGTAAAATTACTGCATAAGAAAAACTGCATTATATGCAGATTTAACTATATTTACTCGGAAGTAAGTTCCATTGATTTCAATGAGACTTACATTCAAGGAATTATGTTTAGAACTGTAGTTCCAATCAGCAATATATTCAGAAACTGATTAGGGGTGAAGTCAGCAGAGAAATATTTTTCCCCCTCAAACTGTAAAGTTACCCTGACATTTTCTAAAGTAATGAAAATATAGCAGCAAAAGACAACAGAAATGCCAGTAGATTTAGTGCAATCTGTGATAATTAGGATTTCACAATAGTACAATCAACTTGTTATTTTCTCTAAGCAGTGATGTTTTTAAAAGAATGTGACAGAGAACAGCTTTAAAAAGATTAGTTAATATATATCTCTGTGCTGAACACATCTGTCGTCTTTTGGTGAGTGGAGAAATTTTCGTTTTTGAACTCAAGTAATTTCTTGTCAGAGAGATAATGCATGGCATTTTGCCAAAAAAACAAAGCAAAACTTCCAATATATCCATCACATGCAAATACATAAACATTGGCTTTAAAAGATTACTCCAATTTATAGTGCATTAAAAATAGAGTTGTTGGGAAATTATGCCTCGGGGGGAATCCACGCAGCCCCAGATTTTGTGGGGAAATGTAATAACATCTGCCTAGAGTTCAGTTGTGTTCCAGAGGTTTCCCCTGTCACCTGGAATTCACTAGAAGCCTCTAATCATGAAGGTGCATAGGAAGCTGCCTTATGCTATTTGTAATCTAGCCCAGTATTGTCTTCTTTGACTGGCAGAGGACTTTCCCATCACCTTCTAACTGACCTTTTAACTAGAGATGACAGAGGTTAAACCTGGAACCTTCCGCAGGCAAACCAGGTGCTCTAAAACTGAGCTATGGCCCCTTCCCATAACCCCGTGGTGGGCTAATTATGTAACTGGCTATTTACATAATATCTTTTGTACCCTGACATAATCTGTCCAGAGGTGAGCACAGTGCAGATTCTGCTCTTCCTCCTGTCCCCAACGAGTTATTTATTTCTTGTTGCATACATTTATGATCCACCCTTCGCCAAATGGTCCCCCAGGGCAGGGACGTACACATTATCATTAAAACTAATTTTTATGTTGTTTCAAAGCTATCGATCGGGGCAGGCCCTATGTGTGTGGTGTGGCCGACAGCAAGTGTGAAGGGCACATGAACTGCTGTCTGCCCACAAAAGGCTTCGTTCAGAACAGAAGTCATAAATATGTAAGCTTGCTCAGATCAGTCACAAATGCCTGGCGTAAAGAGATGGTTGAGAGTAGCAATCAGGTTAGAGAATTGCCAAGGGGGGTGGTAAATGAAAAATAGGTCATATATGTACAACTGTTCCGCAGAGCAAGAAACTCTGGCGGGCGCTTGTGAGACCAAGAAAGTCCATCTTTCAAGCTCTCTTCTTTCCTCCTGTTACTCTGGCTCACACAAACAGTCCTCATGTGAGCCGTTAAAAACTTGGTCACCACAGGAAATAATGTATGAGGTGGCTATGATCCCTAAAACACACAGTCAGTTCAACATAATTAATATTTTTCCCCCTAGCATATTTTAAAACGCTTTGTTGGTCCAAATTCTCTCTGTGTATGTTATTACTCAGTACAGTGCCTCAATACAAGGAACTGGTCCAGATTCCAATGAAAGAAATGTAATACCACTGAGTGGAATTCAACTAAGTTTTACACAAAGTAGAGTCACTGAAATAAATGGACATGACCAAGTTAGGTCCATTCATTTCCATATGTCTGAGTAAAATGTTGTTGAATACCACTCACTGCTTTTAATGTTCTGGATAGCACCCTTCTGTTCTAATCTAGCAGCTGGTATCATCAATGGTAAGACTAGTAAGGTCTTCTCCATCCGTTTAAATGGTGGACCCATATCTGCATTGTACAAGTGGAGCTGTTTCATTTGCTGAAGCAACTAAGGCAGCCAAAACTGCAGGAATTCCATTATTCCTTCACTGGGCATAATCTACATTTTTGTTTCTTAATAAATATATTGTTTACGTATATTTCAAACCTAAACCTGTCCTAAGAATACAAAACTACTCAAAAATATTTTTACCCCCCCAAAAAGACGCTCCCCCCCCAAAAAAAAATAGCCACTCCATGTAAATCCACAGTTCAAAATTAGTACATAAAAGTATCAGTACTGTTACTTACTGACTCCATACTTTGTCCTATAATATTCTTTGGTAAATTCATCACAATCGCAGAGAACTATCTTTCTTCCCCAAACATTGATTACTGACCCTATGCTCAGGTCACAGTCTTTATAAAATTCCTGGTGCACTGCTCCTGTCTAGCAATAGGAAGGAAAAATACAAAAGTCTATATGAATCTCACATTGAAATGAAAGCTTTTTGGGGGAGTGGAAACTTGGCATAACATAAAAGAGGTGAGTATAACAAAATGTTTTATTTCACCACCACCACCACCTTCATTCCAACAAATGCTATAATACAGAAACAGAAACACTGGATTTTGTGGTGTGCATTTTTTTTTAAAAGGAATCTTCCTTGCTTCACATAGCACATACGTAGAGATCAGAAAAAAATGAAGTTGCATTCTGTAAAGTATAATTACAGAAACTAGCTTACCTTACGATTGTCCAGAATGTAACGGCCTTTATTTCCTACTAATCCTCCAAACACATTCAGGACTGTCCGATCTGTGATTGTACCAGGCTGGTACAGTCCAATTGGACCATACTGGGGGCCAAGGAGGGAGAGGAATAGGCTGTTAATATCTGTAACTATCAGGGCAACGTAAGAGAATATCCTGCGTTATCTGGTACCTGAGGCTCTACAAAATACGAGGAGGTCACCTAATGCCAGGTCAGGCTACCTGTCCACCTGGCACAGCACTGCCTACTCAAGCAGAGGTCTTTTGCATCACCTGCCACTGATACTTTCAGCTGGAGATGCAAGAAAGTGAACTTGAAACCTTCTGCCTGAAACACATATACCACTGAGCTATGATCTGCACTCTTATTCCATATCACTATTATCTTATTTATTTCCTTATATTTCTATATATTTCTTATATTTCTATATATTTTATTTTTATATATTTATATTATACATTTCTATATTTTCTTATATTTATATTATCTTATTTATTTTCTTACATTTCTGCTTTCTCTTACAACCTAAGGTGGCATAATGTGGTTTCCCCTTCTAAACCACTGAGCCTCATGGGCTTGCCAATCAGAAGGTCGGAGATTCAAATCCCCGCGACAGGGTGAGCTCCCGTTGCTCTGTCCCAGCTCCTGCCAACCTAGCAGTTCAAAAGCACGCCAGTACAGGTAGATAAATAGGTACCGCTGCAGTGGGAAGGTAAATGGCGTTTCCGTGCGCTCTGGTTTCCGTCACAGTGTTCCGTTGCGCCAGAAGCGGCTTAGTCATGCTGGCCACATGACTCAGAAAAACTGTCTGCAGACAAACGCCTGCTCCCTTGGCCTGAAAAGCGAGATGAGCTCCGCAACCCCAGAGTCCAGGGGTCCTTTACCTTTACCTTACCTATCCAGGTAGTGAATAGAGCTAAACCTGTTTAAAATAAGCAAGGTGGGAGCCTCAAGTGCCTTCAGACCAGGCCCTGGCCATGCTGAATATAATGATATACGTGAGCTTCTGAATCCACTATGGTATTACCACTGACATCAAAGGCCAAGCATGATAAAGGAAGAGATGGGTGAGATCTGCGGCTGTTGCTATGCAGAACTAACAGGTCATAAAGGATATTTCTGAATTATGAATTAAGCCACTAAGAGTTTTGCGCAAAGTCAAAATTTAGTGTCACCACTTGCATCCCATTCTACATCATAGCAGAGGCTCCTCCTGCAGTGCCCCGAAGACCCTGCACCCAGTGCAACCAAACCAGTCTCGCTCCCCTAAGTCCACCTCTGGGAACAGATTAGAAACTACCTTATACTGAGTCAAATCATTGGTCCACCCACCTCAGTACTATAAATAGTGACTAGCAGTTCCTCTCCAGGATTTCAGGCAGGGGTCCCTACCAGGTCTACTCAGAGATGCTGGGGATTGAACCTAGGACTTTCTGCATGTAAAGTAGATGCTCTACCACTGAACTTTCCAACATGGGGGGAAACTCTTAGCCTCCCTGCAAAAGTGGTCTTGACTTTTACTCAGGGCAACTGATTAGTCACTATGGATAGCAGGGTGCTGGACCCAATGGACCTTTGGCCTGATTCAGCACCGCTCTTCTCATGTTCTTCTCCCATGGAAATGAATAGAACATGGACCACAGGTGGGTAGTTGGCACCTAATACACCCCAGTCATCTTAGGAAACAAATGAATAATGACTACCACCCATAGTTTTCAGATATATATATATATATATAATTTACCTTGGGTAGCTTCTTCCTATTGAGGAATAAAGGCACAGCATCCCGACCTGAATTCAGTGGTATCACTTCTTTTATTTCAATGGTGTCATCGGCCAAAAAATAATGTAGCACCACTTCTCGGACATCCCCAAACATGCTTTCAGTGTCATCCCAAACGCCATAAAAACGTAAAACGTGTCCGTCATGCTCCAGAAATTGTTGAAGTGTATCAAAGCGCTCATATGGACGTAAAGGTTTCATACTATCTATCAACTGCAGGTCAGGAGAGAAGAGGTGAAAGCTTTTCTTATGTACAGAAACATCTAGTTTTCATAATAAGCATTATTTCTAAACATTTCAGCAGCTTTTAAAAATGTATTCCTTACAGGAGCCACAAGGGTTAGAGTCAGGAACGCCCACTCTCTGTTGCCCCTTGTGACAAGTCATTCAGGATTTTCACAATGCTGGGGTATATGTCAATTGGGTTAGAGCAGGTAGAATATATGCTCAATGTAAACAAGCATCTGAATAGCACTTTCACCATTAAAACAGTTTCCGTAAAGTGAGGTACTTGAAATCCACTTTTAACACCAATTTATAAAACTGAAAACCCTCAGTAAATAGCAATACTTCTATGACTACCTTACCACCAGGCGACTTTTTATTTTTATCTATGTAATTACCTGTGGAAGGGGTAAAAGGTATGGCTTTTTTTCTTCCTGAAGTTTGTCCTCCCCATATAAAACAATACTAAACAATAAACTAAACTGTTCAGTCCTTATTAATCAACTGGGGGGTGTTTCTGTTCTCAAAGGGGACCTGTTAGTATTCTTTAAAATTATTAACTTAACTTGTTAGATCAGGGAGAGTATGATATGGAGATGGCAGAGATAAGGACAAAGGAGAGTCAGGAGTGGTGGGTGGAAGGGCTGGGAAAGAAAATATGTGAAGAAGAAATTGTTCATGTCCAGAGCTGGAACATCCTAGTGATGAGACAAAACAGCCTATGGGAAGTCCATGTGGTGCCCTCCAGAAGCTGTGGACTACAACTCCCATCAGCCTCAGCCAGCATGGTCAACACCAGGGATGAGAGTTGTAATCCAAAACACCTGAAGGTTACCACATTGCCTACCCCTGCCCTAGGCATTGTACGAGTAGCATCAGAATAAGCTTGTGTACTTTGAGAAGGCTGAACTTTTACCTGCAAATTACAATGAAATAAACCTGGGTGAATCGGGGGCAGAGGAAAGGAAGAGTGAAGGAAGCACAAAGCAAAGAGAACTACCTCCACCTTCTAATTTCTTTAGAACACTTACTGCTGATATTGTGACATCACAGAAGCAAAATGCAGAAGGGGCAAGAGGAAGACTGGGAAAGGAGTGGAGAAGGAAGCAGGGATCCAAGATAAGAAGGGATGGAAAAGGAGATCTTTTTGCCTCCCTATCAACACATGGGTCCCAGCCACTGGTTAATCTGCCTTGATGTTGCAAACTCGAAAAGTAATCATCATAAAACATTAAAAACTAATGCAACAGCTGTGAGGAAAGAGAGAATTTAGTTTAGTTGGGAAGGACGTAAGTGGTAGGAGAGCTGTGGATATAGCAGGCTAATAGCCAAAGCAGTGTAGTAAATAAGAGCTCTGGACTTTGGCCAGGAGGAGCTGAACTGAAATCTTTTTGCTCAGCCATGAAACTTAGTGGGTGGCCTTGGACAAGTCACTATCTCTCTGTCTAACTCTAACCCACTGCACAAAGTTGTCGTGAAGCAAAAGTGGGACAAATTCCAGGTCAACCAGCCTATGCTCCTTGAAGGAAAGATGGAATAAAAGCATGATGCAAGTAATAACCTAGAAGATGTCAGTACTCTGAGGAAAGTTTCTCACAGGGCCTGGGGACCTAAAAGTACATGCTGCTGCTAAAGGGAATGAGTATACAGAGTGCAGGGACTCTGAATTTCACAGACAGACAAATCATTATACCTTGTATTATAGATGACCATAACAAACCGATATTGCTGTTGTTAAACAAATATTTCACAAGATACAAAGAGATCAAGACATAAAAAGTAACAATATGGTAGGTGTTCACTTGGTGGGGGGGGACAACCCATAAAGAAGGTGAATCTAGGGTGCCACCATTGAGAAGACCCTTTCCTTCACTTCATTTGGTGGGGACACACAGAGCAAGTTTCCCATTATGTGTTTATTTCGTTGTTCATTGCTACATGTACATCTCCATTTTTCCCTTCAAGTTGGCATGATGCATGGCTTTTACCCCCACCCCATTTCATCCTCCTAACAACTCTGTAAGGTAGTTTAGGCTGAGAGATGATCACTGGGACAAGTTCACCCAGTGAGCATCATGGTGAAATGGGGATTTGAATATGAGCCTCCCAGATCCTAGTCTAACACTCTAAACAACACACCACATCAGTGTTATTGACTACTACTATGCTTTTCATGTCTTTCTTCTGTGGCTAATTTTTATGTTGTCTTTCAGGGGGATTGTTCTTTGTAACTGGCCTGTTTTATTGATAACAGCTTTAAGTTTAGTTTTCAAGAAAAGTGGAGTGTAAATGCCAACACACAGAGCTAAAAGATACTACAGGCGCCACTCACTTATCAGTGAAATATACTGTTGAAGGAGTTATATTCTACAGTGCATTATTATAACAACAGAGAGATGAACAATTCTCTAAATCTGCCATGGACTGACGCAGCAGTCCTCCTGGAGAATAGATCACAGTTAGATTTGCCCGATTTAGCTGGGCTTAAGATATACATTCCCAGTCAGTTATTTTACATGCCAGCTAAAACACCAAGTATGGTAAATAAATAACAATGGCAATATAAATAGAAATATAGCTTCCCTAGCAGTTGTTATATGCAGTTCAACTAAAAACAGTTCCATCACAATTCCTTTTAGAGACAGAGGAACGGATAAGGGAGGAAGATTAACAATGCAATTCCATACATGTCTACTAATAACTACCTACATGTCTTACTCAGAAGTAAAGAGACATACAGGAGATTGCACTGTAATCCAATTAAGGCAATATTTATTGTCATTTGCAGTGCAAAAGATTTTTGTTTATTTATCAAAATTTGCAGTTCGCAAAGGACAAAGGATCACCACCCTCTTCCTACAGTTTCTGATTCCTTTTGCCTCATGTCATCCTGCAAAAGAACTGTAATGCTGGCATAAGACGGGACAAACAATACCACAGAAAGTGGCTTTAAATGCATCTAAACGTTACTAGTATCAATATGCTTAAACTAGGATCACAAAAGAATTTGCCATTCAGAAGGTTGCCATTCAAAAGTTAGATTGTTGCCATCCCAAAATATATTACAAATTGGAACTATAATAATTGTGCATGTTCATGCTAATGTTTTAGACTACAGCTAGGTTTCTGACAAATGACACTGAAGGTCATCAGTAAAATGTAGAAGGCAGGTTAAGCTTGGCCAATATATGACAGATCAGGAGATTTATTCTACTTAAGCTCTCTCTGGAGTATTTATTTATCACCATGTTTCTCTCCAAGGCTTTAAAACAAACTTGCTATGAATACATTACACCCTCATTCAGCAAAACAAAGTGTCTACCAAAAACATTCAATGGGATCAGCAGGAAAACAATTGAATTGGAATTGTACTACAAGGGATATATAGATGGACAAAGCAAAAGTTTCATATACTGGGGGCTTTTTTGCAATTTTTAAATTTATTTTAGAGACCTGAAGGCCTACACTCAGCAGCTAATTTTGCATCAGTAAGTAAAATCTAGCTCGCATCTTCATAACAACTTTATACTGCCTTTCTGGTTTTTGCACCCTAGAACCTAGGTATGCTTTCCCACAACACTCAATGACTATCTACTTTTCCTGGCGGATGCTACCCTGATTTTCAACATTCCATGACTTAATCTGTCCACTCAGGAATAAGAATATATGAGAATATTCTCTGACATCACAGCTACTCAACCTTTGGTCACAAGCGAGTTGCAGAAACAGTAGGAAAAATTCCAGCTGCTTCTTGCCCGCGTCTCTACAACCCATTTCCCCACAATTATTTCCTTAGCTCTCTGCTTCTATATGTACCTCTTCATAAATTGTTCAATTTTCCCAACCATGTGTTGTCTAGCTGTTACCAAAGAATCTCTTTCCCTCCTCCTCTCAACAATATCTCACTTCCCATTACTTCAGCTCTGTATCCTGAACTTTCTCCTGTTCCAATCTCCTTTTTCCTCCACTCCATTATCTCTTACTCCTCTTCCCTTGACACCCATTTCCTATGTCCCTCTTCACCCTTTTCATCATCATTGTTCTTCCTTTGGTGTCTGCTTGCTAAATTCCTTTTTATTTCCCCTTCAGGCTCCATCTTTAGTCCCATACTCCAATCCACGGAATTTAGGTATCCTTTCCCTCAGTTTCACAGGCCGTCGGATTCCTTACAGGTATCCTGCAGGATAAACTAGTGCATTTGTGAAATGAGTGGTTTTCAGCCATGACATGCGACCTTTCCTCATCTCTCCTTTTTTCGTATTGTGCTTATCAGCCCATTCTTCCTTCAGCTACTTGACTTGCACCTTTAATCTCACTCATCTCCCTAGATTTCTTATTCTTCAATCCCTACTCTATCCCATGTGAACAGAACACAACAATTCCTATCCCTGGGAACTGGATGGGATCTTTCAGCAACCTCATTTCCTTGGGGCCCCCCTTACTGCAACCCCCTTTTGCTTCCATCCATCTTTCCCTAAGGTTTCTGCTTCTAAGGCCAAGGGTCGCCTACTAGGTCCTCATCCCTTTACCCACTCTGCCACTGGACTGTCTTTCAGTTCCCTACCTCCTGTGTCCCCTCCTTATTCAGTGTCCCCTCCTTAGCCTCATTGCCTACCTAGAGCTCCAGTCTCTTAGCCCCACCATCCTGCCAACAGCCCATCATTTCTCCAGCACTTAAGGCCAATGAATCCAGATCTTATGAGCCCACATTAAATCTCCATCAGTTCAACCATATGGGTTACTATAGTCTAAATGACTGTTTATCTGACAAGGCTACCCTTGCCATATAATGGTATTATAGACAAGCAGGCATTAGACATCAGTAAACATTCAAGATTATTTTTTTAGAATTCATCTCTACTAGAAAGAGAGCACATCCCTGTGTCTGCTCTCCTTCTCTTCTGCAAATGGTATTTATGCGAACATGAGATGAGAACACCTATATGTCAACTAGTCACATTTATTACTGAATTAATCAAGATTTTCAGCTCAAATAGCACTGATCTGTATACATAACCAGTTCTGCAAAGGCTCTGGGGAGCTTAAATAATAAACTGCAAAAACCTTTTTGATCATTCGTTGAAAGGTCTCAAAAAGATGGGGAATAGGGTCTGTGTGTGTGTGCCTTTGACCAGAGCAATAAATTGATTAAAGTAACAAATCATATTGCTTTTTCAGGGAGCTTTGGGTTTACTGTTCATTAAACACCATTTTGGATGACAGGTTCATAGCATGGAATATGGTATATACATTTTAAATAAATAAATTCAAAGAAAAACAATTTCACATAACATGTACTGTACAAGATTGTGAAGTTCAACTCAGAAGGAAGCCTCATTGTGTTCAATGGAGTTTATTCCCAGGTACGTACACAGAGCTGCAGTGTTAAAAAATAATTATAAGCATTTTCTTTTCTACTTTTACAGTTTTCACTAATCTGCTGTTCAATATTTATTTACATATGACAGCAGTATACTACATAAATGCACCGGATTTCACAATAGCCACTAATGTCTACCGATTACAGTAGTACGCTATGCACAAAGCAAAATGAAAGAAGGAAACCAGATTTTAACAGACTGATTCATCACCGGATGTATTGAAAACACTGGATTTTACATCAATGGTAAATATAACACTATGCAGACACAAATTGTGTGCTATTTTGCTTCCATCTTCTGCTCTCCATTATGAAGAGAACAGAATTCAAGTCGAGAAATATACTCAACAGTTTTAGGCTGAAATCTTATGCACAGTTATCTGGGATCAGCAGTGGCCTGTGTGATGGGGCAGAGCCTTCTCAGCACAAGCATCACTGTAGCTTGCCTAGATGATGCTGAGGCCAGGGCTGCATGGATGCACTGGTAGACTCAATTCAGCGGCTCACTCAACTCCACTGCCATCCTACCCCATCCCAGTACCCTCCAGTAGCAGTGACGATGGTGTCAGGAGGGTGGCTCTGCAGCTCTGCCCCACCATACTACTTACTGCTTCCTGGGAGGCGTAAGCTCCATTGAATACAATGGATCTAACGTCTGAATAAATAGGCATGGGATTGTGCAATTATTACATTATGTGGCCAGTTCAGATAAGCTTTTTACCTTAACCGGCACATTCTGGATTTGTTTTTCTTCTAAAATAAAATAAATTCACAATGTTAACAACTCTGCATTTGAAATCCCCTGGTGTCAGGGACTGGGCAGAGGAGGAATGATGGAGACCACCTCCCCATCCTGGCCCTTGCAAGGAGGAGGAAGAGAGTACAGATTTACAACAGGGGTTTGAGGGAAGTACAGTGGTACCTCGAGTTACAAACGCCTTACAAAGGCTTCAGGTTACAAACTCCACTAACCTGGAAGAGTTACCTCGAGTTGAGAACTTTGCCCCAGGATCAGAACGGCAGCAAGAGCCCCCATTAGCGAAAACACGCCTCTAGTTAAGAATAGTTTCAGGTTAAGAACGGACCTCCAGAACAAATTAAGTCCATAACTAGAGGTACCACTGTAGCAGCTCAGAGGCAGATGAGGGGGAAAGCTGGGAAATTATGGGAGATCCAGAAAAATACCCAGCTGACATGCTGTTATTCCAGACCCTCCACCTCCCAGAACCTGGCAAGCCTTAAAAGTAGGAAAGCAAAGAGCTCAAAGACAGAGGGCATGTAGCAGCACCCATAGAGAAGACGATGAGAATGATGAATGAGAAAGTGGGAGAGACAGGGGGTAGAGATTCACTCAGGACAACAACATTATCCAAGAGACTGGGTTCTATAGCCTCTCTCTGTAAAGATTGAAATAAAAAAGAATGGTAAGGTAAGAAGCTTTTCCTTGTCCTTATACTTTCCTGGGCAACCAGCCTGGAGCCGCTGACAGCATCCTGTCACTTGTACGAGAAGGGGTTTTATCATAAGCATGCTATAAAAAAACATTCCGATTATTTGGGCAATGCAACCAAGCATGTACTGAACCAGCACTGCTAGAGCTAACCTTCTGACGTTCTTTGGTATAGGGATCATCTGGACACTTTACTGGACAGTTCAATCTGACTCCCATTTTCCTCAAAAAGTTTTTGGTGAATTGATCACAGTCTATAATCCTATATCTTCGACCATAAAAGATTAGCTCTGTATCGATGTTGAAATTATCTACAGTATAGAACTGATCTTCGTTAGGAGGCGGAAGTGGAACCCGATGACGCCGAAGAATTGTTCCTGTATTGAAGAGGAAATGCAGTTAATATCATATATTCCAACCTCTAACATTACACTAAAGTTACTTGATATAGAAAATACTGTTACTGATATGAAAAATTGAGACCCCCAAAAGAATAATAATTCTAAAAGCAGAAAACAAAACAGTTTTTAAAAAATAATAAAGTTATAGCACTTTAAAGAGATAAGAAAAAATGATATTCTCTTAATACTTGTATTCCAACATATTATAAATATGTACTTTTACTGAAATCTATCAGTCTGCATTCCTAAGAAATGAACTGTGAACCAAAAGCTAACAGTAGTCACAGCCAAATAAAAGAAATTAATTCTAACTCCCAAAATCACTGGACCAGTTTATACATTTGACAGAATCAATTGCTGAATCTCTTTCAGGCTTCATCAGAAAATTCAAACAGTATCACATATTTAAATACTTCTCCATCTTAAAAAAAGAAAAAAACATATAAAATTAACATATCAGAGGATTTAGCCTAGGTTCATTATTAACATGCTGTTTTTCTTTGTGCAGCGTGTTTCTTTTACATTCTCTGTAGCTGCTCCTGGTCAGTGGAACTCCCTGCCTCAAGAGACTCATCTGGCCCCACCTCCTATGACATTCTATCACCAAGTTAATAAGTTTTCATTTAGGCAACCATTTGGTTTGCCTTCTGCCAGAGTGCTTAATCTGCCTGATGTACAGTGGTGCTGTGCTATGTTTTTAGTTTAGCTTGTAAATGTGTAGTTTGATTTTAAACTGCATTTAAACTGAATTTTTCAGATAGTATTGTGAGCTGCCTTTTAAGAGTAGAAAGGTGTGTTATAAATCCAATAACTGAATACACACATAGATAAAATGCAACCATCCACATGCAACTAGAAGTGGTTTTACAGCTTGATATTTGAATAACTCCAAGCCCTGAAAAAGTGGCCCTATGTCTGAAATATTAGCACTGCAGTGAGTGGGGAGGAGATTCAGGCCACTGGCAGAGAAGAGAGTCAACATGGGGAATAAGTCATCATAATGATTATGAAAGTTATAATTTTTTAAGAGTATTTAGGAGCATTTATTTATTTATTTGGACTCCAGCAACATACAGCATATTTAAAAACTAAAAACATAAACACATTACAGTACTATTGACACATTCATACAAAAACACATGCCAATTCAGAAAAATTATACAAAGCAATCCCACTCTATAAAAGCCACTGGAAGCTTTCACAGCATACTGTGATAATGACATCATTATCACAGTCCATCAAAATCCACAGGGGAAAATGTGATTTTTTAAATTTGGCACCAAAAATATGTCAGCCAAGGTGCTGGGTGGACTTCACTGGGAAGAGCATTCTATAGATGAGGAGCTTAACTGAAAAGGCCCTCTCGCTTGTCAGGGGGAACTATCCATTAATTTTTTCTATAAACCTCCAACACTTAAAATTGATAATAATATCAAAACAAAGCTTTCACGGTTTTTGCCAAGGAGACTATTAAGTTGTGGATGAACATATCAGATGACACAGCGATTCTTCCAAAGCAGCTCTTTATTTGTAAACTGGAACAGAACTGAACTGAGGAGCTCAGTCAGCCTGCTTATATAGAGCTCCAGAACAGCATAACTGTTTTTTTCCCCAAATAATTTTTATTAACAGGCCAATCACATCACATTATCCATATCACATTAATTCCAAATTATACAGCCAGATTTTAAATTTTGTTGAGGGTACCCATACATCAAGCTCCGCACGAGTCCAAAACAGGCATCAATTATCTTCCTGCTTTAATTAGTCAGTTCTATCCAGTTTGATCCGGATAGTCCTTTGTTACTTCTTTTCTCTTCTTGTTGTTATCGTGTATTCCTTTCTTTGCGATCTCTGATGATTTTCACAAGCAGATTAAAAACTGGTATCTCCGTGTGGGTTTTGTACTCTTCCAAAAATCATATCGGTCAGGGACAGCCTCTGTTAGAACAGCATAACTGTTGCAAGTTTCTAAAACTATCCAATCACTGAATGTCACTTTTCGATCCTTCATTTGCATACAAACTATCCAATCACTGAACGTCACTTTCGATCCTTCATTTGCATAACTATCTACAGTATCCCCCTGCTGGCCCAGGGTGAGAACTTCAGTACATAACAGAGACAAAGGTTTCGGAATAATGAGAAAATATGCAGAACACAGTGAATAATCACAAAGGTGGCAGGGCAGCTTTTAAACTGCTTGCAGGGGGAAAGCCAACAAGAGCTGAGGAGGGTGTGGTTTAGAAAGAAGATGGAAAACTTTATGATAGTTTAAATGGCGGAGGGATAGAACTAGGCATTCAGATTACAGGGCATGTGTTAGCAATTCAGAGAGGCCAAAGCTCAATAGCCTAAAACGCAAGCACCGAAGACATTTGGAGAGATATACTATATGTAAGTGTATATATGCTAATGCTAGAAGCCTCCAAGCCAAGATGGATGAACTGGAATGCTTGGTCTTAGCATACAGTTTTTATATAGTGGTGGAATGAAGAGAATGGTGGGACATCTTGTCTGTGGATACAAACTCTACAGGAAGAGGACATACAGGCAATAAGTGTTGTTCTGTACATCAAAAGACAATATAGAGTCCAACAAGCTAAAAATCCCCAAAGGGGAAGACTCCTCCATAAAATCACTGTGGTTGGTGATGCAGCCCCCCAAGATTAATTTACTACTGGTGGTGTGCTATCACCCCTTGACCAAAATGCTCAGAGTGATATTGAGATGGAGAATGAAATCAGGGAGGCATCCAAAAGAGGAAATGCTGCAGTAACAGGTGACTTCAATTACCCTCACATAGACTGGGTACATGTGTGTTCCAGTCAGGACAGAGTGGTAAATATTCTAGAGACACTAAATGACAGTGCCTTAGAACAGTTAGTCATGGGGCAGACGCTATACAAGATATTTGATAGCATTTATTGGTGAATTCCACACTTCTTTTGTTTCTTTTACATGTGCTCGGAAAAAGGATTTTGGGACGCTAGACTTCGTGATTGTTGGATCAATTCATCAAGCTCTGGTGGATGATTTAGAAGGACTGGGTCCGGCATCACTTTCGCTGCCTGTGTGTGCCTGTACCCATACTCAGCAGAGTTACATCTCAATGCAGCTCCTTCCTTGGAAGTGTCTTCAGGGTTGAAGTAAGCAATAAACACTCATGGACACCAGAACGATTCAGTCAAGTGTAGAAGGTATACTTGACAGGCATAAAAGTGTATTGGTAGCAAATATATACAGGCATTCACCACTGCCGTGGTCAAGGCATGCTTAGAGTCCAACAAGAGTCCAAGACTTTCTCTCTGCTTCTCTCACCGCAAGGCGCAAGCAAGAGACTCACAACAAGTTACACAGAATCATTGTTATCAGCATTTCCTGTCACACTGCACCTGCCCAAAGAACAGTTCCCACAGAAACTGTCCTTGCACAGATGAAACAATCTCAGCCTTCTGCTGCTTCTTGAAACTTCTTCTGTTTCTGGAACAAATGATTCTCACACACACACACAGAGAGAGAGAGAGAGAGAGAGAGAGAGGGAGGGAGGGAGAGAGAATATCAACACCCCCTCTCATTTTTACAGAAACAATAGAGACCATGACCATGTAAGGAGTACTTACACATCATGCACTGCAAAACCCCAACATTTTAACCAATTCAGCATGTCTCTGAAAAACTAAGATTTGGTTACACACCAGCAGCAATCAGTTTGCTTCCTGGATGTCCACCACACCAAGGAATCGCCAAACTGAAACACCATACTAGACACTGACTCCCAGTCAGGCAAGCAGGACCAGTCACTTTATACAAAGCACTTCAGCTCCTCGGGTCTTGAGGATGACCACTTAAGACAGTACAGTGGTACCGCGGGTTACAGACACTTCATGTTACAGATGTTTCAGGTTACAGACTCTGCTAACCCAGAAATAGTACCTTGGGTTAAGAACTTTGCTTCAGGATGAGAAGAGAAATCGTGCTCCGGCTGTGCAGCAGCAGCGGGAGGCCCCATTAGCTAAAGTAGTACCTCAGGTTAAGAACAGTTTCAGGTTAAGAACAGACCTCCAGAATGAATTAAGTTCTTAACCTGAGGTGCCACTGTAACTACAAATAACAAAAACATGTTCCAGCCCCCTCCAGGCTACAACAATACATAGAAACTTGTGATACACAGAACACCACCTTTTCATCTCTTTCTCTCTGACTTCCCTCCTCCCTTCAGCTTTGGGAGAAAATGGACTCTGCCTTTTGGGAAAAGAGATGAACACCTCTTGGCTTCTTCATTAGCCTAAGAAGAATGATCACAGAGAAAATTGCTCCCCTTCTGGGAATTCTCCTCCCAGAATATCGGGTCCACTCTACTGGCACAGAGCAAGAACCCCCTCTGTAAATAACAGACATCACTCCCTATGTTCCTGGAGATTTAACAGCTATGGGCACTGTACTCAAAACTTGACTGCACAGCTTGCACACTTGCATCCCATACTGCTCCAGAGGGATACGAAACACTCCTGCTTTCAACTCTGCAGGAAACTGACTTCAGGCTAACCACCATTACTAGACTGCTGTTGGAGCAAACCGTCTACCATCTACACAGCATCCATGGAACTCACTGCCACTAGACTATAAACACCACAACGTAGGCAAAACCATTGACCAACTAGTTATGCAAAACACAAGTAGGCTCCTCCTGAATTCACCTCAGGAAATGGGAAACACTAAGCATCCAGCTTAAGCCCAGAAAACACAGCTTGTACAAGCTTACCCCGCCTGTTGGGTACCCCAAGATCTACTTGGCACAGGCTTTAAATAAACATTGTCAACCACCAACAACATCACCAGCTAATCAAACTGCAACACCCCTCAGGACAATACTTCTCCCCTCTGGGAGTGGGAGTAGCACCTGCTCCTTGCTGAGCAGAGTGCGGATGATGACACCAGCTCTTTACCGTGGTCTGAAACTGAAACCATTTAAGCTGTTACCTGGAACTAGCCAGTCCAGAAACGTCTGGTAGCTGAATCTGGCCCAATTCCAGCCAGTCAATCATTCCCATTAGAGTGAGACTGATGCCCTGTCGAAGGCCTTACACATCTCCTCCCTAGTTGCAGACACAGACTAAAACAAGCAAACTTCCAGCTTGTGAGCCTGAGGGGAAATCAACCCCCCTCTTCCGCTTCTGCCTATCGCACACCAAAATAAAACTCAGCCTGAGCTAGTTGTTCAAGGCAACTCTGCATTTCAAAGCAGAAAAACAAATAGATAGCCCTGCCAAACTCGCCTCAGCGATATCAGACAGCACTTTTCAGTTGTGAACTCCTGAAAAGTTTTGTCCTCTATTTTGAGAGAACTCCATAAGCAAAACATATTTAAACAGTACACATTACACGATTAAAACAGGAAAAACTTCAGCAAAAAAACCCTCTCCTCTCCCACTCACAGCTTGCAGACTGTATTTGAGCTCTGCATCTGAGACTGTGAGATTTATTGCAAACTTTACTCCCCCCTCTGAACCAGGGGAAAACCAATTAACATTTTACCTTGTGTAAATCAGAAACTATTGCCCAAGGCCAATGAATTATGTTCTGAATATCACCATATCAATAGAATTCACACCTGAATTCACATCTGAAATTCAAAGGTATTCCAAGATCTTTACAACTGACAGACTTAGTATCGTGAGATCGTAAAATATAAAAACAAGAAAACTTAATCTAGTACAAAATGCTATCTTTCTACTGTGTCTCAATCAACATGATTAAAATCTGTCTGCTGTTTCTCAGAGAAATGCATACATCTGATCGCAGACTGTGAGGTCTTTCAACTATCAATTTCATGATATCATAATTCTTGTCTTATGACTGGGTACACTATGGTTCCATCCCTACTACTCCATTTAACACTGTTGGGGTGTTGCGAGTCTGCAATCATCTGGAAGGGGAATTCGAGTGGTATTAAAACCTGAAGTGGCCAGCCACATAGCAAAGAAAGGAGAAAATGCCTTCTGCTAAAAAGGAATGGAGCACTTTCTGAGTATTCTTTTAAACTATTTTTAACATTTAGTAGCAGAATGCTGTTCTACACTTCTACACTCTGCATCACATTTTTCCAAGAACTGCTTTGCAACAAAGGAGCCAGGATAAGCAAAGGGGATCATTCGGGCTCTTCTGGCTCCAGGGAAGAGCAGGGGACTCAACACAACTCAGACCCAATTGTTTTGTGATGTCCTCGCAGCAAGGCTGCAAATCAATACTTTCCCTTTGGATGAACAATTTTTAAGAAGGTGCACAGTGCAGTGTGGTGCTTTGTGTAACCTATAAATTTCTGAAGCAGATGTTCTTCCTCCAAATTTAGCTAAACACCAATTAAAATCACTGGTGTTCTGGCTAGCTTTCCCTATGTTTACTTGGAACTAAGTCCCACGGATTATAAAATAACTGTCTAGTAAGCAATACTGCCTTCTTACCATCCCACTGTACCTCCGTTCTCAAATAAGCAATAGTACACATGTGGGGATGTCTCCCTTGGCACTGGATGGATCTCTCCTTGCCTGTTATGTCTGACTCATGCTCCTTCAAGCCGCTTTTACAGCCCATTCCTATGCATGTGTATGCGTAAGTAAGTCCTACTGTATTCAGCAGTGCCCAAAGAGACCGTGGCTGCACAGGATCACAGGAATACATTAAGTGGCAAAACTCTTTATTAAAAGGTAACGGGAAGACCGTTACAGAACAGGTAGCAGTATTGCAAATAGAAATGCTGGAGCATTACCAATCATGCAATCAACAAAGCACTCCTCCCACAAGGTACCTCAACAGGGCTCTTGCACAGGATGGGCTAAAGTAGGAATCATGCTCATCATCAGAAAAATCAACAAAAATCAGAAAAGAATGAGAAAAGAATTCAGAAATTAACAGCAATGGCACTGCCTGGACTCTCCACAACAACTGAATGAATAAAGGACTGCAGTTCTAGAGCAACCTACAGCTGCCACTATATATACACGGATGGATGAACCAGTTAGTAAATCAAAGCAAAGTACTTATTATGGTAGGCTGTCCAACAAACAATGTACAAAATATGAAATAAAAAAATATAAAATCACAGCCTTAATGGAACCAATTATTAATGGTGGATCTTACAAGGATAAAATCCTTAAAACATATATTTTGTTAAAATACTCATGCATTTCTTCTCTATTAAATTGCATACACTTGAATCTGCAAGGAAATATACTGGTGCTAATAGGCAAAGATGGAGAGGGGCAATGTTTTGACCCAGAAACATGATGTCAATAGAGACGTGACTGATTACTATACAGTACTGACAGCAGGTCAAACAGGGAAAATGCTGGTGTATAATATGCAGCAGATGAAACAATTTCATCCATAAGCAAAATCTGAGCATTAGAGACAACCTTACTTTTAATGCTTGTTATACACATCAAGTCTGCATCTTTTCACAATTCTTCCAGTAATTATTTCATTACATCTGTATCTCCTCCAGCAATTTTCAGTGCTCTCAGTGCCAAATTAGGCAAAAAGTTACAGCCCTAAACTCTTAACCCACTACACCACAAACACAGTTTTCAATCTGTGGCTTTAGATACATCCTGACAATAAACTGCAGAACATTTTGCAGAGAACATCTAGCTCAAGGTCAGTGGCGGCTATATTCCCTACCTAAATTCACTGAGTAGTAGTAGTTCCTAAAGAGTGGAACAACAATTTCTTTGGAACATGTTTCCTGTTCACCCAACAGCCTTTATGCCCTATCGCCCTCTTCCAGCTAGGATAACCAGACCATGAGTATACACAGTGCCAAGTTTCTAAAGTATTTGGGAACATCCGATGCCTTGAGACAATCAGTGATTCATTGAAGCTGGAGGATGTGACCGAGGCCTTATGTGCCTGACTGCACTTTCCTTTCCTATCCAGCTGGCCTTAGGGAAGCCCGCCAGCAGGCCGCGTCTTTCTCCTGTTCCACTGGCTGACCTTGGAGAACTTGGCCAGCCCCTTCTGAGCTGTGCTCTGGATTGTGGGATCTGGACTACACCAGAAACTCACGTTAACCCTAAGGGATAGATATAACCCTTCCATATCAGAAAACATTAGCCAGCCAGTGTTCAGTTAACAAGAATAAACAGTATACGTATGCAAAAATTTCTCCATTCAGTCAAATCCCTGAACACAGACGCTTTCTTGTTACCACTATGTTATGCATTCTGTCTTTGGGAAGGTGATAGAGATTTGAATTTATCTTTCAAGGTGATCATTCTCCCCTTCAGTCCAGAATCTTGCATCCTCAGTAGTTCTGAACTACTATTTGAAGCTTTCTTTCTGCCCGGTGGTTTAGTCCTGATCAAGGTTACACACATTTCTGTCCCACATTGACTTTGCAGTTTGAACTAGTTTACTTCATATGGTTATGTTTTAATCTTTGCCTAAATGTTTCCTACGAGTACAGAGAGAGGCTGAAGGTGACATCTCTCTCACCTAGAGTTGATGCCAAACCATAGCACAAGGGGCCGTATTCATCTCAATCCCTACACTAGTGGAAGCCAATACAAGGATTCCCATTAGTGTGACAAAAATTCACCCCTCCTCCCACTGCATCATCCCCAAAATCTTTTGTCGTGGGTTGGGAAAACCCCAGGAACAAATGTAGAGGGTACACGGAGGGAAGAGAAGGTTCCATCACTCACAGAAAATCCTTACACTGAAAGAACCATAGCGCTACATTGCAGCCTTATATCTCTACTGGGAAAGACACACAAAAATAAATCTCTCTCCTTGGTTTTGGCAAAGTTTCAATCAAGAGCCTCAGTTCTGATTGGGTAAGATTCCCAAAAAAGTGAATGAAATGTGTGGCCCATGCTATCTCATTCAAATAAGTTTAGGAGACACCAAACTGGTTACTGATTCACAGCTGGCCTCAACCTGAGTCACTGGAACTTGTGTTGTAGCTGAACCTAAACTTGAACTTCTTAACATTTAACTGTTTCCCGCTTGTAAGCAATAATAATACTATGTAAAGAACAAACTGTATCAGACAGGCAAAGATTACAGTTTATGAAGAGGGATGCTTCAAGGAGAGCATTTGTAACTAAAAAATACCTTGTGGAATTCCACTGTTCTTCACTTGGGGCTCAACCACCTGAATTGTGTCATCTTCCAGATAAAAATATATTTTACAATGTCTTATTCTGTACAGCTCTTGATTTTTGTCAGGAACTTCTTCATCAAAATAAGCATCAAAAGACAATACCTATACAAAAAACACAAATGAAAATCAACAAGCACTGGTTGTAAACAAGTAATGTGAAGCTGTAAATTAAACAAAGCAGTGCATTGAGCAAATGTAAGCACAGAGATTTGGATTTCAACATCTGAGCTTTCTCTGATAGTGCAATCCTATATATGTCTACTCAGAAGTGAGTCCAATTAAATTCTGCGTGTAGGACTGCAGTGTGAGTCATCCTGTCACACATGTGATTTGAATTGTTTTCTACTTAGAGAAGTCCAATACACTTGTAAAACTTGCATTGATTAGAGTGTAGTGATGTGCTAATCCCTACCTCATCATCCAATGTGTAGACTCATTTTTTCCCTTCTATTTTCTCATGCTGTATGTGAAAGCAGGGCTTTGCTGGTCCTTATCCCTTCCCCCCGCAATGAATTATGCTGTGTTCTTGTACTGATCATCATACTTACATTCATCACGCTTTCATTACGTAAGAAATCACATTTAATCAGGCCTTATATTTATCACCCAAAAAGAGGAGGGTTACAAACCAGTTTCTTTTGTTAACTTTGCATAATTAAAGAGTTGGCTGAGTATGGGTGATGTGTTGCCATAGTCAGTGACGTTGTTTGGAAGCAACAATATCAACATAACATACACTAATTATGTTGTGTGTATGTTTCGTGGAGCCAAAAACCACTCATTAATTCCCCATGATTGAGCATATGAGATTGGGGAGGTGGGTAGTTGCAGGGCAGAAGCCCCACATTTGTGTATGGATGCAAATCTGGACAATTTCTGCAACATCCCTGTAACAGTGTACAATCGAGTACTGTTTCCCAGCTTCTCTCGTTGACAACATTCACACATGGCACAAACGACACGAGAATATCACTTGAGAAAATAGTTGAAACGAGGGATGGGGAACCCGCAACTGTTCAGAGGCTGGCTGAGGCAGCTGGGAATCCAACAGCATCTGGTGAGCCACAGATTCTCCTATCCCCAGCCTCAATGCCACTCAATGGAGCTTACTTCTGAGTAGACATGTGTGGGATTACAACAGTCTGCAAGCTAACACATATTGTGAAAAAGATTGGCAAGTATGTGAAAGTTGTGCAGAAATGCTACAAAATAGAAATTACAAAATAATGTTATTTTGACACACACACTCCGTACACACACAAGAACACACATTAGTTCTGTTCAGGCATCAGCTAAACTCTTAGTTGTTTTTACAAGCCTTTGTAACTTAAGAAATATTTCCTGTACAATCTGCTATTGTACATATTACTGATCTGTGGTTTTAATTGCAATTTTAAGACTGTTTTAGTGTGCCATTTTATTATTTTAAGCCACCATGGGCTCTCTTGAGAGGTAGGGAAGGCTATAAGAAAAATGCATTTATTATAGTTACATGATTAATGGTCCTTCCTAAATCAGATCTTTTCTGGAGCCAACAAGTGTTACAAAGTAATCCAGGCTAGCTTCCTGATGAGGTGATCACCTGGGTGATGGGCCATTGGGGGGAACAGTGGAAAGGGGCTCTGTGTGAGACGGCAAATGTATGAGGCCCCTCCCACAAATTGCAGCTAGTCAGAAGGCAGGTAGAAGGACAAAGCCAGAATGGAGTGGTGTGAGCAAGAAGAAAAGCAGCAACCTAGAGTGAGCCAGAGTGATATTTGTTTTCTGATTAAATTTACTGAATTATTAGTCCAATATTTCAATCAATAATACTGTTATGAGTTGTGAGGGGGGCTGTATGCAGAGAACCTCCAGTAATTTTCTTTTTTTATTTGTCAAGAAAGTCCACACATATCACACAAGAAGCAGCCCTCCTCAAAGTCCCCACTGGCATCTACTATATACTCCTGAATCCAGACCAGAAAGGACAGCATCAGGGTACAGAAGAGTGGACGATTCTCTCTAAGGATGGTGATCAACATTACATCTTCCTATTTATGCTTTGAAAAATAAATGTAGGAAAGTAACTTTCTAAAAGCCAGAGATACATAAATATAGTGCTGTATGAACTCTGGCAATTCCCCAGGAGGTTTATGGGATGTTAATTTCACAGTGAGGCCTGATTCCTCTGGTGCTGCAGAGATGTGTAGCACTGATTATTTTCCAGCTTTGAAAATGTGCATTGGAAAATTTATTAATATAGTCCTAAGACAGGGGACCCCAAGCATGGACACCTACTGGGGAGTAAATCCCTTTAAACACAGAAGTATTTACTTCTGAGTAAACATATCCATGTTGCAGGAAAGATGAAATCCTGTAGCATGGCTTACTGCAAAAAAATGCCAAAGTATGCCTTGCTAGCAAGATAGAGTGACAGCAGCTGTGGGGGTGAGAGAAGCTATTAATGCAGAGTAAAGTCTCGTCTGAATTTGCACTTAATGAGCAGATTTAATCTCCTAATTAGATAGGCTGTGCATAGATAATTAAACACTGATTATATGGCTAACATTACAAATATCAAAAGGGAACAACCATAAGCCTCAGCAATAAGAATTTTCAAATTAGCAAAGAACTGAATGTTGCAGATTATACCTTCCGATTCCGATCTCTGAACTTCTGCAATATTCCTATTTCATGTACGCATATAACATTTGTGACAAAATATCACCAGCTGCCTGGTGTTTGGAGTGTCTCTGTGTTAATGTTTATTCTCTCTCTTTAAATAAAATTAACAGAAGTTGTATATCAAGTAGAGATGATGGGTGGCGGGGAGAGAGAATGGAAATTAGCCAAGTCCTGTGGGGCACTCTGGAAAATGCATTATGTTTGGCTTGCTTGGACAGTATAATTTGATGAACAAATTTTACGAGGAACATTTTCAAGCATGAATTGTCCCATATGCAACTTAACTATTTAACATCCTAATCCCAAGCCCAGTTAAGTAATTGTATTTGGATTTATGCTGATTGTGCCTCACTGGTTTTCACAGGATAGGATATGATTTAAATCCAAAGCACGTTGGCTGAACTGGCTTGTAGATCATGCTGCAAGCATTATAGCCTTGTAGCAAGCATTACACAATGGAAAAACTAAACACACCATTTTATGTATTATTAAAATGAAATATGAGCACGCGCTTCTCCTTCAGTTTCATTTTAAATTTTCAGGAAGTCTACAAAAGAGGGACAAAGAGATACAATTCTTTTAATGCATAACTACTTCATAAACCACAAATTTACAATGCTGAAATACCAAGCCTAGAAGTGAAAGTACCTTTAGATGGCATAAGAATAACAGCACAATGCCTATAGTACTTAACATTTTTTGTTCTTTAAAAAAAACACACATTAATAACAATATTTAATAAGTGTAACAATATCAATTCAATAAATTAATAATAATAATACATTCATCACTCACATTACACTTTTTTCAGTGTTCAAAGCCTCTCATCTCTATTATTTGGAGGATAAGAAATAAGTATTCATGCATTCAACCCAAGGTCTTGCACTTTCCACATGTGATCTCCCTTTCCCCATTCCCTTCTCCCCTTGTATACATAGCTTAACAGAAGCCTTCCTGGCTTAGATGTAACAGCAAATCATGGTTGTCTAAGTGAGCCGTCAAGGCCAGGATTGCAAACCACAGTTGGATCCTGGTTAGCAATCCTGGACTAGAGCTCTTGCACAAACCACAGGGAGCAGATGAGCACAGAGCTCATTCCCAATCCTCCTTCAAACCGTTAATATGATGTCTCAATGCAGTAATTGTCATTAAGTAATCTCCACAAAAATGCTATAGGAATGGATATCACTATTATTGCCCTCATCCTGGAGATGATGGGCTGAGGATGAGAGATTGTGGCTTGCCTAAATCTACTAAATTCATTCACACTAAAGTGAGGTTCATAGTTGAGGCTCTTGACTGCTCCACTACCCCAGCGCAGTTATTCATTTATGCTCTGTTTCCAAGACTAGAGGTGTCTTAATATTAGTACACAGGATGGGGTGGCCCAGCAGCTGCTGCGCTTCACATTCACAAAGCACAGGGTCAGTGTTACAGCAAATTTATGCCCCTATGTTTGCATAATCAGTTTATCTGAAATAGCAAATTCTCTTCAACCTCTGATTTCTTTACAAACTGGAGGGGTAAATTCGAAGCTGAAATAAATTATATGGGACAAAAAGAACTTTTGGGAAAATTGGAATTCATTCATTCTTCTGTTTTCCTTGGAATAAATCACTGTGTAAAATATTGCAAGGCAGGGTGAGGTGTGTAGGGCTCTTTGGAATTAGGCAAGTGCCCAGGGAATGACATAAAACAGCAGCCAGTAACATGGCAAATACTCTCTGGAATTGTTTTTCTATGTAGACCGATGCTTCTCTCTGAAGGTGACAATTAGGAGATGAAAAGCAACCTCTGAATTCTGAAAATAAGCCACAATATCAGAGGCAAAATGAATTTCAGGAATGGCATTCTGGTGATTCAAAGATGCTAGAAGCCTGCAGCACAAGATCTGGCAGGTAAATTGCAATCCGGACCCCTCTACCTGCAGCCCATCTCTTTGGTGGGATAGCTCAGTCAGTAGAGCATGAGACTCTTAATGTTGGGCAAAGGATTCCTGCATGGCAGGAGGCTGGACCAGATGACCCTCAGGGTACCTTCCAACTCTACAGTTCTACAATTCTATGATTCTGTGATTTTTTGGAATCCCTCGCTCAAGAGAGTAAACTGCTTGGAGGTTTTAGGCAATTAAGCAGTATATAAATCTTATCAAATAAATAATTTGAAATAAAGGTCCCCTGTTCCCTAAAATGTCCCTTGTGCATCCAATCCAAGAGCATGAAACTGTCAGATGTCAATAGAACAGAACATCACCCAGTTGTGTGTTGCTCACCCTATACACCCTTCTAAGGGCTACGCATATTTCAGGTTTCCCCTAAGGATGCTGGGGTGAAGGAACACACAAGCCACTGGAAACTTGCAAATAATGTGAACCAACAAATCTGTCTCACTGTACCTGTTTATCAAATGCTACCCACGAAGGCGCATCACATCCAACCCCTCTAGGAAACACACTGTACTTTGGTTTCAGCTTTTGTCCAGGCAAAGGTTCGCCTCCTATTCCAGGTTTGTCTTCTCCCACCAACATAGAAACCTTATTGCAGTAACTCCAGTGTTGAGATTTATGGAACTTTTCTTTCCCTAGCTGCAACCAAGAGGAAATAAATAATGTTTTCAGAAAACACAAAAGGGCATTTTTAGATTGCAGTTACAAGAATAAAACCTATGGATTCTGAATCACACAATTCAGAATCCATGAAGCAATGTTAATCATGATAAAATAATAATTAAAGGGCTTTAAATCTATTTTAATTTCAATCTAAATGCCCATGTCAATTTTTTGGTCATTTTATGACTCATATGTAACATGAAGTAGTTTTTCTGGGCATATCTGCCAAACAATTCCACTGATTTCTGTGGCACTAAGATGGAATGCCATGGAATGAATGGGATTGCCCTCTTTAGGAAAAACTGTGGAAACGAATGGAACCACTGAGTGTTGTTGTGCTTGTAGGTCTGAAATAACAGGAGTGCCGTGGAATCTATGGCTCTGAGTAGAGCAAAGATGGCAAAACACAAGCACTCAGCTCTATTATTAGTTTAAAGTCTTCCATATTATCGGGTGTATGGGGTAGGGCACAACTGAATGACATCAAAAACTAAATCACAAGTGGGAAAAGTAGTGACATCTTATTTATGACTGCAAATGTGGGGTTTGCACCAGAGCTAAATCTGGCTAGCCATCTTGGTTGTGAGCCCTGGAAGACCTGCTTCTTGCCTTGCAGTCTTTTCCACCTAGCCTAGGAGAGAAGGGCCTTGACTGACTCCAGCTGCAAAAGCTGAGGCTGCTTGGACACGGGTATTGTTTAGGCAGAGTCCTTGGGGGTTGTTGTTGCTGTTATTGATCTTAACATTCCATATATTTATTTTAAATCGTCTTACAATTTGTGTGGAAATTGTTCAATTTGATTGTGTATTTTCTGATGTTTCGTTTATTGTTTGACTTCTTTGGTTATGTTTGTAATTATGTAATCTTTTTCATGTTGTAAGCCACCTTGAGCATGGTTTGGACGATGGAAAGGCAGCATACAAATAAAATGATGGATGGATGGATGGATGGATGGAGCCTCAAAGTACAACATACAGTAGTTATTTGTCAGTTTCACCACCACCACTGTTTCCAGCAGGGAGTCTTAAGACTTTCCCTTCAGACTTTAGCTGAACTATTAAAATTGACAAAGGGCCTCTCCAAACTTAGCTTTGAGGCAACCTGCAGTCAAACTACACATTACCTTAAATACTACAGAGAAGTATGATCAATGCTATTTTTTTCAGAACATGCAGGTTAGGCTTGTTGGGCAGCTCAGGGTGGAGAAGGGTTAAATCAGGCATAGGCAAACTCGGCCCTCCAGATGTTTTAGGACTACAACTCCCATCATCCCTGACCACTGGTCCTGTTAGCTAGGGTTGGTGGGAGTTGTAGTCCCAAAACATCTGGAGGGCCGAGTTTGCCTATGTCTGGGTTAAATCAAAAAGAGCTGTGTGCTTATATTTTTGGAGACATACTGACCGAATAACAAACAAAGGAAAAGAAGAGCATTGCAGAAGAGCAGGAGCCATGTGTCCATGCTCCATAAGGAGATGCTTGTGTATTGTGCCATCAAAACCAACATGCTTTATTTTCAGCTTGGTCTTGCTGTAGTGCCAGCACAGACAACACTCAAAATATACAGCATGTTGGTTTTGATGGCACAACGCCAAAGCACCTCCTTCTGGAACATAGGAATTTTCCTCAGATTCAGTTACCAATTTTTGGTTCAGGTTTGTGACAGCATTAATGCTTATCACATCCATCACAATGCTTTTCCATAAGAAGGCTAGTATAGTACTGCACACAAGCAGCCCAGCCTGACAAAGCTCTGGGCCACATTTAAACAATGGGACTTAAGCAAGCGCTTGACCTTACCCCAATGACTAGGAACTGATATCAGGAAGTAAAGGGCAGCTTATGCCTTCAGTTTTTGAAAGTAGTAACAGATGGGTAGTAGTGACTGGTAACAGCAGGTGAGGAGGATGAGAATCTCACCCCCATCATATCACCCCCATCCTGATGGTGGGAGTGCACAAGCTGTTTCATTTACGCATGACCATCATACACTAAGCTGCAGCATCCAATAACAAAATGATTTAATGTGTAGATCATGCTTGCAAGGTCATGGGGCAGAATTTTTAAATAGTGCTGATCCTGGCTGTTACATTTGGATTAGCAACAATCAGCACAAAGACCGGCACATCCAGAGACACAAGTTGATCATGTTATCACACCAGCATGCCCGCTACTCACAAAAGCAATACACTCGCTGGGGAAGTAGCAATCTTAAAATGAGATCTACCACCACTTTGTTGCTGAAGTGGTGTAGAGTTGTATCTTATGAAAACGAAGCTAGTGCTCTTCTCATTAGAAACCTATGGAGTTGTCAATACAGCATTATTGCTCATTGGGGAGAGATACATCTTTCTTCCATACATTGTTGGACTCCATCTCCCCTCAGCCTCAGCCAGCCTGGCCAACAGCCACTAAGCTGCCACCAAGGTCAATGGCTGCTGTAAAATGAACTGTAAAAGAATAAGTGCTCTCATGCTCAATGAAACTGGCCAAAATCAGCTTTTGGTCTAACAGACTGCTAGTAATTTTGGTTTATTATAAAAATGTAAGAATTGCTTTGTGGGATCTGACCCAAGACCATTCTGTTTCTAACAGATACTAAAGGAGCAGTGACATGAGGCAACAAAAGAAGAGGCAAAGCTTCAAAATGGTCCTGGAAAATAAATCTCTATCAAATAATAATACCCCTTGGGAAACAATAAAATGCTCTGACACATTTTGGTAAATGGTAACCTTCCTCAGGGGGAAGAAACATTAGTATTTGATAAAGAATCATTTTTCAGGGTCATTTTAAGGCTTAGCCTCTTCTTTTGCTTCCAACAGAAAGAAGTTAGCCAGATGTCTCTGAGTCTGGGCACTCACAAACAAAACACAAAGATAATAGTCCTGCTTTGTCTGGATTTGGCATATGATATTCAGAGGTGTTTGTTGCTACTGTACAATGGGGCAGGATCTAAAAGTGCCCCAAACCTGGCCTAAACAGAAGATGTAAGAAGTTTCTATTCAGCAGGGAATAATGTTAAGTGGCTGCCTAGCTAACAATCCATCACCAAGGTGCTTGTGGAAACACAAGTAAACACTTAACAGTTCCTTACAATGCATTCTGCTGAGCAAACCAACTATTTTTAATAACCAAGACAAACTACAGTATTCACAAAAAGTCTGGAAAAGCAACATTTCCTTTAAAACTTCTTCCAAAGAACTTCAGAAACAAAGTGATGGAATTCACTTCAATAAAGAGCAAAGCAGAAGCCTGGTTTAAATCCAGCACTTACTGTATTGGATAACCCTAGAAATAATTGTCTTGTGGCTGAGCCCATATTTTGCAAGATTCACTCCTGAACCTGTCATTTAACAAATAATCCCTGCAGATAAATTGTCCCTGCAGATTTATGCTTCTTCCAATAATAGTACAAATCCATTCATAAATATGTTCTTAGAACACACTCAGATATATCTATGACTTTGACTTCAGCGCTCACTGAAATCAACAGGATGTTGTCATTTTTAGACCCAGCTTGGGCTTCAAAAAAACAAGTCATGCCAGACGAATCTCATCTTTTTTCCCCTTTTTCTTTTTTGATAGAGTTACAAGCTTGGTGGATCAGGGGAATGCTGTGGATGTACTGTATCTTGATTTCAGTAAGGCTTTTGACAGTCCCCCAGATTGTGGAGAAGCTGGTAGAATGTGGTAGATATGATAGCCATCTTCAAATATCTAAAGGGCTGTCACATGGACGATGAGCAAGCTTGTTTTCTCCTGCTTCAGGCAGTAAGACCCAAACCAATGGCTTAAAGTTACAAGAAAGGAGATTCTGACTAAACATCAGAAATAACTTTCTGATAGTAAGAGCTGTTTGACAGTGGAACAGATGCCCTTGGAATGTGATGGACTCTCCTTCCTTGGAGATTTTTAAACAGAGGTTGGATGGCCATCTGTCATTGATGTTTTAATTGAGATTCCAGCATTGCAGGGGGTTGGACTAGGTGACCCTCTGGATCCCTTCCAACTCTACAATTCTATGATTCTATGCCCATGCAAATGATGCTGCTTTCAAGGCACAAAAATCCTTACATTAATCCAATAGTAACTGGTACCCATTGGGACTGACAGGGCAGAAAGCAGGGAGACAAACAGTGGGTGGAGCCAGAGCCAATAACAGACAGAGCCAACAAATTATAGCTTTGCCTCCCTGGTTCGTTCTACAGAGGAAACAATGATACTAAG
Organism: Podarcis liolepis; assembly: GCF_965112155.1. Taxonomy (NCBI): domain Eukaryota; kingdom Metazoa; phylum Chordata; class Lepidosauria; order Squamata; family Lacertidae; genus Podarcis; species Podarcis liolepis. Next base: position 49,850,832 of record NC_139558.1, read on the forward strand.
GAGAAGGAAATGAGAGCCTGGAATGTTTAAGTAAAAAGGACTACAAAGGGGGGCAGGCTGAGGTTGGTAAGGCAGTACCTCATTCACCCTAATGGACCTGCCTCCCTTGCTGAAGTATTCCTTTGATACATGTACCTTTGTATTGAATATGGAGCTGTGAGTGGCCAGTAATGCTTGGGGTATATTGAAGACTGAGCTTGCAAAAGGCCCCATACACGCTATGCATTTAAAGCAGATGTCACCGCACCAAAGAATATCAGGAACTGCAGTTCATCCCTCACCAAGCCACAATTTCCAGCGCCTTTAAGTGACCATTCCTTTGATGTGAACCACGTGCTGAAAATGCATGTTGCATGTGCAACCGAAGTTGTTATAAAGTGTAAGAGGGTTAAGGAAAGACCTCTCTGCCTCTGCACAGCCACAGGCAGCCAGCACATAGAGATAGCAGGAGATGAACTACGGAGATCTATCTCAACATAAGGCATTTCCTCGTAGAAAAGAAGAGGTCGTATGTAAAAGTGATGCTACAAATCACACAGGGAGGGTGAAGGAGAAGGGGATAAGTGATTCATATCGCTTCCTCCCCACCCCACTTTTTAATCCTTTTCACCTCCTGGTGCTGCCCCATCCCACCCCCAGCCCCACCCTATCTTCTGAAATGACAAGTCCCCAAACTTGAGCTGGGGGGCGGGCATTCTCGGTCCAGCTTCATAAAGGGAATTCAAGGAAAGTGGTTCTGCCATGCAGTGGGAGCCCAGTGCAGCGGGAGGAGGGGGTGTTGTTATCACGTCTCGTGTTTCATCCGTAGCGGGTCCTCCTGAGCCGGATTTCGGGAGGAGATCCGCGCGAGCACGTGGAGGCGCGGCGTCTTCGAGGAGGAAGGCAATGCGCGTTTCGGGGGGGGGGCGCCGTGGACATGAACCTGGGGAGCCCCCGGGCGGGGGAAGGAGGAGGCGGCGGGAACCAAGCCGACCCCCACTTACATTCTTGTTGAAGGAGTTCCCGGGCAGGAGCGGTAGCGCCATGGCTGCCCCGGTCCCGCCCGCCGCCTCGGGCTGGTGTTGCTGCCCGAGCCCGGCCGGTCGCCCTCCGCGCTGCCCAAGGCCGGAGCAAGCGCCGGCGCGCTGTTTGGAGTCCGGTTGCCTGGAGACCCCCCTTTGACGTCACAGAGGGCGGCCGGGAAGGGGGCCGCCGCTCGCTCCGCCCTTGCTCTCTGCCGCCCCCTGCAGTCGCACGCCGCTTGCTGCAAGCTCGTCAACGCTGGAAGCCTTTGCGCCCCTCACTTCGCGGCTGCTTTGCTCCCCTCGCAGCAGTATCTTCCAGTTTGAAAGCTTAGGTCCCACGCGCAACTTCGAAATAAGTCTCTCTCTTCCTTCTCACCGCGCGTTAAATACGTATTGCCAAAGCTACCTCAGAGACTCAGGCAGTCTCAGAGCATAATGCAGTTCAGGCCAAGTGGCCAGGGTTTCCTTTGTACAAATGAGGTTGTTGTTGTTGTTATTCGTCATGTATTTATTCCCCACCCTTCACTCTTAAGGTCCCAGGGTGGGTTATAGTATTGAAACACGGTATAAAAGCAACAACAGCAACAACAACAACTAATGATGATGATGATGATGATAATTTATTTCTGCCCCGCCCATCTGGCTGGGTTGCCCCAGCCACCTTGGGCGGCTCCCAACAGAATATTAAAAAGCAGGATAAAACATCAAACATTAAAAACTTCCCTAAACAGGGCTACCTTCAGATGTTTTCTAAAAGTCAGATAGTTGTTTATTTCCTTGACATCTAATGGGAGGGCGTTCCACAGGGCAGGCGCCACTACCAAAAAGGCCCTCTGCCTGGTAAAGCAACTTACCGTAAAATCATCAAAATAATTTTTAAAAAAACCAATACATCTCACTTGTCAAAAGCCAGGATAAAGACACAGAATGTGTCATTAAACTATGGGACTTGCTTCCAGAAAATGCAGTAATGGCCACCCACCTGGATGTTTTCAGAAGAGAATTAGACATATTTGCAGAATAAAAGGCTCTCCGTGTTGATGCTTTCCCTCCATTGTCAGAGGCAGTATGCCCTGAATTCCAGCGGCTGGGGAGCACAAGGGAGGAGAGGGCTGCTGTGCTCTTCTGCCTGCTGGCTCCCCAGAGTAAGGTTACCAGATTTTTTCCAATAAATCCGGGGGACACTTTTCAACTTCCTACTAAATAGATGGATTTTGTCAGGGGACTGTTTTGTAAATCTGGGGTCTGTCCCCGGAAACGGGGACATCTGGTAACCTTACCCCAGAGGCATCTGGTTGGCCACTGTAAGAACAGGATGCTGTTCTAGATGGACTTTAGGCCTGATCCAGCAGGCTCTTCTTATGTTCTTATGCATCACTTGGTCTCCCGTCATCATCCAAGCTGCGATATGTCCTGAGCTGTTTTTACATGACCTTGGAACCCACAAAGTTTCGCCTTCTCTAGTTGATTACTGTGATCAATACACATTTGTCTTCTGTGCCACAAGTTCTGTCACCTCTGAAGTGAATCATGGTAACAGCGGTTGGGGTTTTCTAAAACCTACAACAACATGCGTGCGCGCACACCTTGCTACAGGTGTTATTTAATTTAGGAATCCTAACATGTCTGCATTGTCAGCAATTAATGCTGCTGCTGTAAATGGTGGCTTTTACCATGTAAACTTTACATCATGTAAGCTTTAACCCAACCGGCACCTCATCTGAAGGAAGTGGACTCTGATCCACAGAACCTTATGCCCTAATGAAATTTGTTTGGCAATAACAAGGGGGAGGTACCTGTAAGCCTTCCAGATGTTGGACTAGAACTCACATCAGCCTCAGCCGCCATAGCCAATGGTGATGGAAGTTGCAGTCCAGCAACATCTGGAAGGCCGCAGGTTTCTGATCCCTGGAAGATGCCACAAGCCTCTTTCGTGTTTGTACTACAAAACTGGTCTTGTAGAAACTATAACATGCCTAAAGGAGTGAATTTAATGTTTAGACAGTAATTCTGTCAGAATTTGAACATTTTTAAAAAAGTGCTTTCTCAAATATCCACAGTTCTGAAGCAACCTAGACTATAGATGAAGTTTGCATACACACTTCTCTTTTTTGCAATAACATCCATCACTTAATAATTGCAAATTGTCAAATTGCTAAAAAACAAACAAAAAACCCTTTTGCTTTTACAAAAATCAGTTTCCTCCTAACAACTTGAAAAATGTGTGCTTTCATCTGTCAGGAAACAGAAATAACATATACTTTTGTCAGCATCTTATTAAGTAAATTGCAAGTGAGACTGTAGAAGCCATCATTGCAACAATTAACATTCTGGAAAAACATGTTATTTGCTTGGGCCCATATGGTTCTTTTCTCTCTGTATTGATATACGGAAAGAGAATGCAGAATCCCAAAGGATCTCAGGCTATGCAAAGGACTTCTCCTCTCCCTCCTCAACTCCCAACCCCCTGCCTCTTCAGGCTTGCTTTTTACCAGAAAAGTAGGTCATGACAGAACATAATGCTAAGACATTGCGATGTGAATTATGAGTCAGCAGCAGGGCTGGATCAAGACCTTTTGAGGCCCTAAGCACTGAACATATATGTGATTCAAAATAAAAACAATGCTAAATTGTAAAATAAAATTTTATTTTTCAAAATGACACAAGACTTACATGTATGTTGAAATGTAGGTTCATGTATGTCATGTGCAACAAATGACAGACTCTGATTTTCTCACATTATTTTGATCTACATTAGTAGGGAACCCTCTGCTTCAGGTGGGGAGAAATAATAAAAAGAGAAAAGAAAAATGGCAGAAGAGCTGGAGCAGATGTAAGGAAGTGTATCAAAATTCTGATTTTCCCCAGGATGACTCCTTCAGTGCTTTTTGCTAAATATCTTTTAGAAAAAGAAAAAGAATTCTCTCTTTTTGTGCCCCTGATTTACTAAGCATGTGCTTAATCTGCCTATTCGGTAATTCAGGACTGCTCAGTAGTTTTGTTCCTAGGATGGATCAGCTGTACAGGATCTAACTTTACAACCAGTTGGCCAAGTGCTAACCATAGTTTTCGCTCATTTTTATTGGCTGCCATTTTTTGTTGAATTAAAAAAAAACACACCTTTGTAGCAAACAAGCCAACAAAATGGCCCGGAATGGAAGGCATGCCTTCTGCTACTTTTTTATGTCCCCAACACCGACAATTGGGAAACACTGGCGTGCGAGCATTCCAATTGGAGAACAGCCTTTACAAAAGGTGTTGTGGACTTTGAAGACACTCGAACTCAGGACAAAAGAGAGAAATGCACTAAAAGGAAGGCACATTTTGAAAACCCTCACCATGATTAACTCCCGCCTGGAAACTTACGTCCCCACTGTGGAAGGACGTGTGGATCCAGAATTGGCCTCACAGTCACTTATGGGCTCACGGTTATGACTGTGTTCATGGAAGACAATCTTACTCGACTACTAGTGATTGCCAGAGAAGAAGATGTCCCCAGCTCAAGTCAGCATGAATCATAAACCATATCAGAACAATCATTTTTTCTTTATCAGTTCTTCAATATTAGAAATATATTTGTTGCTCATCCTAGTGAAGAGGAACTAATAGACAAAATCCAGGCCACAGTTTTCTACAATGAATGGAAAGACTGAAAAGACTAGGAGATGATTGCATACATGCCTAATACACATCAAGCATTATCAGATTCACCCCCTCAACACATTAAAAAAGTGGACCCTTTGTGTCTCTATCCTGGGAAGCCTGTTTCATCACTTGATTTTGAAATCATTGTGATTTGAAATCAGATGTGTGCATGTGTGAGGTGATTTTTTTTAAAAAAAAATATTTTGCAATAACAACCACCTTACTTGCGCTGGTATTTCCCCAGACTAAACCAATTGCAGATTAATGTCTAAGAATCTGACTGTATTACATTGTCAGAAAAAAAGACACTGTTTAACTAGTTGAGCCTTGTGAAAAGCAGCTAGAAGGATACAGATTCCTGTTCAGTGACAATGAAGCAGGGAACAACTTTAGTCCATACTGAGCTACTAGCTTTATTTTTTCGCAGTCCCTCCTCACTCATTACCTTTTCAGCACAAATAGACTTATTTCATGTCCAGCCTTTGCAGCCGGTGAAGCCATTATTCCTTGTTCAGCATCTTCGCACAATGTCTAGGTGAAAAAACCGCCCTCGGATATCAGCGTCATTTCCAAACCAGAGTTCAGTAATCATTTCCTTTCAGATGCAATCCAACTCAAATAAGTCTCTTTTCACACCACCGCCTGTATGGTCTGTTTCCTTGGGGGCTTGGATCTGATTCTTTATAGACAGGTGATAACAGCATGAAAGCAAATTCCAGTTCACAAATGTTGTTATTGAAAAAGATGTGACTACCCCCCCCCAAATTGTTAAATTAAATAGATTGCTTTATAAGCAGTACTGTACAGGCTTAGCAAGGATACTAAAGAAAGTATCCTACACAAGAGTTGATTTAATTTTGTATCGGTAAAGCTCAACAAGTAAGGTAAAACATCATATCAAATAGCAGCTGGTAAAATAAGGAACAAAATCTTCCTCTATCAGCCGAATCAACCCTGGTGTCATAGGATCCAGCTCCCACAAATTATATGAGCCCCCCCCCCAGTTGATGGGCATTGCCATTCAAATGGTGGGGCCCCCAATATTTTATTCAAGTTGACATCCCTGACTACGAAGCAGTGACAGATACTTGGTGACGTTATTTTCTGTTCAGATGTGTGTGGGGTACTCCTGTGTCCTTCTGTCTTACAGAGGATTATCACGTTTCAGGTATGGGAAACCTCTGGCCCACAGATATTACTGAACTATAACTCTCTTTCACCTTAGGAAGCATAGCTAATAGCCAGCAATGATGGGAGTTTAGTTCAGCAACATATGGAGGGCCAAAGGTTCTGTATTTGAAGAGCTGAACTTTATTTTATTGAGCTCCTCTGTTTCAAGGGCTGGCCCTTCCAAGTTCAGTTTAAAGATAAAGAAATTGAACTACAAGGGGACCAGAGACCTTAACAATTAGCACCAGGACAGCACACTAGTCACAGTCTTCCCCAGTGTGATGAGATTTATTGTATTTCTCATATTTAAATGATAGCATTTACTGCCTTGCAGATGGGCGGGGTATAAATAATAAAAGTATTATTATTATTACATATAGATTAGCATGTGCAAATATGTGTCCTCTCTTTTTTGGTGCTGTGTTTCCCCTTTTTTGACAATGCATAAGTGACCACTCGTCAATCATGTGTGTGGAGCATTTGTTATAACAAAAAATAGATGTTGCCCAGACAATCAACTTGCCTAGAATCTGGTCCTGAATTATATTCTGCTTACTTTGACAGACACATAATACTTATTTGTATAGTACTGAAAGCTCAGTTGCTGGTTCCACTTAGAAAGAGCTCTTAACCTGCTGCTTTCTGCTTTGAAAATCCCTCAGGCATTACCCCCAATTTTCCCTGGAAATGACTAAAAAAATCTGTTCCCTTTCTCCTCCTCTTCTAATCTTTCTGAGAAGAAGGGAAGTATCCCCTCAAATTTTAAAATTAAGTCTTCTTTTGCTAATTTGTCTTAAAATCTAATATTGATCAAGGGTTCTTCAAAGATGTGCTAGTATTCTCTAATTGGGCCACTATACTGTTCTGTCCCACATTCAGCATCTATTTCAATTAAGAAAAATAGGAGAGAAACAGCCTTATTTTTCTTAATAAAAAGCATTTCAGCTGCCCTTGCAGGCCTCTTTGAGGATCTGTTGATCAAAGCTGCTCTAAAAAATCATCTTTTATACCTGGAATATGATAGTCTATTTTCAGCATAATGCAATAATGCAATGTAAGATATTCATACAGTGGATATACATTGTGTTTTGAAGTAGGAGGGAGATAGGAGACAGAGAGAGAGAGAGTCAAAAGGCTCTTTTATCACTGAACTCAATGGGGCTAGATAAAAAACAAAAGCTTTGATCCTTAATTCTTCATTATTTTATTTCTCTTTTGTTTCTTCCCCTCCCTTCTGAATGTTTACTTGGTTTTTAAGCACATTTTCTAATAATAACAACAAGCAATTAGGTGAATGCACCTTCATTTGAAGGGCAAAGTACATTTGCCTACATGCCATAGGGAAGCAGGGGTGAAGAATCTTTGGCCCACGAGAGGTTGAGCAAATGGCGGTGCCTTTCCCCCACCCCTTCAGCTGGTTGCTATGTAGGCAAACAACAGCCAAGGTTGTGTGTGCATGTGGACTGAGAGCTGGATGCTGAAGGCAGGGGAGCTGGAGACAGAGAGCCATGTCTTGCTATCTACTGGAAAGCTGTGGCTTGGGGAATCCCTGGAAAGCAATGGGGAACTCTGTTGGGGTATTAATGGTGTGAGCTCCTCAGTCCTATGCTCAGGTTGTATATATGTGTAAATAAAACCATATATCCCAAATACATCCCGGTCTCCACTGATTTTCATTCTGAGGAAACCGAAACCCGGGGTAAGCATTTGAACCCCTGGAGTCCCTCACCGTTCTGAGGTTGGGGTGGGTGTGACATTGTTTATCGTCTCCTGTGTCCATTTTTTGGTTACCTCAGATAAAAGGGGCTAAAGGGATTACTGACCATCAGTGGCAGACCCTCCAAGAGTCCCTATTTTCCAGGGACAGTCCTGGATTTACAGAACCAGCCCCGGTTTCTGGTTTGATCCCGGAATGTCCCCGTTTTCCTTAGGACATCACTATTTTCATCAGAGAAATGCTGGAGGGTATGGAGCTATGTGACCCCCAAGCAAAAAAAAGTAACTATACAACTTTTAGAAGACATCTGAAGGCAGCCCTGTATAGGGAAGTTTTTTAATGTTTTATTATGTTTTCATATGTGTTGGAAGCTACCCAGAGTGGCTGGAGCAAGCTTGGTGGGGCATAAATAATTAAATTGTTGTTGTTGTCGTTGTTGTTAAGGAATAGGACACCCATCCCTATTTTCATTGGAGAAATGTTGGAGGGTATGCAGGTGCTCCAACATGCTTCATGTAGCTTCTGAGGCAACCATTTAGGCATCTTTGGAGAGTCTTTGTTTTGGTTTATACATTATAGCTGCCACATTATATTAAAAAGACAACTTTAGATGGTTCTATGTAGTGAGCATTACAGTGGTACCTCGGGTTACAAACACCTCGGGTTATAAACACTTCGAGTTTACAGACTCCGCTAACCCAGAAATAGTACCTCGGGTTGAGAACTTTACCTCAGGATGAGAACAGAAATTGTGTGGCGGCAGCGCAGCAGCAACGGGAGGCCCCATTAGCTAAAGTGGTACCTCAGGTTAAGAACAGTTTCAGGTTAAGAACAGACCTCTGAACAATTAAGTTCATAACCCGAGGTACCACTGTATTGCTAACAGAGCTTACACTGTGCAGGTTGAGTGGCTCTCACAATTCCTCTGTATATCTCTCCTTATAGCAATTTGGAGCTGCATAGTAAAAGAAGCCTCAATCATTCCACGTAGGAAGCTCATGATGTGGAACTTTTAAAAATGGGCACAGAGAGAGCACTCAGTAAAACAATACAACTTCCATGCTTGCAGCCTCCAACTGTTTCCCCCACTGGCTACGTTCCTTATCCCCAAGACTATTCCATTTGGACCATTGCAGCAGGGCTGATAGTGAACTTTCATACCATCCCACATCTCACTCAAAAGTAAATGTCCTGACATTTAACACAATATACATGCACGAAACTCTCAGCATACAACTTAAAAGCAAAATATTAAAAAATGCAATGCTAAAATGAAAACACAGCCTTTAACTGCTTTTAATAATACAACTCCCTGTGCATTATTGATCTGAAGGGCCTGCCAGGTGGCACAGAGAATGAATGAAAAGCCTCTCCACCTGGTGGCTGAAATGTAAAAAGTGGCCATACGCTTTAAAAAATGGGCAAATAGACAAACTCCAATGGCCTTTCCAGGCCTTGCTGATTGCAAGGCGGGGGGGGGGGGGCTACTAAGGTGGGCTTTGTGCTTTCCCATTTCCACCTTCAACTCAGACTGCTTGATTTAAATCTGCTTTGGAGTTGCACATTTTACCACTGTCAGACGTTCTGTCGTGTTGCTTAGGGATGTGTATGGGTTCAGCATTGATCTTTTGGTCCCAGTTAAACATCGTCATGGCGGTGGGGTGGGGGTATCTTCTTAAACCAGAAGCTCTTTATGACCTTTATTAATGACTTTATTATTTGTTCCCAATGTTTAAATGAATAAAGAAAACGAGAAACGCAGGGAGTTGCAGAGGACCTGCTGACAGTCGCAGACATACAAGAAATGGAGGGGATAAAGTTATGATCCTATGTCCACCTACCTGGGAGAAAGCCCAAATGAACTCAGTGAGACTTGGTATAGGACAGCACTGTAAGAGAACAGGAAGACGAAAGACATGGGGCAAGAACCTGGTACATCAAGCCACGTCAATGTCTTAATGGGTAAGTTCAACTCCCCCCTCGCCAGATATGAAGACTTGTGTTGCATTCTTCCTTTCTTTGTCTGAAACACCCAAGGACTGCTTTAACTGCCACAGAATCTCTGGTGAGACCGGCCATCAGCTCTAGCAACCTTTTCTTCCACAGACACACCTGTTTACTTTGCAGATTTGCTTGACACTAGCTAGAAGGCAGTACATGTATAAAGTTATGTCGTGTGTGCCAAAAGGGTTAAATTTAAAGTTATCATCCTTGACGCGACTTCCTTGTGCCCTTTGGGGTATCTTTTGACAATGGCAATTTGTCCCGGTGATATAATACCGCTGTTAATTTGGGATGCCTTGTCCAAGTCACTGAAATGTTGCCCAGAGGTTTCTGGGGTGGAGTTCTCAGCACAACAAGCCACACTTCACTCCTTCTCACAGTTCCGTTTTACAGCAGAGCCAAGTCACACTTCTTGTGGGTGTGAAAACACTCGACTATTTCCTGTACACAGTCACAAGACTGGAGGTTGACAAAAAAAAAACCCCCAACAAATTATGTTACTTGGTCTAGCTCTTCTGATACGTATAAACTGCAAAGAATCCTTAGGGCTAATTCCAGTTAAATGAAACAAGTTAATGTACATTAAAACCTTAGCGGGATTGACATTGTTCCTTTTAAAACTATCCTTGTTAAATAAAAGAGAGTCAATATGTTACGTGTTGTGCATATATTACAAATGGTTGCACAAATATTTGGCTCGTCGCTTTGAGCTAAATGGCATAGTATTTGCGCTGGGAGAATTAATAGCTTTAACATGTGCTATATAAAATTATGGGATAACCATGGATTGCACTTGGATGCCATTAAAGGGTTCTAAGGGTTCACTCAACATACACATATACCCAGGAGTAAACACTATTGAACATTACAGGAGCTACTTTTGAGCAGACAAGCATAGAATTGGGCTGCAAGTCATTATGACCTAAGGAAATTTATAAGACATATACTGGACATACAGATAGATGCTGTAAATGTCAAAAGCTGAAGGGTCTTTTACAGCCGAATAATTTTTATGCGACTAAGAAAACCAGGATCAGTGACATCCTCAAGCCTAAATTAATTTAGAATGCAGCTGCTTTGCTGCAACTTGGATGGAATAATTTTGTTATGTAATATATAATGTGCCGCCACCACCCCATCTCAAGTTGCAGCTCCTGGGTTAAAGATGCAAGAATTTTAGGAAAATTAAAAAGAATGCAACTGGTATTAGTGTCAGAGTTGAAATTCTGTTATGATTTCCAGATTGTTGATATAATCATGCATTCAATACCATCTCACATTCTCTGCAACATCTGACAGTTGCACACAAGGCTGGATTAAAAGCAGGAGCGTATGTCCCTAACGCTGGATCATCACCTTGTCGTGATGAGTGGGCTTGCATGCTCCTATGACCCTTGTGAGCAAAGCCGTCAGGAATCTCGTACTCCCAGCAGGGTCACCCAAGGCGGCAAGGTCAAAGGGAAGGAGCTAGACAAAGTATGACCCAAGAAGTCCTCAATGGCACAACAGGTGGATGATAACAAGTGGTATGTTACAACGGCTGTGAAGGCAGATGAAGGCTGCAGCAGATAGGAATCTACCGGTTTGTCATGACTACTTCATGCCATCGGAACAGAGCCCTACCACGAAGGCTGTGTGTTGGTCAACGTTCACTGGTCTACACACATAAAACAAATTCACGCAGAGGCGTCTTCCAAAAACCCAACCCAACCCCCCCCCAAAGTCCCATGGAAATTGGCAAATGGTAACGGGGGCAGGATCATGAAATCTGGAAGCCCCTAGTCATGAACCGGCACATGGGCGGTGGATAGAGATTCAGCCGTTCTGACTCAAGGAACGAGGCAGTTGAGCAGCTCGGCAGCTGTGTCCATGACTGAGCAGCCCTTTTTAGGCTCCACTCTGCTCACCCCAAAAAGGGGGAGGGGCTAGAAAAGGTGCCCTAAACATAGTCTGCCTCCATTTTTCCCTGACTGGATTACCGTGCCCAGTGTGGTCACCACCTAGTAGTCGTAAAAGACAATTGAACTTTGGAGCATGGAATATACGGTATATTTGGAATATAGCAAATGAAAAACAACAAAGCCAGTGGACCTGATGGGATACCTGCTGAAATCTTCAAAGTGAGCAGACTTGAACTTACACAACAACTTCACAAGTTCATCGAAAAAATCTGGGAAAGAGAAGAAATCCCAGCAGACGTTAGGGATGCTGAAATTATCAATCTCTTTAAAAAAGGTGACAGAACTGATTGTGAAAACTAACGAGGCATCTCTCTATTATCTGCGGCTGGCAAAATTCTTGCAAGGATCTTAGCAAACTGTCTCGTAACAATATCTGAGGTGACCCTTCCTGATTCCCAAAATGGTTTTTGGCCTTCTAGGGGGACGGTGGACATGATTTTCCCTGCTCAACAGCTTTAAGAAAAATGCAGAGAGCAAAACCAACCCCTGTATATGGCGTTTATTGACCTGCTTTCGACACTGTAAATTGTAATGCCCCGTGGACTGTCCTTCTGAAAACTGGCTGCCCAGATAAATTTGTAAACATCATTCGGCTCCTCCATGATATGACAGCAACAATCGCAGATAACAATGGCTCTCAAAGTGAACCATTCACAGTGGAATCAGGAGTTAAACAGGGTTGTGTTATTGCCCCAACTCTATTCATTATTTTCATTGCCATGATCCTACACTTTGTCGAAGGGAAACTCCCCACAGGAGTAGAAATCATATATCAAACAGATGGAAAGCTCTTCATTTTGAGCAGGCTGAAAGCAAAGAGTAAGGTTACCATAACTTCCGTCATAGAGCTTCAGCATGCTGATGACAATGTAGTGTGCGCACACTCAGAGGATGACCTCCAAACCATCCTCAATATCTTTGCAGACGCTTAAGAAGAGCTTGGCCTATCACTCAACATCCAAAAAAACCAAAGTGCTGCACCAACAAGTACAAAATAACCCCTCTGCAGTGCCACAAATCCAACTCAATGGTGTAACATTGGAAAACGTTGATCACTTCTCCTACCTAGGCAGTTATCTTTCCACAAGGGCCAAGACTGATGCCAAAATCCAGCATCGCCTGAGCTCTGCGAGTGTGGCTTTCTCCCGACTGAAGTGCAGAGTGTTTGAGGACTGGGACATTCGCAGGGAAACCAAAATGCTTGTTTACAACGCTATTGTACTAACAACCTTGCTATATGCTTGTGAAACATGGACCACTTATAAATGCCATCTCCAACTCCTCAAAAGATTCCATCAACGGTGTCTCCAAAAACTTTTACACATCACTTGGGAAGACAGGCGAGCTAATATCAGTGTACTGGAAGAAGCAATGATCACCAGTGTTGAAGCAATGATTCTTCAACATCAACTTCGTTGGACTGGTCATGTTGTGCGGGTGCCTGATAATCGTCTTACAAAGCAACTACTCTACTCTGAACTTAAAAATGGAAAGCGTAATGCTGGTAGTCAACCAAAGAGGTTTAAAGACTGTCTCAAGGCAAATCTTTAAAAATGTAGTATAAACACTGACAACTGGGGAGCACTGGTCTGCAAGCGCTCCAGTTGGAGAACAGCCCTTACCAAAGGTGTCATGGGCTTTGAAGACACTCAAACTCAGGACGCAAGGGAGAAACGTGCTAAAAGGAAGGCATGCTTGGCAAATCCACACTGTGATCAACTCCCACCCAGAAACCAATGTCCCCTTATGAACTCATTGCTAAAACCGTGTTTATGGAAGACAATCTTACTGGGCTACGAGTGATCGCCAAAGAAGAAGAGTGTGTGTGTATATATATGTGGTAGATTATCAGTGAAGTGTTAATGTCAGCTGTTTTTTGCCCTCCCGTTCCTATTACATAATTTTATTCAAGCAGACTAGCTTGTCAATTGAAAATTAAATTGGTGAGAGATTCAATTAATACATTACACTGCTCACTGTCAGTACAAACATGACTCACAGCAGTTTGTGCTGAAGACTAGCTGTGGCTTCAGCTGTGGCACGCATGACCTGCTTTGTTTTTAATGTGATACCATCAACCTGAAATTGAGGGGCTTTTGCCTCTGCCAAGCTCGGCAGCGCTTTCAATCGCAATTTTAATTAAAGATTTGTTTCTCTCCTGCTTCAATAAAAGAGCCGGGGGGGGGGGGTTAGGCAGGCATTGAAATTAGAAAGCTGGATTATGCATGAAAGCAACATGGAGGGCAATGTTAACTAACATTGGTGTTAATCAGAGCATTGCGGTCGTGAAATCGAAGCAAGTCATGGAATCCATACAAATGGGCCCATATATCACACATTCCAACACACATCTGCGCCCAATGGGCAGTTAGCATTCCTTCCCATCACTTGTCAAAAATGTGTAAACTGGACACTGGCAAGGACCAATGGGCCTTGATAGTCCATATAATTATCAGATAGCTGGAGCAATAGTTGGAGGAAGTGGCCCTATCTGCAAGTGTGCAAGGTGTGGGCTGCAGTAGCAGTTTGCATCCAGACTGTAGCACTGGTTCCATATCATAAATCCGAATTGCTAAAAAGGAGAATGGTTTCATGAAAGCTGGGGATATAGGGATTATGGTTCAACTGGAGTGGGGGCTCCCCCCTGTTGATGCCCATCGCTGGAGGGAAAACCTCAGGGGAGGACTGTTACATTTGAGCCCTGTTTGGGGACTTGCTGGACTCAATCACCGTATTTTTCGCTCTATAAGACGCACCAGACCACAAGTCGCACCTAGTTTTTGGAGGAGGAAAACAAAAAAAAAAAATATTCTGAATCCCAGAAGCCAGAACAGCAAGAGGGATTGCTGCGCAGTGAAAGCAGCAATCCCTCTTGCTGTTCTGGCTTTTGGGATAGCTGCGCAGCCTGCATTTGCTGCATACACACATTTCCCCTTACTTTTTAGGAAGGAAAAAGTGAGTCTTATAAAGCAAAAAATACGGTAATTGACTACTAAGATGCAGGCCTAGATGCACCCCTGGTCTTATTCAGGAGGAGTTGCCCTTTCTTCTTATGCATCCGGGGAGAAAATTATTTCAAATGTAAAGAACTTTAGTAGACATCATGCTGGTGGAATCATTAATGTTGTCCAGGAAGACTGCGACTTTGTACCTCTGACATTTTTTACACTGTTCTTGATTTCGCTCTTTTATGCAAAGGACACAAGTTGGGGGTTCAGAGAGCACTGTCGCTGTAAAGCCGCCATTAATTGCACTGAAGTTTCCGCAGGAGTTGTAAGCGGGTCTCGCAAAATGAATGGAAACAGTGAAGCTCAACAATTGGTCCTGTAAAAGATTTAGTTCATTACCAGCCTCATCCCACTCTGTTAGAACAACACTGTGTTTCCCAAGAAAGCATATGTCAGACATTAATTTTGCACTTCATTTATCAGTGTCACTTATAAACCATGAATCATACCCAATGAACTCAGGGTCTACACATTTTGACGTAATAAGAATCCTTGATTGAACTTGCAAGGGCATATCCGTCTTGTAAGGGTTCTTCAAGTAAACTGTGCCTATTAATACAATAGATTTTCTATCTGCAGTCAGAATGAGTGATTTCTACACAGTCCATAGCCCAATTAAACTAGTACTTGGCACTCTGTCAGTTTAATCCCATCGGCTTCAATTGGGCTAAAGCAACTTAAATCCAAGTACTTCCTTCACATGTGGATCAAGTGGTAAATGTGGTAATCTGAATGACCCAAGATTAGAAAAAACAAAAAGCAGCTGTGCTCAGAGGCCAATATCTGGTAACCAGATTTGCTTCACTGATTCGGAAACATGATGGTTTTGTCTTATTTCTTTCTTTGAATGCTTCTTTCTCAAAATCATTGCTCAATGTAAGAAACGCCTTAGAATGTCAGCACCTTTCCTCATTGAAAAAATACAGGCAAGTTTGTCAGGAAATGGAAATGTCTTACTTGATAAATCTAAACTTTTTAAAATGGCGCAGTTAACATGTAATTTCTAAGAGATGAAGACGGATTTCCAAAAGATGCAAAATATCACAGGAAGATGGAAGTTCTTTCCCTTCCAACCCTAAAAATCTTGGAACATGACACAACAGATGCATCCTTCCACTTTAACAGATATTGTCACAACCACCAAGAGAACAGCTATCTACTGAAAGATTTACAGCTAAAATGCGGGATTGTACAGCAGCCTTTCATACCTTCAGTTGGGAACATTAGTATGGACAGATGGCGAAGGTGGAGTAGCCCATCAGGAATCCATTTCTCTGCTTTGATGCATACAAGTCAAGGCAGCTACCACTCCAGAAGATGAAAGAATGTGGAATTCAGATGTGTGTGTGCATGTGTGCGTGTGTTTCACCATCAGTCGGCCTGGATAGTGCAGCAGCTAAGTACTGGGTTCAAACAAGTTCAAATCCCTGCACAATAATGCTCAGCAGGTGGTCTGCAGCCATGGACTCATCACTGCTGAACTGAGCTCCTCAGGGCAATAAATGAATGTTAATTAAAAGATTACAGAATTCTCTCCACTTGAAGCTCATTGGAGAATACTGATCAACCTAGTCCGGGTGCTTCATTAACTAGCAGTAGTACTAACTGCCTATTTGCTCTTTATAAGGATTTCCAAATTCAACTTCCTCTCCAAGAAACCATATCCCAATTTTTGGGATATTGCAGTTATGAAGCAAAATCCTGTCTTCTGTTCCTGCAAGGCCAGGCTCCTGGGATTTCATAACTTGTATTTTGAAATATTTCATTTGATTGCAATTGATAGTTTAGAAGTATTTATTCAAGGGGTGATGGTGTACACTTCCATAGGTTTTCAGTAACTAGAAAAACCCAAGCGTTTATTAATCAACTATCTTTTTGTGGTGTAGGTCCATCATAAAATATTACCTTTACATGTTTTGTAATTTTTAATATTTGGGAGCTGAACTAACATTCCAAGTTCTTAAGAAATAAGAGCCCTGATGGATCAAGCCAAAGGTTGATCTATTCTAGTACTCTGTTCTAACAGTGGCAAACCAGATGTCTATGGGATACCTGCAAGCCAATATTAACCAGAGGAGTAATGTGATGCAAGAATGAAAGGGCTATCACCCCTAAAGTCTTAACTTGCTGAGAAACTGAAGCGGGATGTTATCTTATGAGGGAGAAGGATAACATATTAAGTGTTTAGAGCAAGGGAACGTCTGTTGCCTTTCAGATGTTTTTGGACTACAACACCTATCATCCATTGCTAACGTTGGTTGCAGCTGATAGTAAATAAGAGTCCAGCAATTGGAGGGATATAGAATCATAGAATTGTAGAGTTGGAAGGGACCTTGAGGACCAGCTAGTCCAGGCATCCCCAACCTGCGGCCCTCCAGATGTTTTGGCCTACAACTCCCATGAGCCCTAGCTAACAGGACCAGTGGTCAGGGATGATGGGAACTGTAGTCCAAAACATCTGGAGGGCCAAAGGTTAGGGGTGCCTGAACTAGTCCAACCCCGTGCAATGCAGGAACATGCAGCTGTCCCATATGGGGATGAAACCTGCAACCTTGGCCTTATCAGCACCATGCTCTAACCAATTGAGCTATACAGGTTCCTATCATGAGTTCCAACCATTGGTTTGGTGGGGAGAAAGGATGATGGCACAAATTTTCTCCTTTGAGTATTTTAAAATCATTATCCAATATCCCAATAGAAATAACTGCAAGACAGTTGGAATGAGCAGAGGAAGAGGAGAAAAAGAGCTGAATTCTCATCAGCATCACAATGATACTGCAGGCCAAAATAAATTAATCAAGTCTGTAGACTAGAGAAACCAGAGAGAGAAAAGGTGGCCAAGAACTGAGTCCTGAGGGACAGTAACAGAGACAAGAACTGGGAAAACAACGTTATATTATTCTAAAGTATTTGCTAATGTATTGCAAGACAGAAGCAAATGCAAGAAAGGACCAGTAAACCCCAAAGAACCAAAAAATGAAGAGTGTCCAGCAAAAGTGGCATATGAAAACTTTTAAGCAAAGGCATCAGATTGTTTTTCTTTTTTCTTTTCATCTTCACAAGAACTGTAACTCAGTGGCAGCACTAGAATAGAGAATGGGGCAGTAGCCTTTAATATCACTGTGAGCTGGAGAGTAGACTTAAAAAATAATAATTTGGCCTGTAGCTTGCTCTGTACAAGTCCTTTGGCAGAAGATTCTTGGTTTGTTGCAAGCTTGTACTCTCATCCATTTCATGTCCTCTTGGATACTGGTACAGCTTCCCAGAGTTAACAGCTAATCCTTATTTAGCTTCCAAGGGTTAAAAAGGAGTGTGTGATTTGGAACTCTTGGGTCCCCCTGCTGAAGCTAAATGCCCACAGAGATGCAGGGGAGAAGCCAACTCTTACATACACAAATCAGTTTTAGCTGTATCCTTGGTCACTGGTCCATTTACTGCATCTTTGCTTGCAAGTCCATTATACACATGCATATGTCCTTTTGTATCCTTGTCTTCCCAGTAAACTGGCAACAGTTTCCAACACCACTTGTCCTGACCAAGCCACCTTTCTAAGAATGCTCCCTCACTGTACTGCACCCGAGAAAGTAAACTGTACAGCCTGGTTGCAATAGGCATCTTTTCATATATATTTCTCCACTGGACACTTGTTTGCATCTTGAAGCTGTTCCTGGAGCAATCCTAAAAGCTGCTACCGTTAAAATGTTTCCTGGAAACGGGTCATTCCTGCAATTTGCTTATAAACGATCATCTGTTCCTCTGATTTTTACATCTGCTATTGCCCACAATCTGCTTGTGTGATTGATGATGGAACCACATCAAGTTGATACAACATATGAAAACACACGAAAGCAAAGATCAGACATTGATTGATCTTCACTCTTTAATAGGTTCACAATTGCCTGTTACTTCATCTTTGCAAAAAGGTATTACAGATGTATACAGTATTTTTATTGCAGTGGTTTCTACAGAAGATGGCTAGTTCTGCGCTTGAAGCACAATATACACATTTAGTCATAGGCATGATTAAACACAGCATGGGATTGTCTTAAACAATAATAAAAATATATCCCTAAAATTGGGGGAAAAAGATGTAGAGCCAAAAGATAGCTTATTAAATATGCTGAATTCTGCATGGAGATACAATAATAAAAATCATGACAAAAGTTAGCCAGTTCTTGTTCCTTCAGGAATGCTATGCAACACACTGTAGATTTTTCAGCAAACCTGTTTCAGCAAGCTTAAGGAGGCAAAAGCCTAAAATGCAAAATACTCAAGATTTGTTTGGCAAATCCATCCATCTTGCTCTGGAGTGATTAGAGAGCGACTCAGACTGCCTCACTTAAGAACTGTGTGTTGCTACCCTTCTTCATTATCATGGTTAAGCCAGCAGGAAGAGAAATGTCCTTAAGATGCAAGGCCCAACAAGAAGCCGCCGACAAACCCGCCAGATACAACTATGTTCTGTTTAAGGAATTCTGTTGTCTGAAAAGGAAAGAGAGTTCACTATAGACTGTGGAAATGGCGTTACAGCAAAAATAAAAAAATCATTTTTAAAATAAACAAATACTTTTTGCACTCGGATAACCACCAGAGTTATGGAGTACTGTAACTCTAGGTAGAGCTTTGTTAGTTGTGGAAAGATTGTTCATTGCTTTAAAAAGGAACTATCTACCTTAGTCTTGAATTATAAGTCCATAATGCTTGTGTAGAAGGCATCTGCAACCACCCTATGACATTTCAAATGCTTTAAAATGTTTTATCATAAATACTTTAAATAATGAACGCCTAAATAAAAATTCCAGAGGAGTAGTCTGTTGCAAGAAAATCTGCAGTCCTTAGGCACCTTTAAAAGGCTAACAAATGTATTGTGGCATACAGTTTTGTGCATTTGATGCACCAGAGTTTATGCCAAAGTACATTTTTTTAGTTTTTTAAGGTGGCATTTGTTCTCAAATAAAAACCTATTTCTAAGGAAATATAATTGTTTCATGGATACAGACATCTGACTCTTTAAGGGCCAATGGAAGATTGAATAAATAAAATCTGCTATAGAACCAGTCAAAAGGCCTCCAGGCACCAAACAGTCAAACATTCAAGTCAGGCAATATACCCAAGTGAAGGACTCTTCCCATGGGGAGTGGGGACTGCATTCCCTCCCTTCTTGCTGAAGTCCAGGGTAAAGAAAAGGCCATCTGGGGCACAGCACTTGAAGTGTGCAGCCCAAAGCTTTACTCAGCACCCCTTTTCCTGGAGACAAGGGTCATCTAACATACCATAGGTTGTTAAGATACGGAACATCTGGAAACCCAACATCACATCAAGGCTGCAGCAAAATCAATATTCAAAAGCAAGTAAGACATGCTTTACCTCCTCAATCAATGTGTTGATTTCAGGAGCTGCCTTGTTTGCTCGTTTTTTGAGTTGCTTCTTTGCTTTGTTTACATCTTTTTCAACCCTTTTCCAGTCAACCTGTACATAGCCACTATGACTAGCAATCTAGGAAAAGTAAAAGACAGACATCTGAAGAGCTAGAGCAAAAAAAATTCTCAATGCATTTAAGGAAATGTACTCATTTAGGAAACTATTATCTGCTAAAAATAGGTCACCTTCCACATTTTGTAACAACATAATCCCCCTAGACTGTATATATCTTTAAACTTTTAATTTTAAGATAAATCAGCAGAGAGACGGCAATAAATATTTAAAGGCTAGAATAGTATTTATGGGCATGCCACTTAAAACCTATCAGTTTGTTTATAGAATCTATTTTTGGCTTACAGTCATAATGTCTTTAATGGTATATTTACATATGGGAATCCTAATCCTTGCTGAAGGCCAGCTTGCAGCGTGGGGGGAGGAGGCATTTAGGAAGGGGTGGAAGTGTGGCTCCACTTGCAAGGAAAAGCTGTACTAGTTGGATGGTCCATCCACACTGGAGGCCCTTGGTACATCCACCCAGAGCTCAACAGGCACAGAAGTACCACCAGCAGTGAGACTCATTCAGCAGCATTCTGGGGCATATCATATTGCCCTGGAATGCTGAATCCAAAGTCTTCTCTCTTCCTTGCCAGTCTCCTTAACTGAGCCAGCCTGAAACTCATTCCCAACACTGGGGGTAGGGATTAAAACTATCAGTGAGGGGAACACCCCCCTCCCCAATAACAAAAAATGCCTTCCATGTTCCACCCTGGCCAGAGCAAATAGCACTTTCCACTTATGATTGCTATGTTATATTTTACAAAATAGCCCCCTCAATGTCTCATACTTAAATAAGAGACATGAAAACTCTTAATGCTAGATGTTACAAGATAACTATGTTCATGTTGTGTAGTCATATTTACAAAATGAGCATAATGATATTTTCACAGAGACTTTAATTTTTAAAGTGTGCGTGTGTAAATGAGATAAGATAGACCGAACGACACTTCATCAACCCAAACTCTAACGTTTTATTATGGGCACTTTGTGGTTCTTCTCACATGGATTTTAGCAGAGCTGCACCAGCATGAGGAGATCTGGGAAATACCTTCCAGGGACCACTTTATGCAAAACCATTCAGCTGTTGTTACAGCCTCCACTTCCCTTTCTGTTTACTGAGCAGTTAACTTGCCTATATTCAAATCATAGCACTTTCTAAATAATTAAAGTCTGCATACTTGTAGCAAGAGAAAGCCGCCGCCTACTGCAGTCGCTGCAAGTTTTCCAACCTTCTGGAATAAAAATCCTGCACACCTTGGAGGAACGAGAGAGAAAAAGGAAAAGACAAATTAACAGTGCAATCTTATACACGTCTACTCAGAACTAAGGACCTCCAAGTTCAATAGGGTTTATTCCTAGGAAAGTGTTATTGGATTACAGTCTGAGTTGTCAAACTGTGCATACTTACTGGGCTCACAACATATTTACTTTCAAGTAAATGTGCACAGGAGAATAGGCAATGAGGATAATCTGATAATTGGTTACTGTGTTCCAGAATTCTCATTCTCGTGCTCAAGATTGTGCATTTTGAAACTCCCTAACTGAATACTGTTGGCAAGTGTAGAATCTCATGGGATAAGAAATATGCAGGAACTCTCATTATTCTCATTCGCAACCCAGACAGAGCAACATGAGACTAACAACACAACAAGAGATATGATTTAGTGGTCTTTGCAAAATATGAGGCTAGAATCTACTTTCCTGAATAAATAAGCCTACATGACATTACTGCATGCAATCAGTTACAGTGGTACCTCGGGTTACAGACGCTTCAGGTTACAGATTCCGCTAACCCAGAAATAGTATCTGAGGTTAAGAACTTTGCTTCAGGATGAGAACAGAAATTGTGTGGCGGCAGCGCGAGGCCCCATTAGCTAAAGTGGTGTCTCAGGTTATGAACAGTTTCAGGTTAAGAATGGACCTCCAGAACAAATTACATTCTTAATGCGAGGTACCACTGTACTTGATAGTTAACTTCTATAGGTGGATCCTGTTGATCAAACTAATCTGTAATAAAGATGCTGATGGATATAAACTGCATTGTCATAATATAATTTACACCACTATTTTGAATACGTACTTTCTTTTTAGGTCCCTTAGCGCTGTGGAACTTGTGAAGATTATTTTTTCTACCTAGTCAATCCCTAATATCTAGCTCTATTTTATTTTGCATTCTGAACAGCGACATTACAGTGCCACAGAAGGGTGGTTTCACTTTACCAACCCACTTTTATTTCCAAATCTTTTAATGAAACTGAAGTTAATTAAATAAATACTGAACTACAATACCTCATTTGTAAGCATTTGTAGGTTGCAAGGTGTAAATGTAAAAGTATGAAGTCACACTCAGAGTAGGTCCATTGAAATCAATGGTCTAAACCAGGCTTCCTCAACCTCGGCCCTCCAGATGTTTTGAGACTACAATTCCTATCATCCCTGATGACTGGTCCTGCTACCTAGGGATCATGGGAGTTGTAGGCCAAAAACATCTGGAGGGCCGAGGTTGAGGAAGCCTGGATTAAAGTAACTTCAGTCCATTCATTTCACTGGTCCCAGTCCAATTCAACTGACATTGAGTATCACCCATTATCTTTAGTCACAGTTAAAAACGCCAACTATTCAAATCCAGTCTCATAATCAATTGTGCCATCCCTGCCCTATCTTAAAAAAAAAAGATAGCAATTTTTTCTCCAATATATTTTGAAAACTGCTTATAAGAATGTTTGAAACCTCTTTTACTAGTTCAGTGTGATCTCAGAAATGCAAAACTTATATCACTTTAAAAATACTTTCAGAAGAAAATTGTTCTATTAAAAACACACTACAGTATTTAAAAACAATTGGTTCTCACCAGCCTGATACGCCACCCATTACAATCTGAGTAGCTACGGAATACTTTTCTACAATAGGTCCAGAATTCCTGCCAAACACTCGGTTCCACCAATGATGGCGCCTTGCATATTCTGTTAAATCCAGTACTTCGTATGAATCCTCATCACTGTCATGCTCTTTAAAAGAGAAATTGATAGTTAGTTTCCCTCTACACTTTTAAAAAAAGAGTAAATGCGTTGCAGCTCTCAGCAATGCTAATTCACAAACATATGCCTGATGAAAGTGATTTAACTGAACACACTAATAATCCAGCTGTTCAGGAAGAGCAAGCTATATAAAAACAACTGGGAGATATTACTCTAATTATTTATATTAATCTCCTTCCACATAAATCCCGTGGCAGTGTACAAATTATAAGAACAGCAGCTTTTTAAAACAAAAAATATGAGAAGGTGAGTTTAAAAACAATACGAATTGGACACCAATGGCAGGGACCCATTCATATAGCTGGGAAAGCTTGAAAAAACAAAAATGTTTTCAGTTGTCTCTGGAAAGTGGAGAGAGTGGCTGTATGCTGTTCCACAGAACAGGAGCAGTCATAATAAAGCCCTGTTCCAATGATGTCCACTCGCTTGCACCACAGGACTTCTGGTTTCTCTTTTCCTTTTCCCTCCTCCAGTCCCTTGCAAGCTCCCCAAATCTGTTCTAGAGGGTCCCCCACCCTCTGCAGATTTTGGGGGGTGCCTATGGGACTGCAGGGGGCAGGAGAGGAAGGAAAAGGCCTGTTGTACAAGTAGATGCCTCCTCACAATATGCAGAATCTCACTTACTGCATTTTCTTAATTATATGAATATTGATAAAGATAAAAAGGCTATACATTCTAATGTACAATTTGAGAGTACTATGGAAAGGCAAAAAAAACTTCTAGATTTCTAAGCTTATTAGATAACGGGTCCCATTCAGTTTAAGAAGTATATGGCATATGCATATATATATATATATATATATATATATATATATATATATATATGCAGGTTTTGGTGTCTTCGGGTGTCTTCCCGTGTAAGAGTTGGGGTGTCTAGGCGACGTTTCGACGAGGTCTCACTCGTCATCTTCAGGCTGGTGCTTACGGCTTCTTGTTACTGGAACAGAGCAGGATCTCAGTGTTTGAGTTCCTATAAATACTGTTGAGGGGGTGTGGTGTATTCTGGGCAGAGAGGAAGTTCCCAGGATAGTGTGACTTTTCTTCTTTTGTTCCTTAATTACTTGAGGGATATCTTGAGTGATTTCTTGAGTGATATTCTGAGTACCACTTAGGAGGGTCATTAAGAGTGGATTAGTTGCTAAAGCTTTCGTGTCTTGACCTCTTGAACTTGTGAAGAGTTTTTCTGAGAAGATGGCTGTACTGCACTTAATTGTGCTCTGGCTTGGCTTCGTGTATAGGGGCGAGCTGTGGTTTTGTGCCCTGTGCCAGTCAGATCTGTGTAGGGATTGCAGGGGGGTGTAGCATCCGGAGGTGCCACTATGGTTTGGCTACTGGATGGTGTCTGTAATTTATCTGTGGAGAGGGTCTGGGTTTGGGTCTGGTGTGGTTGATTGGTGATGGTGTTCTGTGTGCCTCTGGTTCTGGTGTCGGTTTTTGTGGGGAGGGCTAATTTCCAGATGTCTGGCAGGCGGGACGTGTCGTCACGCTTGTTCATGTTGTGAGGGTGTTTCTCTATCTCGATGGCTTCCATGATTATTCTCTTGTGGTGATGTTCCATGTTAAAGAGCAATTTGGAATCTGCAAAATTAATTTCGTGTCCTGTTTCTTTCATGTGTTGGAAAAGAGAGGAAGTTTTTTCTTCTTTTTTGACGGCATTCTTGTGTTCTGTGATACGTGCATTTATTCGTCTGTTTGTTTGTCCAATGTACGTGGCTGGGCAGACTTTGCAGGGTATTTCATAGACCCCTTGGTTTTCCAACTGGATTTTATCTTTGGGGTTTCTGAGGATATTGGCTATTTTTTGGTTGGTGCAAAAGGCTGTTTTGATATTGTGTTTATGGAGGATTTTGCTAATTTTATCTGTAGTGCCCTTGATATAAGGAAGGAGGGCCATGCCATTGTTTTCTTCTGTGTCTTGGTTTTTGGGGGGTGTTTCTTTTTGGATTAGCTTCGTAACCCTGTTTTGCTGGTATCCATTGGCGATTAACACATTTGAGAGATTCTGTAACTCAGTTGTCAAGTGGTCTTTGTCAGCCAGGCGTTTGGTTCTGGAGATGAGAGTCTTGGCTACGGAGTTTATTTGTGCAGGGTGGTGGTGTGATTGTGCATGTAAGTAGCGGTTGGTGTGTGTTTTTTTCCGGTAGATGGTGTGTCCTAGGGAGCCATCAGGTTTTTTGTAGATTAGGACGTCAAGGAAGGGAAGTTGGTTGTTGGCTACTATTTCCATAGTGAATTGTATTTTGGGGTGTAGGCTGTTGAGATGTGTGAGGAAGCTATCTAGTTTTTCTTTCCCGTGTGAGGAAGATAGCTTCCTCACACATCTCAACAGCCTACACCCCAAAATACAATTCACTATGGAAATAGAAGCCAACAACCAACTTCCCTTCCTTGACGTCCTAATCTACAAAAAACCTGATGGCTCCCTAGGACACACCATCTACCGGAAAAAAACACACACCAACCGCTACTTACATGCACAATCACACCACCACCCTACACAAATAAACTCCGTAGCCAAGACTCTCATCTCCAGAACCAAACGCCTGGCTGACAAAGACCACTTGACAACTGAGTTACAGAATCTCTCAAATGTGTTAATCGCCAATGGATACCAGCAAAACAGGGTTACGAAGCTAATCCAAAAAGAAACACCCCCCAAAAACCAAGACACAGAAGAAAACAATGGCATGGCCCTCCTTCCTTATATCAAGGGCACTACAGATAAAATTAGCAAAATCCTCCATAAACACAATATCAAAACAGCCTTTTGCACCAACCAAAAAATAGCCAATATCCTCAGAAACCCCAAAGATAAAATCCAGTTGGAAAACCAAGGGGTCTATGAAATACCCTGCAAAGTCTGCCCAGCCACGTACATTGGACAAACAAACAGACGAATAAATGCACGTATCACAGAACACAAGAATGCCGTCAAAAAAGAAGAAAAAACTTCCTCTCTTTTCCAACACATGAAAGAAACAGGACACGAAATTAATTTTGCAGATTCCAAATTGCTCTTTAACATGGAACATCACCACAAGAGAATAATCATGGAAGCCATCGAGATAGAGAAACACCCTCACAACATGAACAAGCGTGACGACACGTCCCGCCTGCCAGACATCTGGAAATTAGCCCTCCCCACAAAAACCGACACCAGAACCAGAGGCACACAGAACACCATCACCAATCAACCACACCAGACCCAAACCCAGACCCTCTCCACAGATAAATTACAGACACCATCCAGTAGCCAAACCATAGTGGCACCTCCGGATGCTACACCCCCCTGCAATCCCTACACAGATCTGACTGGCACAGGGCACAAAACCACAGCTCGCCCCTATACACGAAGCCAAGCCAGAGCACAATTAAGTGCAGTACAGCCATCTTCTCAGAAAAACTCTTCACAAGTTCAAGAGGTCAAGACACGAAAGCTTTAGCAACTAATCCACTCTTAATGACCCTCCTAAGTGGTACTCAGAATATCACTCAAGAAATCACTCAAGATATCCCTCAAGTAATTAAGGAACAAAAGAAGAAAAGTCACACTATCCTGGGAACTTCCTCTCTGCCCAGAATACACCACACCCCCTCAACAGTATTTATAGGAACTCAAACACTGAGATCCTGCTCTGTTCCAGTAACAAGAAGCCGTAAGCACCAGCCTGAAGATGACGAGTGAGACCTCGTCGAAACGTCGCCTAGACACCCCAACTCTTACACGGGAAGACACCCGAAGACACCAAAACCTGCATTCCTGTACCCGTGAAAATCTACGAAAGCAAATATATATATATATATATATAGTGGATATAAAATGTTTGCTTATGTGGCACTAATCTGAGAACACTCTCTCAGGAATCCACAAAGCAGAATACTAGCAAGTCAACTAAGGCGACAATACTGTAAATATTTCAGATAGCACCCTTCATTTTCTGCAGTGTGATATATGTGTTTCAGTGACATGCAATCATTGAACATATCCTACCATTAGTCTCCATGGCCATTCCAAGGCCTTGACCTGCAGGTTTACTTCCAGTTCCCCTCTGTACACATTAAACACACATGCATACAAAAATAGGCACATCCCTGCAGTGTTACCAAAATGCAGAGATGGCAACAACAACCAAAGTACTCAGAAGAAGTTCCATGCAAGAAAGAAAGAAAGGGAAACCAAAGGCACACAGACACATAAGCTACTACTGCAGTCAGATTTTCACGTTCTTTCAGTAGTTGTTCCGTAAAAAAATTGAAAAAGGAAAGCCAAGACACTCACAATTTTTAAGATCAGGCAATCATGTCATGGATTGGTGGAGCATTAAGTCTGTATTTTGTACTTCAACATAATGGGAGAATACTTAAAAGAGATTTCACTGCAAAGAAAATCAAAAGAGCTAGGATGAAAATGAACACTAGCCTTCATTTCCTGTGCAGTAAATCTGTCAAACGTGATCCCTAAGGATGTAAGTTTTTAGGGTCATTAGGTGAAGGACACCAATGACATTCTGTCGGAGCTCAAAATCCCCATAACTTATAATGTCATGGGTTTAGTGTGAGCCCTAAATTATCCATGCTTTCCAGTGTCATTCACAGCTGACATTTCCTCAACACCTACCTAAAATATTTAAAATTATAAATAAAATAATTCTCCCTAAGGCATTCGAAGTGTAAATAACACTAACCTCAGTTATGCAAAATTAAAGCAATGACAAGCCAAAGAGCTGCAAGGCAGCCAAAGGGAGCAACTTTCAATCTCTGAATAAAGGGGAGTGGAGTGGCATCACACATGGCAAGTGGCTGAGCACTCATTCCTCATTTTGAGCCATGGAGGACATTTGCTCTACTAACACCCAAACACCAGGTGTGGATTCCCTGCCTGCCCATGTGGGCAAGACCAGCAAAGACAATGCATCGACTTTCTTGCCATCAGTATGGGAATACTCATGCAGCCTGGGTAGCCAACATGGTGCCTTCAAGGTGTTGTTGGGACTACAGCTCTCATCATTCCTCTCATCATGCTGGCTGGGGCTGGAGGGAGCTAGAGTACAACCATGTCTGGAGGGCACCAAGTTGGCTTCTCCTATCATACAACAAAAAACTACGTAAATTCAGGTAAATGTTGTATGGAGCTGGAAGCGCAGGCAGCTACATCAAGGATGGAAGAGATGAAACGTAAAATAAAAGACAGCCGTTAACACATACCCAGAACAGCTTGCATGCAACATTACTTAATCTGGAATAACTACAACCATTCATTAACACGGATTAGAAAACACACACCTCACCCACAAGAACAAATGGTGCGAGCAGAAGAATCTATCAATTCTTTACTATTCTGACTTCATATTAGTACCTACATAAAATATGCCAAGTGATAACTGTTCCACATGTAGCCATCTTCTCTCTGTATGTGACACCTTAGCCACTGCACAGGCTTACCCTAAGAGTCATTTCACTCATGGTAGAGCAACAAACCCGAGTTTGCCAGCCAATCTCTTCTCTCAGACAGGCACACCTGCATGATATATATGCTTTTTGGTGCCTGTCTATCCCAGCCACGCTTTAAATTTTTAGGGGACTCATAAGGTGAAAGAATAGCCGTACAGCTAAAAGCAGTGATCTGAAAACTAGACTAGGGGACGGAGTGGATAGGGTGACAAAAGAGCAACTGTATTTTTGCTTCCTCAGAGAAACCAAACCCTCTCCCTCTTAATTTCGCCAGCAAATACACTGCATTGTTGCACTATCCTGGATCACAAGGTAGCCTTCCATTGTTAATTTTTTGTGTTAAATCTCAATCGGAGTCAAAGTCTGAGTCAAAACAATCAGAGTCTTGCAACACCATGAAAACCAACTAATGTATTAATTATACCGTAAGTTTTTGCGGGCTCAGTTTATACAGTTTATGCTGTAATAAATACACCAGATAGTGTTTTTAAGGCGTCATGAGGCTTTGACTGAAGTAAATTAGTGCTGGATGAACCTACCAAAAGCTAATACTCCTTACTCTAAGCCATAGAGCCTCCAGGGTCAGCAGCATACATCTGGGAAGCTACCAGCAGGAAATGTCTCTGCTTGTTAGAATCATAGAATTGTTGAGCTGGAAGGGACCCTAAGGGTCATCCAGTCCAACCCACTGTGAGCTCCCTGTGGGCATCTGGGTAGCCACTGATCCTAAACTAGGTGAATTTTTTTAATCTGACCCAGCAGGCCTCTTATTATGGCCAACCCTCAGCACACTTATTAAGTAAGTGAGAACCACTGAGCACAGAAAGCCTTACTTCCGAGAAAGCCTGATTAGGTTGGGACTGCGAGAAAATGTCCTGGCTGGAGGAGGCCCCTAAGCGCCCTGACCCTCGCCGCCTCTAATACATTTGTACCCCCTCACCCTCCGCCCCCCTTGGGTCTGCGCAAGCCCCGCCTACTCTGGAGCCGCGCGCATCCAGCCAGGCCGCCCCAGCCCCACGGATTGGGGGTGGGCGAAAGAGCAGGGCAGGAATGAGAGAGAGAAGCCCGGGAAGAGGCGGGCGAGTGGGGCTCCCAAGTCGAGACGACTGACCAGCTCCTCCATCAACCGGCTCCGTCTCTCTGCGCAAGGCAGGCCATCTCCGCTCTGGGAGGCTCGAGCGCCATGGAAACTGCGCCAGGCGGCCCTGGAGGAAGCCGGGCTCTCAACTGACCTGAGGCGGAGCTAGCTCTCCGAGACGCCATATTAGCAACTGGGGAGGACGGGCGGGCGGGGCGGGGGGGGAGAGAGAGAGGCAGCCGCAACTGCTCCGCCCACTCGCCGCTCTACAACATTCCACCCCCGCCCCCCCTCAGGAAAAAAAAAATCGAGGGCTCCGGCAGCAGCGCATGCGCGACCCAAGGAGAAAACCAGTAAAAGCGTTTTTGTAAGACTCCTTTCGGGGCCCCCGGCTGTCACGGAGTCGCGTCGCCGCAGAAGCTACTCGCGCGGGATCATGGGAGTTGTGGTTTTGAGTTCCCTTCTCCCTCAAGCGAAACGGATAGAGTGTGCCGAGGAAGAGGGCCTGCCCGGAGACCCGGAGCATCCGGGTTCCTTGGGCGCTGTGAAAGCGAAGCGCTGAGCAGCCGCCCCATGTTTCTGGAGCGCGCAAAGCGCCGCAGAGCAGCGCCGATCTCCCTGAATCCCAAACGTTTGTAGAACGCTGTGTTGCCACAGACTCGTTTACTGGGTGAAACTGCAAAATACCAGTGAAAACCAATTAGAAGCAGCAAGATCAAGTCTTCGGGCCATTCACCATCCCTTCTAACCCAGTGCTTTTTCTAAAAAAATAATAATGTTTAGGTGTACTCTCATTTTCCTACTCATACTGAAATACTGCCCCTCAATGAGGCCAAACTTAGATTCACAAAATGTTTAAGGGTATATGTACCACTGCATTCCCCCCCCCCCCGAAAAAGCACTGGTCTAACCTACAACACAAGACTGAAATGGGGTGGAGGAGAACTAGGTATACCATTTTGAGGTCCTTGGAAGAAAAAGGTGGTATATAAATAAGTAATGAAACCAGACAATGAAATAGAGTTTCATAGGTTTGGACAATAAAAAGACACCAGAGTAGGCACTAGATGAGCCTCGCCAGAGCACCAGTGTAGGAGGCAAGGTGGAACAGGCTTTTGGCAAGGAGCACATGATCACTAGAGCCCATTACAGTATATTACTTCACAGGCTGCTGGGTAGGAAATTCCCTGTACATGCACATACACTGGATTCTCTGAATGCACACACCAGGAATCAACTTTTCAGATGCAGTGTTGTTGTTTTCTGGTTGTTTGGAGGAGCCGATTTCTGCCTGGTTTTGGTGTTTCTTGGGAGTGAACTAGGAATTATTAATCTCAGGCTTCTGATTACAACTACAATTCAGCATTCTTTCTCATTCCTGAATTAAATTGCCTTCTTGCTAATCATGTGAATGAACAGATAAATAAATCAATTAAAGGGCCAGAACTAGCAAAAGCATAAGAAGCAACCAAAAGTGAGAGCACAGCATTTGAGAAGTTCATTAACAGATATTCAAAATTACAGTCGGAAGGATGCGAGTGTGGCTAACTTTGACTTAGAAATAATTAAACAGTCATGGTTGTCTTAAGTTCCTCATTTTATAATATTCCTGCCTGATGCTGAATGATAATTAACATCACTTGAAACAATGGTTGTAAACATGTTATGTTCTTTATTACAGTGCCACATAGCCCAAGTCCACTTTCACCAAAGGTCTTGCCCCATAGCCGTCACCACCCCAAAAATCTAAACATTCCTGTCCCCCGTTTTAATTCCTGAGGGAAATAGTAATGCTGAGCTTAGCCACTGTTGGGGCAGCACCAGCACCTGAAAGCCTTGAACCAGCTCTCAAGGCCTATCTTTGGCCTACCATAAATGTTTTTTTCTAGCCATGACTGCAAGAAGCATCAAGTGGCTGGATCCTTTTAATATCCCACAGTGCCCCGACGTAGTATAATTCTGGGGCAAAGGGGAAATGGTGGCACGTTGTTCAATACATTGCCTTTCACATAGGTTATTTCTCTGATGGCATTTCAGTGAGATGCAACATACAACCTTAAGAAAGCAATTCCCATGGGAAAATTGATGCAGTTACTTCTGCTTGGAACCATGTTCTATGCTATACAAATGCTCCCAAAACATTTTCTGTGCCAATCTAAACAGTAGTAAATCATGAGTCACTCCCCTATAAAAGAGCCAAGAGATTGTACAATAAAGAACAGAAACACTGTCCCTTTTTAGTACTGCTTCCAAATGCCAGGATAGGCTCATACCTTCATTGGACCAACCAAAATGTCACAAAAAATAGCAAACAAGCTTTCCTGATATTCAGAATTGTTTATCAAGCTAGATGTTTAAGCAGTGGCAGGGGTGTGGGAGCAAAAGAGAGAAACTGGCTTGAAAGACACATTCCCAGTGCCTTCCTATTTCCCCACACACTAGGAGCCAAGGACGGCAGAATTGGGCAACAGCCCTTTAAAGAGCATAAAAGGGAGCTGGGCCAACAGCAGGATCAGACCACTCAGCCTTCAGACACCCCAGTCCTCAACCCTCTAGAGTCTTTTGCCCAAAGTGGTTGTGATAAACTCAAGTCCATTTCTCCCATGGAATCAATTTCAATCCGTTACCCCCAAGGATGTGGACAGGCTGCTTGGACGCATGAAACCAACCACCTGTCTCCTTGATCCTTGCCCATCCTGGCTAATAAAAGCAAGCCGGGAAGGGCTGGGCGATGGGCTCTGCGGGATGGTGAATGCTTCCCTCTGTGAGGGAACATTCCTAGATCCGCTGAAAGAGGCAGTCATTAAATCGCTTCTTAAAAAACCATCTTTAGACCCGGCCAGTATGGCCAACTATCGCCCAGTCTCAAATCTTCCATTCTTGGGCAAGGTGATTGAGCGTGTGGTTGCTGAACAACTCCAGGCACGCCTGGAGGATGCGGACCATTTGGATCCCTTCCATTCGGGATTCAGGCCTCATCATGGGACTGAAACTGCCTTGGTCGTGCTGGTTGACGATCTCCGGCGAGCTAGGGACAAAGGTGAGAGTTGTTTCCTAGTTCTGCTGGATCTCTCAGCGGCCTTTGATACAATTGACCATAACATCCTTCTGGACCGTCTAGAGGGCCTGGGAGCTGGGGGCACTGTTATACAGTGATTTCGCTCCTTCCTCCTGGGCCGTGTTCAGAAAGTGGTGGTGGGGGGTGAGTGTTCAGACCCCTGGGCCCTCACTTGTGGGGTGCCTCAGGGTTCCGTCCTCTCCCCCATGCTTTTTAACATCTATATGAAGCCGCTGGGAGAGATCATCAGGGGGTTTGGACTGGGTGTCCATCAATATGCAGATGATACCCAGCTCTACCTCTCTTTCAAATCAGAACCAGTGAAGGCGGTGAAGGTCCTGTGTGAGTGCCTGGAGGTGGTTGGAGGATGGATGGCGGCTAATGGATTGAAGTTGAATCCTGACAAGACAGAAGTACTGTTTTTGGGGGACGGGGTGGGCTGGTGTGGAGGACTCCCTGGTCCTGAATAGGGTAACTGTGCCCCTGAAGGACCAGGTGCGCAGCCTGGGAGTCATTTTGGGCTCACAGCTGTCCATGGAGGTGCAGGTCAATTCTGTATCCAGGGCAGCTGTCTACCAACTCCACCTGGTATGCAGGCTGAGACCCTACCTGCCCGCGGACTGTCTCGCCAGAGTGGTGCATGCTCTAGTTATCTCCCGCTTGGACTACTGCAATGCGCTCTATGTGGGGCTACCTTTGAAGGTGGCTCGGAAACTACAACTAATCCAGAATGCGGCAGCTAGACTGGTGACTGGGGGCGGCCGCCGAGACCACATAACACCAGTCTTGAAAGACCTACATTGGCTCCCAGTACGTTTCCAAGCACAATTCAAAGTGCTGGTGTTGACCTTTAAAGCCCTAAACGGCCTCGGTCCTGTATACCTGAAGGAGCGTCTCCACCCCCATCGTTCTGCCCTGACGCTGAGGTCCAGCGCCGAGGGCCTTCTAGCGGTTCCCTCATTGCGAGAAGCAAAGCTACAGGGAACCAGGCAGAGGGCCTTCTCGGTAGTGGCGCCCGCCCTGTGGAACGCCCTCCCATCAGATGTCAAAGTGATAAATAACTACCTGACATTCAGAAGAAATCTTAAGGCAGCCCTGTTCAGGGAAGTTTTTAATGTGTGATATTTTAGTGTATTTTTGGTTTCTATGGAAGCCACCCAGAGTGGCTGGGGTAACCCAGCCAGATGGGCGGGGTACAAATAATAAATTATTATTATTATTATTATTATTATTATTATTATTATTATTATTATCCCATGAGCTTCCATACGTTCCCACCATACATGCCCCACAACCTTATTAAAACCAATGTATCTTGCTCTGTTCTACAGCAACAAATAGCCACAATACAAGGCAAACCAGAAGGGAAAGTGTTTGGTACTCAACTACTTCCGCCATGGGGAATGCATAATGGAAGTCTGCAGTAGCTTGTGGCTGTGCACTTTGAGCCACTTTAGCGCACGGGTTCTGACTTCAGCTACACAAAGCGCAAGGTGAATTCATTATTTATTATAAGCAAATGAGATGAATTTAGGTCAGCTGCAGGTGAAACCATCGTCAACACACAATGACCCTTGGTAAGGGAGCAACAGAAAAGTAACAGGATGCGTGCCAAGTGAACAAGGAAAGGAAAGGTTCTTAAACTAGTTGAAAATGCAAACTTTTGGAACCAAAAGACAAACATGTCAAATTCTCTCTGAAAGGCCATTTATCTCATTTTGAAAAGCTCTCATGCTTTTCAAGCTAACTTTTAACATTAGCATTAAAAGTTATTAAATGGTTGCATGAGCTGAAAGTCAGTCACACACCCATCCTTCTCCTGCCACTGAAAGCCTCTCTGAAGGATAGGATGTGGACTCCTGAGCAGTTTGAGCTATGACTATATCACCATTGGAACAACGGTAGTGGTGATATAGGGAAATTACTCAAAATTTGGTGGAGGAACACTTCTACCGCTGCCTGATTTGGAGAGGTTCCTCTCTCCCACTGCAACCACCTGCAACACAGTCCATGCTGATCTGGAGGGTCGTTACAATAGCCTGTTCAAACGAAAAATAGATTGTCCAAGCAGCTTTCCTGCACCCTTCATGGGTTCTGAGCAGATGACAGACCTGCAACAATCCACAGATAACCTTGAATCTAGTTGGCACTCCCCAATTAATATGTCCAAAATGTGGGCTTCTAGAGCACCAGTGAGGGGTGTATGCAGGGGCGTACGAAGTGGGGGGTGGGCCGCTCCGGGTGCCACTCGGGGTGATAAGATGGCCCTGCCTCCCCCCAGCTGTAGAGCAGCCGAGGGCACGCACAGTCCATATAGGCACCGCTCATGTGGCATCCGTACAGGCTGCCACTCTTGCGCACTGTCCATATGGGCTGCCTCTCGCACGCGCCATCCATATGGGCATCCGTACAGGGTGCCACATGTGCACACTCCGTATGGGATGCTGCACATGTACAGTCTATACAGGATGTCGCACATGCACACTCTGTACGGGCTGCCCTCCCCCGGGTGCCGGAGAGGGTTCCTCCGCCACTGGGTATATGGGGTGTCAGGGAGAGGTAGTACCTCTGGTGGGAAACACGTCATGCTCTTTCTGAGGTAGTTCGTCCACCTTTGGTCATCACCCTGCTCTCAGCTCTCACCCTGTGGCTCCTAGAAGCTGTCTGTGTGTGACAGCAGCCACATCCTAGGAATGGCTTTGACTGGCCGGCTAAACCAGGTGAAAGTAGCTGATGGGTCTCAAACCCTTGGTGAGTTAGAGACGCCCCTGCACTTGAAGACAGGCTCTGGGGGATTGAGTGGATGAGACCAATAGTGGGTCCAATGGTCAAGAATGCGGGTTTTGCACATTCTGTAGAGGGAAGTGACGGTCAGATGGGGCTCATTGACCTGGGAAGGTAGCCCATCTAGAAGGAAAAGTCTGATACCAAACCTCCACTGCCTTTAAGGATATCTTTGGGAGGAGAAAAGGCTAAGGAGTAAACCCTACACAAATCTGGAATGGAATCCCCAAAACACTTGCATAGTGCCTTGTATGTCTCTTTCTGGCAACTGTAGCCAAGGTGGTGTCAAATGTATTGCTCTGCTTTCCTTTGGACTACATAAGTGAGACCAAGAGTGGGGTCTTGTTGTCTGGGCAGCCCAGCACCTCCATACACACTGCCCAGACTTGTGCCCTGGGAAGGTCACTTTGGTGTTGCCAACGAGGCGGTTTGACTTCACCCCCAGAGGCGCACTCCATTGTCTCTCGAGACAAACAGATGCCAACAACAAGAGCTCTATAATAATGTAAATTCACAAAAGTTGTGTGATAATTAGATATTCATGATAGAGTGTGGCTGTGTAAACTTTTGGCATTAGAGTATTTGAATTATTTTCTTTTAATTTGTCTACAAATTATGCTTACTTTTCCTGTCACAAACACACATTACTGTTTATAGCTTGTGATTTTTTACGAATATTGATTCTCTCTTCTTAAATTCTTCTTTATTTGTTTGGGCATACTTATAACAACATTGTTTTCCTGCCTACATGTTTAAAGATTTTGTGTTATTTAAATAGCCCTCTAGATAGCAGAAGGGCCACAGCTCAGCAGTAGAACATTTGCTTTGCAAACAGAAAATCCCAGTTTCAACCCCCCACATTTCCAGGTAAGGCTGAGTGAGACCCCTAGAGCAGTGTTTCCCAACCGGTGTTCCGCGGCACACTAGTGTGCCGTGAGACATCGGCTGGTGTGCCGTGGGAGGGAGGCGGGCGAGTCGGGCGGTGAGAGGCGGCGGCGGCAAGGATCTGCGTCGAGCCGGGGGCGGCTCCGCGGTGGTGGTGCCAAGCGGCGGGGCAGCGCGTGCAAAACAGAGGAGCGCGAGACAGCGGAGGAGGAGGAGGCCAGCATGTCCGGGCAGCAGCAGTAACAACAGCAGCAGCAACTCCCGCCGCCGCCCCCTCCTCCGCCCGCTATCGCCGCCACCACCACAACAGCCGCCGCCGCCTCAGCTGCCGCCGTCCCTCAGTCCCTCGCTCTGCTGCCTCCCCCCCCCCACCCCCAAAGCTTGGAGGTTCCCCGGCAAGGGGGAGGGAAAAAAAGTGAAAACTTTCACTTTCGTGCGTCCCTCCCGGCGTGACGCTGCGCGCTGACGTCACGGGGCTGTAATGGTGGTGTGCCGCGAGATTTTTTTCATTAAACAGGTGTGCCGTTGCCCAAAAAAGGTTGGGAAACACTGCCCTAGAGAGCCATTTCAATCCAGCATACCCAGTATTGTCCTAAATGGATCAACTGTTGGACTTAATACAAAAAATCTTCCTGTGTTCCCATAGCTCTCCTTATTGAATCTATTGTTGTTTCTCTCGTCTTCAATGATTTTTTAAACATAATTTTAAATTTGGCTTGATATTTATTTACTTCTTGCAACTGTATGCCACTCTTCCTGCAAGGAACTCTGGGCAGTGCTGGTTAAACCAAGAGAGTCCCTGGCCCAAGGTCACTAAGGTTGCTTTATGGCTGAGCACGGGATTAAAATGTGGGTCTTTGCAGTACTAGGCCATCCCTGTTCACGGACACCAGCACCCTGTTCACTGACACCATCACACTGGCTCTGAATATATCTTCCTAAAATATATTTCTAAATAAAATATTGCATTTAGATGAAAAACAATGGAGAAAGCAGTGTTTTAAAAGGCTTTTTGTCTTGAGAGGTCTTCTGAAAGAGAGCCCTTTCTTCAGCTCACCAAGGAATGAATGAATATGCAAAAATTGAATGTAACATCTAAGGTGCCAGACTGCATTCCCCAGGTATGTGCTACCTAACTGAAGGGATGCTGAAGGGATTTTCTGGGAACAAGACCCACACTCTGTCCCACTCTGCCAGAGCAGATTGCCCGGTGGCTATAAATTAATTGGTGTGAACTACTGCCAGGAAAACAAGCTTTACCAGCTTAGCAATGGTAAGACTTGCAGAGAAGTGGCCTCACTTTATACAAGTTGGGCTCCAGTGGAGAGCTTAAAGTAAGATAAGGAGCTGCTTCAGTGACCTGCAACACCTGTGCCATGTTTGTCTTCCTGCCTGAGAAAGTGCAAAACTACACCTGCAGCAAATGCAAGCTGGAAGAGAAGGTACAGCAATTTGGGGCTCACTTATCCACACTTGGAGCTACCAGGCTAAGATGAAGAAATTCTCTCTAGACCAGAGCGGAACAGAGATGCAGGCAGGGTGTCCCTAGGGAGGAGGAAGATCGCCCAATGTAGGAGACAAACCTGTGGAGGAATGTGACCAAAAAAGCAGGCTTGTCAGGAGTCGTGCTGTGTCTCAATTCCATGCCCTCACTTTGGACGCCGATTCTCGGCCAGAGGAGCGAGAACTGCAGTTGCAGATCTCAGAACACACCAAGGTGGCTATGGAAGGTACAGTGTACAGAGCAAATCCTGCCGCTTCCCAGAGAAGGAAGATACGTGTGGTGGTGGCAGGTGACTCCCTGCAGAGGTGCACGGAGGTAGCAGTGTACAAAGGTAACTGCCACATGGAAGATGGAGCAAGCTTGTTTTCTCCTGCTCCAGAGGGCAGGACCTGAACCAATGGCTTCAAGTTACAAGAAAGGAGATTCTGACTAAACAACAGGAAGAAATTTCTGGTGCTAAGAGCTGTTTGACACCTAAGAGCTGAGAGCCATTGTGGTGTAGTGGTTAAGAGCGGTGGACTCGTAATCTGGTGAACCGGGTTCGCGTCTCCGCTCCTCCACATGCAGCTGCTGAGTGACCTTGGGCCAGTCACACTTCTTTGAAGTCTCTCAGCCCCACCCACCTCACAGTGTTTGTTGTAGGGGAGGAAGGGATTAGAGACTCTTAGCTGCTTTGAGACTCCTTCGGGTAGTGATAAAGCGGGATATCAGATCCAAACTCTTCTTCTTCTTCTTCCCTCTGAAGGTGGTGGGCTCTCATTCCTGGGAGGTTTCTAAGCAGAGGTTGGATGGCCATGTGTCATGTATGTCACTTCCAACTCTACCATTCTGTGTTTTTATGATTCTATGAAGTACCATTGCTGACACACGAACATACATTTTCAGCACTCTTTAACTATGGAGAAACTGCTATTAC
The DNA here is from genome assembly GCF_965112155.1 of Podarcis liolepis. Taxonomy (NCBI): domain Eukaryota; kingdom Metazoa; phylum Chordata; class Lepidosauria; order Squamata; family Lacertidae; genus Podarcis; species Podarcis liolepis. The sequence continues at coordinate 49,889,533 of NC_139558.1, forward strand.
ATTTCTCAACCCAAGTTTTTTGGGTCTTGTGACTCATTAGGGATAATTGTGGAGAAATCCAAAACTCAATAAAGGTTGGATTGTTAAGATAAAATGGAGTCTAAATTACCTACCTTCAGGGTTCCTGTGCAAATAAAGAACAAGACATTTAGTTCTGCACAATATCAAAGCAGATAGGGAGATGGTGTATTCAGGGTGGTCTAAAAAAGCTACAGGTCTGAAATAGTTCTGATTCTGTTTGGTTAATAAGTTATTTTCCCAGCATGTTTGGAGTGATTTCCCCCTCTGTTTTAATAATGTATTTTGTAATGCTTTGTGAATCATGCTCTATTCTGAGTCTGCTGCACTTTCTGTTAAATTTTAAAAGAAAACTTATTTTATCTTTGCTCATCACCTTGCATCTGCTTTATTATTCCCCATTTATTATTTAGTTTGTGGGTTCGCTCACACTGAACTAAGTGCTTTTTAAGAAAGGAGAAGGCAGAGTCCCTGCAATGAAGAGTGGAACTGCTGATGATTTAAGGAAAGGAGCAGCCTGCTGTAACCACAATGGAGAGAGGTCACCAGAGAAAACTCTGTGCCCAGAACCATTTTTGTGGTGGTGGAGATATTTCCTTTTAAATGCTGCATCCCTGAAAGTCACCATGGGAACTGTTGAGGTCTGGTTTGCTGACAGAAAAAGAAAGTTTTATGCATAAAGCTGAGTGGAATTTTAGAGGTAGCTGCTTGGAACATAAATCTCATGTATGGCACATGGCCTTGAACAGGCGTGGGGGACCTGTGGCCCTCCAGGGGTTACTGGACAACAGCTCCCATTGCTCCTGACCATTGGGTGTGCTGGCTGTAGCTAGAGATGTGAAGGCCTGCAAAAAAATCCCCCTTTAATACAAAAAACACTCCCCTTCCCATTTTTTTCTAACGCATTTTTGCCTGCTCCACCCCCCAAAAAACCAGGAAAATTGAAATTTTGGATTATGAAATATTTATAAAATGCTTAAAGCAAGGTATTCATGCATTTACTCCCCCAAAACAACTTCAAAAAACTCTAACAGAAAGACATTAATATAATATGATGTGCAATATCAGATTATTTCACTTCCTGTATGCTGAGAACTTTGCCCTCTCAGGTTTTCCCTGATTGACTTCTGCTCCCCCGCCTCTTAGAAGACAATACTTTTTAAAATTAACTGGAATAGCTATGCAGTGTCCCCAAATATAGCATCAGAAGTCTGGAAGCAAAGTTGCTGTTCCTGTTCCAGCTTAAAACAATGACTGGGTGCTGCTAAATTGTCCAGATCTGGAAGGACCCTCAGATTCTATCAGTTCTAGGGAGGGCTCTGATGACGCTAGTGATCCAAGGGTGATCTGAGGACCTCTAGACTATTCACCCCAAATCTGTATACAATTCTGCTTTTGGTCACTTACGTATATGGCTCTGTTACAGGGGTGGCTCGTCCTGTTTTGCCACCTGAGGCAAAAGAAGAATTGCCTCCTCCTGGCCCCACCTACCACACTCCACTTCCACTGCTGTGGCACCCTGCTTCTCACCAGTCTCGGTGGGAGCTGGGCCGCTCCTCCAAGTGTTGCCAATCAGCTTCCTCCTCCCACCCCAGGGTGGGGGGAGCCAAGTGGCAACTGACAAGCAGGGACACCCCAGCTATCGCCAATCATGGCAGGAGCCAGTGAACTCCTCCAAGCTGTGCCTCTTGCTGGGCTTCTCTGCCTGGGGCTGGGGAAGATGACTGGCAATGCCACATGCCAGAACACCTCCCTCTCAGCAGTGGAAGTGGGGTGGGCGAGCAGAGCACTGCCTCTTGCACTTCTGCCGCCTGAAGCGAGTGCTTCACCCCGTGTCATGGGAGGGCCGGCTCTGTTCTGTTCCATGTGGGATCAAAGGAAACTGGCATACCTGTTCTGACGGCTGTTGCAGTCCTGTGGTCCTAAATGCCACATCTTTTCAACAGCGTTGTCTACAGAAGGCAATACACGGGATCTGTACAAACCTTGCTTTAGGAGCAAGTCTTCTAGATAGCAGAAGGATTTTGTCCCCAGCAACTACGAAGAGGAGAAGCACCAAACTCTCTTAAAAAAATTACTTACTTGTTCGCAACAAAGGAAAAGGTTTTTGTGATTTCAGGCTGCTCTCAGGATGTGAAAGCAGATGCACTGCTAGTGTTGTCAGCCTTGAGGTTATACAGGGCTGTTCCCAAAAGCCCCATTTCTTTCTCAGTATTTCTTTCTCCTTGTCATATGCAGATCCCAGAATAACATTTCCTGTCTAGAAGGCTATGATACTGATGCATTCCTTGGATTAGTGGAATTGGATCTGTTCTTAGATGTCAGTTTTCTTGTAGAGATTAAGGTCTGCTCCAGCTGGGGAAGATAGTCAGCAGATCAAAGGTGTATTTTTAGCAAACTTCCATGGGGTAATATTGCTTTAATGATCATATACTTGCATAATATTTAATATCATTAAACACTAAATTATCTAAAGCACAGATTTAATTCTGAGTATCTTCCCTAAGGAGCTGGATAATAAATGTTAATTTTCTATTTTATTTTTAAAGTTCGGTAATATACTGCCCAAATCTAGCACTTGTCACATAACAAATTAGTATGGCACTACTAGCTAGGTTCTGCATTGGATTTGAATAAGATTCAAGGTTGGTATTTCAGGAAGAACAGTAGCTCAGTGCTAGAACATCAGAAGGTCCCAGGCTCAACTCCTGGCATCTCCAAGTTGGGAGGCGAAGGAAACCCTGGACAACTGCTACCAGTCACTGTAGATAATACAGAGCTACATGGACCAATAATCTGACGCAGCTTTCTATGCTCCTATGTTCTGAAGAATGTCACTTCAGAAGGTTCTCTCATGAAATCTGGCATTGAGCCTTCTGCGTGTTCCATGGGTGGCTGATGCCCATTGGCATTTGTAGAGCAGAAGACAGGGAGACTACCAATAGCTGGAGCCAGAACAAATGATAGGTAGAATCAACTAAGGGCTGTCAATGGCTGCTGGTCATGATGGATGTACTGCACACTATTTTCCAGGACTAGAGCTGTGGTTCCAAATGTCAGTTGCTGTGGGACAAAAGAGAGAAGGGCTACCACCCCCATGCCTTCTTTGTGGACTTCTTAGAAGCATCTGGCTGGTTACTTTTGGAGACAGGTGGACTTTTCATCTGATCGAGGATGGTACTTACATTTTTACATTCTTCAGCTCCCTGGGGATGCTATTCAGGTGGCAGTGGCAGGTGGCAATTAATCATTTGGATGATTATTAGTCTTTTCATTTGTAATTTTGCTTCACTCTAATAATAGATTGTACTCAAAATCACTAATAGGTTATTGCTTTGTCATCACCAATCATATCCAGACTTTGCAGCAATGAGCAGTTTTAATTGCATTAGCCTTCTGAGTTCTGTGTAATTTTGAGGCTTTCCCCTTGTTCATCAATCTAATAGCTCATCTGCGGATGTTGATTAGTGGTCTGTTTCCTGGCATATTTGAGGAAAGTGGGTGTCATCTTCCTGATGTCATTGGAAAAGAAAGAAAGAAGGTTAGGATGGCCTTTGTTAGAGAATACTTTTATTATTTTAAGCCTTCAAGTAGGGATACTTGAAGAGAGTCCTAACTGATAATCTAAGTACAGAGGCTGAGTAACAGCTAGTAGTAAAGTTAAAAATTTGTTCAAACATGTCCAGTTAAGTTAAACACTAACATCAGCTCCGCCACCCTCTCCAAATTATGATATACTGGTGAAAGAGTAGTGAGTCCTAAAAAGCAATTAAGCTTTTAAGAAGAATAGTGTTCATGTATGAGATAGTGAGGGGAGAGCCTATAGATGAATTCTATATGACCTCTTCTGCATTCAGGTGCAATTCTCGGGAGCTGATAGTTCTTATAATAAGACACCAAATTGTACCTGGAATCGGAGTAGTTGTACTCTAGAAAAGCCTACTAACAAGCCCAAAGCTCACCTTTGAAAAGGCTATTGAAATCTGCCAACCTTATGAAGTAGCTCATAGCAAGCTATATGGACTATACTTCAAAATCTTGTCTGATCCAAGCTTAGGGAAACCTGATTTAGTAAAAAGGATCCAAGTAGCAGAATTAGAGGAAGCAATGCAGAAATTAGGGTGCCCATAATGCACAATCCAGACTCGGATTACAAGCCAAGTTGGAGACGAGCTATTATAAGCAGAGACAACAAATCCATTTTGTTTTAAACTGGACCCTTTGTGGTTTGGAAAGTGATAAGAAATTGCACTGGAAAAGGGTGGGAAGACATATGAACACCCTCCAAGCAATGCAGAATGAATGCAGAATGAATGTCCATTGCGGTATACCCATTCCATAAACAAATCAGAACAAATGCTCAATTAAGACCGGATATAATTTGACCTCTGTGTAAGCTTTGTGCAAGCAGATCAGGATGAATGTTCAATAAATAAGTCATCTGGAGGAGCCTTTGGTCTGCAATACACATCATTCTCAATTATTTCTATTGTAAGTAGTAGTGTTATGAGGTTAAGGGGGGCGAGTAGACTGCATGCTAATGCCTGGATCCAGCAAGTGTAAAAATATAATACAGGCTAGCTTCCTGATGAGTTGATATCCTAGGTAATGGGCCATTAAGGGAACAAAGGAAGTGAAACTGTCCTAGATGGCCTTCTTTTAATTCACTGGTAGTTAGAAGAACAAAGATGAGAAGGGAAAGGTGAGTGGTGAGCTAAAAATGGAAAAAGTAGCACACTGGGAAGAGAGAGAGAGTGATGGTTGATTTCTATTTGAATCCAAGGCTGCAGCTATGGAGGAAGCAAGGCCCTCCCAGGGTGTTAATGCTTTGAACTCCTCCATTGTAGGCTCAGGTTGGATATATGTATAAATAAACCATATATCATAAAAACACCACAGTCTCTGCTGTGTCTCATTTCCAAAAGGAAACATGGACCCTGAGTAAGCGCCTGGAACCCCTGGAGTCTCGCACCACTTGGAGATTGGGGTGGCATGTAACAACACGGATGTCTTCTTGGAATGCTCCCAGTAGACCACAGGGGCAGGGATTCATTTGAATGGGTTATCTCTAGCCCACCTCTTCAAAGATTATCCCATAAACTGGATCTGGTATTTTTATCCAGCTTCTGCTCATGCAATTGGATTTGAGCAAGCTGCATGGATAACTTCTTCCAATTACATTTTGCGTGTGTGTGTGATTTGCTTCTGTGGAAGCCTTCCAATAGTCAGCCTGTGGATATACACATTATATTGGGAATTGGCTCATAATCAGACAGTTTAAGTCTCTGTCAGCCCATGCTCCAGTTAAGTCAAGAAGCTGAACCAGCACAGGACTTTGAGAAACAGGTTTAGTGCTTCTCCCAATCTTTTGCCAGACTTGCTCAATTATATGAATGTCAGGGGCTTCTGTTATATTTTAAACCATGCACTTAATGCATACATACTTTAATCTTAAAGAGCTCAAGAAGCTGAGGGCAAGTAATAGGTTGAAAACACAATATAATTACTAGCTCTTGACTCACCCTGAATTCGGCAGGGCTCCCCCACAACAGGCATAGCAAGCCATAATCTTGCCAAGTGGCTGGAGCAGGTCACCAAACAGGTTATCATACAATAGAAAAGTCGTCCCATGGTGGGCATCTTCTACCAAAGATGTTTGTATGAAGTGGTTTTTCATGCAGCTTGAAGGTAGTTAGTAGTCAGGAGCTTGAGCTACAAGTTGGGAAACGCCTAGTTCAAATGAGATCTCAGCTCAATGAAAAGTTGAGGCAAGCCACTACAGCTGTAGCAGTGGAATAATGACACTGGCCTATCTTGCAAAGTTGGGTGAGAAGCTGTATGCAAACGGCTCTGGGCACGTTGTAAAATGAAATTTTGGTAAAATTCTGATGTTTATGTTGCTCTTCACTGTTACAACCATGTTATCACATCTTGATTGGCTTGGCTGAAAATGAATTACTTGGGGAAATGTTCGAAGAAATTGCTTTTTTACATGGAAAGATGCCCAGATAGGCGATGTTTGAACAATGTTTGAACAATGGGGAAAATTGTGGAAAGAAGATATGAAATTCACTATGTGTTATATATTGAAAGAAAATTACCTCAAAATGCAACATAGATGGTATTTAACACCTGAAAGAATAGCAAAAATGAATAAAAATTGTAGCGATGTCTGCTGGCGATGCAACACTGGAAAAGGGACTATGATACATATTTGGTGGAATTGTTTAAACGTCAAACAATTTTGGGAAACAATTTATAACGAAATGAAAAAAATGTTCAGATATTCACTTAGGGAAACACCAGAAGGTTTTCTATTGGGAATAGTACCAGGAAGCCTAAAGGAAGAAGACAAGACCTTATATTTATACGCAACAGTAGCCGTAAGGCTATTGATTGCGAAAAATTGGAAAAGCGGTATTGTACCGACAAAAATAGAGTGGCTTGCCAAATTATTGGAGTACTACAATATATCCAAATCAATGGGAGAAATTGGAAGGATCTCAAAAGAGAAGATAGACAGGGACTGGAAGGTGTTTAAAAGATACTTGCAAAACCATATCAAAAAATCAGAACTCCTATTAGAATGAACAAGTTCCGTTTCAAATACTGAAATACTAAATAAGATGGATAACAATGTGTAACAGAAAAAGAAGTATGAAATTAGGTTAAAGGTGTGTGAAAAAAAAGTAATAGAAGTGGAAAGAAATTGCAATTGAGTAGATTGGAAGTCAAACACAAAGGTGGGGTGAGGGGTGATGGGAAAATGAATTATCCGTGGGATTGAGTGTAGGTATGTTTGAACACTTTTAAGGCTTGTATGAAATGTATTTTTGTATATGCTTGTATATTTGTAATATATGTGTATTAAAAATTCTTTTTAATAATTTTTTTTTTAAGGGAAAGATGCCCAGACAGTTACTTTTTCAATTGACTACCACCCCACTATTGTAACATGCAAATAGGGTCTTATATTCTTTTTGGAAACTAAAGTGGTAACATTCATTGTTTGTTACTTTCATAATAATAATAATAATAATAATAGTAATAATAATACATTGATAATGACTCCTGGACCTTTAAGAAATCAGCATTGTTTGCTGCATTGGCTTTGATACTAGGTAAAGGTAAAGGACTCCTGGATGGTTAAGTTCAGTCAAAGGCGACTATGGGGTCCGGTGCTCATTTCGCTTTCAGGCCAACGGAGCCAACGTTTTCCCACAGATAGCTTTCCGGGTCATGTGGCCAGCAGGACTAAAGTGTTTCTGGCACAATGGAAAACCATGACAGAAGCCAGAGCACATGGAAATGCCATTTACTTTCCTGCCGCAGTGGTACCTATTTATCTATTTGCACTGGTGTGCTTTTGAGCTGCTAGGTTGGCAGAAACTGGGACAGAACAACAGGAGCTCACCCCGTCTCACAGATTCGAACCTCTGACCTTCTGATCGGCAAGCCCAAGAGGCTCTGTGGTTTAGACCACAGCGCCACCCACTTCCTTTTGATACTACCTGGTAGAGTGTCTTTCTTTCTTTCTTTCTTTCTTTCTCTTTCTTTCTTTCTTTCTTTCTTTGCAGTCACAGATTATAAGATTCCTCCTTTACAGCCCTGACTTTAATGCAAGTGTGGGCTGCAAAGGAAGAATTGCGAGTGTACTTAAAAAGTGCTCCCAATTTTTCCATTGAAGTTGAGTCAGCTGACTGCATATGATGCCAGGAGATTAATATGAGGGTGGTCATGCCTACCTACCTGTTAAAAGTAGTTCACTCTGATTTTGGCTCAGAGCCTCCATGGCTTGTGCCAGTAATCTTCCTGGTCCAGTTGGTTCCTCTTCCTCTGTGCCAGAGGCCTGATAGTTGCTCAGAGCCAGAAGAATGACACCCATCCCAGCTTGCAAGTGTTTTAAAGCCACCCCCACGAGGCATGAGAGGATGCTTCCAGAAGAAATGTTTTTCTCTTGTGTGAATGCAAAAGCACTTTCCCTAGAAATCAGGGAGATTCCAAGGATATATCACAATTTCTCTTTCAGAACTCATATCCCAGTTTCTTCTCCATCCAGTATGGCACTGCTGCAGCTTACCTGGATGGGGCAAGATGTCTGCAAGGTCAGGGCACTGATGGAGTCTACCCAACATTCTGCAAGTGCACCTGCACAGCCCTGACCTTGTCACTGCCCTGCCACATCCTGATGCTGGTGACGGGAGGGCAACTGTACCCTACCCCATAAGCCACAACTGTTTCTCTCTTGTCGTTATTTCCACAGCCTCTGGTGGCAGTGCTACCTATATTTAAAAAATTGCATTTGTCCACCCCACATTGCATTTTTGCCTATTCCACACTGCTAAAAGCTTTAAAATATAGCCTTCAAAGGAAGAGTGGACAAAACTTGACTAGAACAGCCAGTGGTTTTTCAATTTGACATGTTTAAATTATGCACTTTGCATAGAAAGCTTTCCTTATGAAAGAGTGTAGGATCACATGCGTTTTATCTCTGCTAGTTAAAACCAGAGTCCCCTTCAGAACAGCCTAAAGTAGGGGAATCCTTCAGGCCAGATTCTAAACTGACATCCAGAATTATCCAGCCAGAAACAGAAACATGACAAATCCTTTAAAAAGTGGTAAAATTAAAAGGAGGAAAACTCCTTCCTCCTTCCATAGGTGGGGAAAAAAAATTAAATGAGGCAGCAAAGTGAGGTGGAAAAAGAATAATAGGAACAGGGTTGCAGAATGATTTAATCCATTCAGGCAGGTGCATTCAGGGGTTTTAGCCAGGCACTCAAAAAGGTGTGTGCTGAATGCTTGATTGGTACATTATGTGGATTTTTTCTTAAAGAACAAAGAAGAACTATTAAAGATTCCAAACATGTAGGCAAAACCTAGAGATGCTAGGTCTTTACTGTATCTACATGACTATTTAACTTTTGGAAATAAATCATAGCATGCCCTATGTCAGGAGCCACCCTTTGGGAAAACCTCACATCATGCTCAGGTTGGGTGCACACCATACATTTTAAGCACCCCCATAAAGAATTGTGGGAACTGTAGTTTGTTTAAAGTGTTGTAAGGTAAGGGGTGAACTACAGTTCCCAGGATTCTTTGGGGTGTTTTAAATGAACAATGTGTGTGCAGCCCGAGATTCTTAAATTTATTTATTTGAAAGATTTATTTACTTCCCTTCAGCAAGGTTTCGGTGGCAGCTAGTGGCGGCAGCAGCAATATAAAATGCATAGTTAAAATATACTGAACAACAGCAACCAGAGAAAAAGGCTTCTTGGTGGTGATGCCCCATTTCTGGAATGCTCTCCTCAGAGAGACTCTCCTGGCATCAACACTGTTTTATTTTCAGTGCCGGGCAAAGACAGTTTTGTTATCCTAGGATGTTAAAGGCAGTTTCTAGCCTGGAGGAAGGGTCCAAAAATGTAACAAAGCCCAGACTTTTTTGAAATGGAATGAAATGCAGCATCAGGAGGTTGAAATTGAGAAGAGAGGTGAAGAGGGATGAAAAGCAGCAGTAGAGAAAGGGTTAAATGCTGCCCCCCCCCCGAAAAGTTGCTCCATCTTATTCCAAATCTCCTCCTCCCCTGGCTGCTATGTTGCTGAAGTTTCAAGAGTCTCCACCATCCTGCCTGGCTTGGTCTCTGGTCTCCCAGAAAGGAAACAAAGAGCAGTGACTAATAATGCTGTGTCCCACATATAAATATAAAATATTTAGCACAGCTTTCTATATATTTAGCCTATATTTCAGAGGACAACTTCAGTTTTGTACCTCACAGCCCACTGTTAACAATTAAGTTGTCAAGCAGCATATTGTTCTGTCGCGTTGGTTGCTAGAAATATTTGATGCCTACTCTTAGAGAAAATAAGGCTTAGTATTGCAAAGTTCTTGAGCCGCCATCGCCTTTCACACTTGATTTGTGCCTTATGTGCCCCCTAGCTAGTAGGTCCCCTAGGGTTACCATATTTCAAACAGTGAAAATTGTTGACCTTTTAAAAAAAAATTGCCCAAATTCCCATTTTGGAGCTATTTTTATGGAAAATTGCCAATTGCCCAAGATGTGCACTGCTGCCAATACAGTGTTGCGTATATGCCTGGGAAATTCCGGGCGTTTGGCAACCCCTCTTCACTTGGCATCCATTGCTTCCCCATTGTAACAGTTTTCCTCTCTTATCCCCAGAGTATGATTACTGTGCTGCATTCAACATGGCGCTAGACGCCATGGGCGTCCATGTCTTTAATCTATGGAGCTTGTCAGATCTTAATGAGGGGTATCACAGTTGGATAGACCTAGGAAGTAACCAGCAGAAGAAGCAAAGGTCAAAGAAAGGGGATAGGAAAGGCTAAGGCAGGGTGAGGAGTGGTGCAAAAGGATGAGCAGGGGGCAAAGGGAAGATTTTGAGAGGAGGGAAATTGTAAGAGACCCTGGGCAGAGAGAGGAGAGCTGCATGTGGCTAAGAGGTGAAGAATATTGATGTTTGCTTTGAACTAACCAGCCAAGACTTCGGCTGCAGATCCCTGTTCTTTCTACAAAGGAGTTGTTCGAGAAAAGCACATTCTGCTCCTGTGTTATATTAAACTAGCTGTAGATGTTTTTCTCCACCGCATTACACTGTAAATGGATGTGGTCTATTGTCTCTTGTTATTCCCAAGGTCTCCTTCAGCATTACTGCAGCCCATATTTCCCCATCCCATAAAATATTTAGATTCTTGGGGTTTCCCTTTTTTTTTTTTTGCATCCAGATTCACGCATTCTCCTTGTGTTTCAGTATATCCATGAAATGCAAAGACTGATGCAACCACAGCTTCTTGAGTACTGCTCCCCACACTAAGATTCCAGCGAGTTGCCAAGTGCTTGCAACAGAGAGCAAGGAAAGTCCCTGGACATGCATTGGAACAACTGCATTTGAAGCTATGTCTATAAGCTTTGAATCCATTTTCTGTTATGAACATTCAAAATCTATTACTGGGCAGGATGCAGGAGAACTGATATTAATTAAATACCCTGCAATTTAAAGGAGACGTTCTGCCCATTGTTCAATAAGCTGACTTGAAAAAATATATATGCATGTATCTTTTTGCAAGGGAGTGACGTGTGTCTCCAGTTATAATCCACAAAAGAAACATTGTAATAAACCCACCAGTGGCAATATTGATTAGATTCAGTTTAGCAACTGAAACATGCATGTTTAAATGTATGTTTGAAAACTGGCAATTGTTTCTTGAAGTTATATCGTATCTCACTGCTCCATCAGCTGCTAGTTTTGTGAGTTCATCATCAAAGCAATTGTATAATTGCAAATTTATTTTTATGATTTGTTGGGGGGGGGCGGAATCATGATCACAGCAGTTATTCAGGAGATGGATAGCTGGAAAGGCAACAGCTATGAAATACATCAGTTCCCGCTATGAAAAAACAACGAAAACACTATTGAGGTATCAAGATTAAAAGCACAAACTATTGAAAAGTACTAAGAATAGCAAGCTTTTCAAGGAAACATTTATTCTAAGTGAGTGCCCCAAGGTTTATTTTGAAAAGGGGAAACAGGATGATCTTTAATAAAACATGCTCCAGCTAAAGGAGGAGGCTTCAATCTGAACATTTGTCTCTGTTTTTTATCCTGTAACCAGAGATAACAGAACAGCCTCATCGGCACAGTAATTAAACAAGATATATGCATCTGGCTCTCCTAGGTCTCATTTGGCTGGAAAAAGTTTTGGAAACCCAAGAAAGCAAGTTCAGAAGATAAAGTTAACAAATGTGTATGGCTGTTATGGGTTATCATGAACCAATCTAAACAAAATGAAGTGTTTTCTAATAATAAAAGAGAAACTTCCCATACCCTGCTGCTTTCCAAATCTTGTTAATGAGTTGTTTTTCACAAAGCACTAACAAGTTTGAGGATATTGGAGATAGTAAAAAGCAAAACTCCAGCTGCTTGAAAGCCATTTGTAGTTTTGCCATTGGACTTCAAGGGAGCCAGAATTTCAGCCTTTGAAACAGAAGTTATGATGTAAGCTTTCTGGTGAATTATAGGTGGTGGTGGGAATCCTGTTGTTTAAACCATGAACTGGAAGGAGTTTAAGTCTCTCCACCCCCCCCCCATACCTATCTCTCATGTCATATGGGGGCCATGGTGTGGGGGGTGACCAATGGGTTTTCCTCACTCAAGTGAAATGGAAGCTGTTGCAATGCTGCTCTTTCTTTATCATGTTTGGGTAAATGTAGCTCTGAACCAGCTGGGAGGATCTCAAGATGTTCCTCCTCTGCACACCAGCACTGGACCCCCAGAAACTGGGGGGAAGCTGATGTTGGGAGGACTGACAACATGGGGTCCATCGTACCATCTAGGACTTCTCTACTGATGACATAGGAAGGAATAGCATTGTGCTGGCTGCCACACCAATTGAGTACAGTGGTACCTCGGGTTACAGACGCTTCAGGTTACAGATGCTTCAGGTTACAGACTCCGCTAACCCAGAAATACTACCTCAGGTTAAGAACTTTGCTTCAGGATGAGAACAGAAATCGTGCTACGGTGGCTCGGCGACAGCGGGAGGCCCTATTAGCTAAAGTGGTACCTCAGGTTAAGAACAGTTTCAGGTTAAGAATGGACCTTAGAACAAATTAAGTTCTTAACCTGAGGTACCACTATAATGTAAAATAGTGTAAAAGAGCCAGTGTAGTGTAATGGTTAGAGTGTTGGACTTTGACCTGGGAGAGCAAGGTTCAAATCCCCGCTCAGCCATGGGCTCACTGGGTGACCTTGGGCCAGTCACACTCTCTTACTTAGCCTAACCTACCTCACAGGATTGTTGTGAGGCTGAAATGGGGATGAGGAGAACCCGGTACACTGCCTTGAGCTCCTTGGAAGATAAAGGTGGCCTCTAAATAAATAAATAATAAATAAAATAGAAAAAAGCTCGATGCAAGCAATATGAACAGGGGCTCTGGGAAAGCTATGCTAGCTAGAGCTAAAGTGCTGAAGAACTTACTGGGTTTTTTTTTACTTTTTTAAAAAATGTAATAATAAGTTTTGAATACATTTTGGTACATTTGTAGTATAATAAATATTTTAAGTGTTGCTTACCATGACTCTCATATTTTTAGAAAGCAAGTCTCATTGTAGTCAATGGCAAAGACTCCCATGAATGTGCATCCAACTTTTTTGAATTATATCCAGGATATGGAAAATGGCCCAGGCATTTTAAGGGATGGGAAAGCTAAAAACAAACCCAGAAGGTCAAAGTGTGGGATATCCAGTCTCATACAACCAACATGCTTAACTCTAATAAATGCATGCAGGGGATAAGACCACAGAGTAATTTTTTTGCCAGGCTTAGCTAGGTCACACACCCTCACCTTGGGAGGAAGGGTTACCAAGCACTTTCTTCTCTCATTTTCCACCATGTAAACTCTACTAGTAAGGAGGTCTAAGCTGGATGCTCCACATTTAGGCTGCATGGCTTAAGCAAGCCATCTTTGTGTTTCTATACAAATAATTTAGAAACATGTATCATTTTTGGAACTTAAGTTAACTTTTCTTAACTTAACTTTTCTTAACTTAACTTTTATTGTTGATGTATGGAAAAACACATTAATCTGACCTTTAAAGAGTTTGCAAGAAACCATTTTAACTTACTAAATATGCGGTCTATTCCTATGCTAAGGGAAGTGGGAAACTTTGGGAGCAAGTTAGATGGGGATATTTTTAAGGCCTATATTTCCATTCTTCACTTTTCTGCATGTTTTGTTATCTTAAATCTCGGCTGAGGCTCTCTCAGTAAAGAGTACTTGCCTCAAACCTGGATCTTAGGCATCCAGGGAATTCTCATTTTAATTTTTATTTTATAAACCTCATTTACAAGGTATATCTATTTTCTCTTTTATGGGACGCGGGTGGCACTGTGGGTTAAACCACAGAGCCTAGGGCTTGCCGATCAGAAGGTCAGCGGTTCGAATCCCTGCAACGGGGTGAGCTCCCGTTGCTTGGTTCCTGCTCCTGCCAACCTAGCAGTTCGAAAGCAAGAAGATAAATAGATAAGTACAAGTAGATAAATAGGTACTGCTACGGCGGGAAGATAAACAGCATTTCTGTGTGCTGCTCTGGTTCACCAGAAGCAGCTTAATCATGCTGGCCACATGACCCAGAAGCTGGATGCTGACTCCCTCGGCCAATAAAGCGAGATGAGTGCCAAACCCCAGAGTCGGTCACGACTGGACCTAATGGTCAGCCTTTTTATTTTCCCTTTTACCAAATTAACCATCACAAACAACCACCACCTAAGATAAGGTGTCTGGGGATGATTAAAGCATCTGCTGTCTGTATGTTCTTACAGAAATGTTAGCAACATTGAGAGCTGTGAGCCACAGCAGCAGCAGCAGCCCAGTGATGGCATAATTCCACCTAGATCAGCATGTGGTTCATTACCTTCACACTTAACAGTTACAGCACTGTTGAAACTCCTTTTCTGAACACTGCAGCATAACTCCTAGAACTGTGAAAAGCATGCACACACAATCCCCATATGGGATATCTTCCTTTTATCATGATCTCTCATAGCTATTCTCTTCTCACGTTCCAGTTTTACCAGTCTGCATCAGCAGGGCTCTCACCTCAACATCCCTTCCTTCAGTTCAGTTCAGACAGAATTGGGATTCAAGATGTCCTTAATGGATTGGAGAGCGCAAAAAATAAGGAACCCACTGTACAGAAACATACACAAATAGAAAAAAAAAACACAGGGGATCAGGTCAACATACAAAGACACAATACATGGCAAGCAAAGTACAAAGAATGTGTTCTTCACAATGTACCCACTATTATAAGGCCTACAGTACATATAAGGGGTACTCCAGAATCATCAAAATAAGTACAATATGTTTTCATTATCTCTGATGCAAGGAAATCTTGGAGGTGGCGGAGCAGCTGTAGCAAACAGGACTGCAGCCCGGTGATCCCAGTTTCGAAGAGAAACTCCTTCTGCCTGTGAGGTTAATAAGGTCCCACATTGGGTGCAAGTTGAGGCAACTGCTACATACGGATTGGAGAACTGGGCCAAAATGAACACAATGAATTTTAATAGGGGCAAATGTCTGGTTCTTAGGCAGAATGAACCAGCTGCACAAAAATAAGATGGGGGACACTTAGTTTGCCAGTAGTACGTGTGAAAAGGATCTAGGGGTCTTAGTAGACCACAAGCTTAACATGAGTTCACGGTATGATGCAGAAACAAAAAAGTGAATGCTTTTCTAGGCTGCATCAACAGAAGTATAGTGTTATGATCAAAGGAAGTAATAGCTCCAGTCTATTCTGTCTTGGTCAGACAACACATGGAATACTGTGTCCAGTTCTGCGCACCACCATTTAAGAAGAATATTGACAAGCTGAAACATGTGCAGAGGAGGGTGACCAAGATGATCAGGGGTCTGGAAACCAAGTCTTATGAGGAACAGTTGAGGGAGCTGAGTATGTTTTGCTGGGAAAGGGGGAGACTGATATGATAGCCATCTTGAAATATCTAAAGAACTGTCACATGGAAGATGGAGCAAGCTTGCTTTCTCCTGCTCCAGAGGGTAGAATCTGAAACAATGGATTGAAGTTACAAGAAAGGAGATTCCGACTAAACATCAGGAAGAATTTCCTGACAGTAAGAGTTGTCTGACAGTGGAACAAACTCCCTCAAGAGGTTGTGGACTCTCCTTCTTTGGAGGCTTTTAAGCAGAGGCTGAATGGCCACGTGCTTTTGTCCTGTTAAAGGCAAGGTGGTTCTTTTAAAATGAGATTCAGAAGCAAAACAAAATACACAAGTGAGTGAGAAGATTAAAGATTTTATTCCAAAACAGCAAGCAATGTATGCATACCAAGCAAGCACTTCAATCTGCCACTTGGAAGCCCTCAAGAAGTGGCGAAGTGACTCCCCCAGGTCTGATCAGTCTGTACATGACCTTCAAAGAAACTTTGCCCAAACTGTTCAATTTTATAGATAGACTGTGTGGCTCCCAAGACTGGCTACGTGCAGATCATCCATTAGCCACCCGCTCCCAAGGCCTCCTTTTCTCAAAACAACATCCAACATCAAAGAAGGTACCCAGCATTATCGTCCACAACTGATGAAGACAGCTGGGGGGGGGGGGAGCTTCTCCTCTCAATGTTCTCAGGACATTAAAGGCTGTTCTCACACCACCAAAAAAACTTAACAAGAACGAGGGAGGGGGAAGGAACAGAGGCAGGAAAGGTAACCATGTCAGATCACCAGTGGCGTAGTGTGGGTTGTCAACACCCGGGGCAAGGCAAGTAATTTGCGCCCCCTAACCCGTGGATTTGCACCCCCTAACCCATGGATTTGCGCCCCCTAACCCTAACCCCCAGATGTTGCGCCCGGTGCGGCCGGCCCCCCCCATGCTACGCCACTGCAGATCACTAACAACTCCTTAATACATTTTTGTCTTCCGGATGCTTTTCCCATACAATTATTGATGCTTTAGTTGAGATTCCTGCATTGCAGGAGGTTGAACTAGTTGACCTTCGTGGTCCCTTCCAACTCTAAAATTCTATGATTCTAGTTCATCTTCACCTCACACAATGTCTCTATGCTTAAAGCATCTGGGAGAACAGCTTTGGATCTTGCACAGGAAGCGCAGCAACACAAAGTTCTTTTTGTACTTCCTGTAGAAACATGCCAAGTAAGAATGTCCCTGTCTCCACCATGGTAAAATGTGTGAGCGCCACACAATCTGGGACTTGTGCATTTTGCTTTGGGAGTGATGTGTGACTATAAACCGCACACATTGCACAGGAAGCATAAGTCACTGTCTTGGTTTCTGTGACGAGGGTAAAACTGCTCACAGGGCACTTAAAATCACTGCTGCATGTCTGCAAGAATCCCAGGACTGACTAACCTGTGACCCTCTAAATGCGGCTGTGCTGCAAGTCCCTTCCCTCTTGACCATTGGTTATGCCATTTGAGGCTCATGGGAATTGGAGTCCAACGTTTCCTGGAGGGTCACAAATTAGGCCTCCTTGCTTCAAAGCGCCAAGCTATGTCTACTGATACATGTCCTTCTGCTGTAAAGCTACAATGGGTGGCTGGGTGGCTGAATGGGACAACAACATCTTCTAGGAAGTTGATTCTCATTGGAGCCATGGATGTGCAGAAACATGCAGAGACTCTACACTGGGAATGATGAGCATAGTGATGAAAAGCAGCTGGCAAAATTGTCTGAAATTTTTAAGGAGCCCTTTCCTTTGGTGAGGTCAAATCATGAACCAGCGGATGTACTGAAAACAAGCATCCCTGTCAGGCATGTGTTGAGTAACCACAAAGGACCCTATGTGCATATTGATGTACATGTGTAGAGCTACTACAGATGAAGTGGGATCCTGAGTACTGTGGTACCTCAGGTTAAGTACTTAATTCATTCCGGAGGTCTGTTCTTAACCTGAAATTGTTCTTAACCTGAAGCACCACTTTAGCTAATGGGACCTCCTGCTGTTGCCGCGCAGCCGGAGCACGGTTTCTGTTCTCATCCTGAAGCAAAGTTCTTAACCCAAGGTACTATTTCTGGGTTAGTGGAGTCTGTAACCTGAAGCGTATGTAACCTGAAGCGTATGTAACCTGAGGTACCACTGTAGTGCCATCAGTCTCTCCTAAAGGATTGCCAACTTGTGAGTGACCGTGTGGCGGTGAATGGTGAATGGAAGCCTGCAAGGCCTGCTCACAAGCTCTTTCAATGCATGGCAGGACTCATTAAAACCTGTCCCCCAACCACCAGAGGTTCCCACACAATGACTTCCTAGGAAGAGTTGTTTCCTAAAAGGGTAGTATTTTAGGGAAATGGATGGGATGGGGCATAATCAAGCCCCATCACCAAATGCGTGCACTTTGCTTTCTCATAGTTTTGTGTATGATTTTGTACAATTATGATCAACTGCCATTTGTACCCTCAAGTTGTAGCAGGTGATACTTAGTGGAGTCTGCTATTCCAGAAATACTCTTTCATAGGACTAAGTACAGTGCTTTTAGGAGAAGTTAATAGAGAGGTGTTCGTTCCTCTGAGTGCCATAACTGTTATTCACAGATGATGACAGCTTATATGTCAAAACATTTCTCTTTAATGTGTACATGGAGATGCCTGAACTGGCAATCTGGATTTGGAACCTGGAACAAACTTGCTTATTCTGAGAAAATAGGAGAAGAATAGCTGATCAGTCATAGTTGGGCAATAGCTTCCATCCAAAATGTCACAAAAGCATTTGCATTCTCTAGAATTCTTTATCAGGCAAGACGCTACAGAAAGTGGATGAGGGGAAGACAAAAACGAAAATAGCGAAAATTAGACAAATGATGTAGTCATGAGCCATGGGTTATATCCAGTGCTTTTTTCTGGGGGAACACAGGGGTACACATACCCCTAAATATTTTGTGAATCTTTGTACCTTTGTCCATTTACTGTATTTATATTCCCCGAATTGAACTATAAATTTGTGATTTTCTTGAGTCAAAATGAGAGTATCCCTAAACATTTTTTTTGGGGGGGGGAAGCACTGGTTATATCCAATTTAGTTCTACTCATAGTGGACTCACTGAAATTAATGAACCTAAGCTAGTCATGTGTACTATTGCCAATGGATCTACTCTGAGTATAACCAATGTTGGATACAACAGAGCATCTTGACAGATAAACAATTATGTAGCATTTTCACTATGAAGCATTTTCATGTCATTTATTTAAAAAGTGATTGAACTCATGGACTCATGAATATATGTTTGTATTATTTGAAAGCAATAATTTAATTTTAGACAGCGCTTTTTTCTGAATTAGTGGACTGATCCTATGATCTGCTATATGAGTAATTGAGTACAATAGTTTTTATGCTAATGAGATGTCTAAATGTGTAATATGCTAACACTGTAACTTGTACTGCTGTTGCAGCAACAGCCACCATCTATAGTTTCTGGTGCAGTGACCTTTAACAAAGCGTTATGTAGTCCAGAGTTAGGCAGAAGGGTTTGAGGTGGGAAGCAGCAAAGCAAGATTTTATTCAACTCAAAATTTTTACACAGCTAGGTAATACTTTTTATCCAAATGTTATTTATTCAAGTTCATGCTGTTAGTGAAAGAGGATTAATATATAACCTAAGATTTATTTGAACCAATATCCGTAACAGAAAAAGTACATAATATTAAACATGTAATCAGCCTTTATATATTTTGTCCTCTCCACTTCCTTATTTTTTTGGAATGCCAAGACTTTTTGCCTGCCAGCAACAAAAACTCAGACTTGATTTGAAAGCTACACCCCAAACTGTGGAACAGCTTTTTTCAGCCTCCAATCAAGCAAGCAGAATTTGCCCAGTAACAAATAACCAACATCTAAGGTGGTAAACACCCTCAAGGTATACTCTGCAGGTTCAGAGAGTGGTGACAAAAGATACAACCTCAATAGTCTGTTTTAAGATGCCTTGAGGTTTTTTAAAAAAAGAAATAGGCATTTAAGAAATTTAAATTTATATGAGGTCAGGTGGTTGTGACTTGGGAAAAACAGCTTTGTAGGCCAAATTAGGATCTCTGCCAGGCCTAATGAAACTAGTGGGATGAAAGTCCATCACTGATTCAGTGCTGCTTATCCTGTTTTACTATAATCTACCCATCTTAATTTAATGTGTCCATCAAGGCCTTTTATGCACACAGGTGAGCAGGGGCTGTCTCATTTTCTTGAATATTGGGAAAGCTCTGCATTTCCTGACTCATTGAAAAGTATGGAGGAAGGTGAAGAGATACCAAAAGAGGATAAAATACTTTTTTTATGTATGCAACGATGGCAGTGAGAATGCTACTACCCCAGAGATGGAAGGAAGGAAGGAGTACCAACAAGAGAATAATGGCAGACTAAACTGATACAGTATGCAGAGATGGCAAAACTGATGGAGAAGATCAGAAACCAGGAAGATCAAGTATTTTTAAAAGACTGGGGTAAATTCTTAATTTATTTAAAAGACCACTGTAAAGAGTTAAAATCATTGGCAGGGGTGTAATGACACTTCTAATGTGGAATTACAGGTAGGTATGGTGACTATAGATATTTAGCAGATGGATAAAGGAAAAAGATGCAGAAAACCTTACTTTGAATATGGAACCCATGAAGGGAGGGAAGGTTCAATAGAACCTTTTATTTCAATGTTTGAAATGGTTAAAGTTAAAATGTATAAAATCTTGTAAAACCAATAAAAAAATTTTTTATTAAAAAGAGAGAAAAGTATGGAGGAAGACACTCTTGCAGCAAAGTTTCCATGTAGGTTCTGGTCAATTGATGCAGAGATGTTTTAATGTTTTCAGCTACTTGTTCAAAATCTGAAAACATTTCTTTGCATTTGAATGATTATCTTATAAATATAAACTATGATAATCAAATACAACTCATTAGATTGGGGTAAGTCTGGTCCTTTAGCATAGGAAGCAGATAACAAAGTGTAGTTTACAACCTACATACAGTAAAACTATAAGATCTGAGCAGGGGTTGGGGGGAATAATCACAAAGGGGGCTTTGGAGGAATATTTTGTTATTAATAGTGTGCTATAAAGTTTTTAGCAGTGTGGTGAATAACTGTTTCCTCCTAATTTCTAGTCTGAATAGTGTTAAAGCACAGAACACAGGGAAGGATTTAACTGAGGAGAAAAATGCAGTGGCCATTTTTTTAATGGATTTCCATGACAGAACTACATTTTGAACCACAAATCAATTTGATAAAAAATATATAATGGAAATCAGTTTTAAACAATGGCCATGACGCTAAAGATTAGCAAATCCATGCTGAGATGCTTCCTGATTTTGGCTGGAGCAGAGGCAGAGGACAAATATAGCACAATCTTCTGTTTCTGATGCAACCGACAGCACAAAATACTATAAATCATGCAAAAACAACTGTCCTGATGTTTTTCTGCTGTTTCCTGGCTAGAGGGGAAAGGGTTCGAACTTATCTGATTATTTTGAAATCTGACACGCATATCAGCATGCCATAAATATAGAAAGCCAAATATAAAACTTCAGTATGCAGTAACTATTTGTTCCTTTCCAGATTTTCCCAATTCTAAATAATAGTAGAATGAACCTTTGTGTAAGGATAGAGTAGTAGATCTCAGTGGTAAAGCACATGTTTTGCATGCATGTCGTAAGAACATGACACGAACTCCACTGAATCAAACTGAAGGCCCCTCTAGATCAATATCCCGTTCTCCCAGTGTAAACCAGATGGCTATTGGAAGCCTTGCAAGATGGACCTGAGTGCAACAGCACCCTCCCCAATTGTGATTCCCAACAACTGCTCTGCAGAGGTGTACTGCTTGTGACAGTGAGGTTAGCCACTGGCACCTCCTGTTTAAAGGTTCTCACATGGTATGATAAAAGGAAAGAACCTTTCCCTGGAGAGCTGCTGCCAGTCAGAATGGGCATCACTGGCTGGCTGGATCAACGTTCTGACAGCATAAAGCTTCGTGAATTCAGCTCAGGACACAACTATGCATTCTGAGAGTAGCACGTTAAGAGAATCCTTCTTGCCATCTCTCCTCTGTAAAGCACACTGGGAGTGGTGGTGATTTAAATAGAAGAAGGGTGGGTGCTATTTGCTTTGCAACTCACCTTACACACATTTAGGGTAACTTTGCCTGTGTACATGGCTTTGCTTTACTCAATAACGTGCAATCAATTTTTGTAAAGGTTGAATGTATTGCTCATGATATGGTTTTTAAACTGAGGCACCACTCACCACACAGATACATTTTTATGCGAGTTTGCAATATATAAATAAAATAATAATTTGAGATGATGAATTAACAGCGTGAGAAGATCCCAAGGAGTGGTGAATGCTATTTTTCAGCAGATCAATGAAGGAAAAGACAGTAGCTTTTCACCTAGGCATTTTCAAAGAGGAGTGGATAGTTTGTAATTAATAATGGTTTTACAATTAATTATTGCTCCTTTAAGATATTCAAACCATTTTATGTTTTATTCCGCACCACATCAAAATTATTTAAGAACAGACAGGATTCTGATGACTTTAAATGACAAAAGATAATACAGAAATAGAAATTCAGTCTGTGTCTGATCATATAAAGATTTTAGTGATGTCAACCTTTCATTGTCATTTCACATCAAGGCACTGGAGAGCGGAGTAATCTTGTTTACTCATAAGTAACAAGACTGTTTCTCACTAGTTAAATGTACATAGGATTACAAACAAGTAAGATGGCATTTTTTCACAATAGCAGAAATAATTCAGATAACAAAATCCTGGGAGGAAATTTTAAACATTCTAGAAGTCAGCAGGAATAAAATTAGGATAGGTAATAATGATAATCTGTGGTTCCAATATTTTCCATCCAGGATGAACAAAAGGAATGAGACTTTTAAGATTAGTGTGAGAACATTTTTAATAAACTAATATGAATTAGTCAATATGAATGTGACAAAAACATACTGTCTCTTAATAGATCTAAAAACCAAATTAGGAAATTATCTGGGAAAAGTCACTGGGAAGGTAACAACAGAGAATGAACAGAACTGGTTTTGCGTTTCTTTGTTTTTTACTATGCCCAGCAGCATTTCCTATTATTAGTTTCAAGAAACTCTGGTCAGGTAATGGAATTTTACTATTTTACAGTGAAATAAAGATGGCCAGGATGATTGTTGGCATTGTAATAACCTGAGATTATGCATGGTGAATATGCCTAAAGAGAGATTTGAGTGACAAACATTTATGCTATTCAGATAATGATAAATTACATTTCATTTAAACATCAATGTTTTGTGGGTAAATGGTAACTCATTTAGTATTGGGCACAAAATCTGATTCTAGAATCTTTTCAAAAGAGCAAAATCTTAGCGACTTTGAAATGGTGAACAATTGACTCACAACTAGGGAATGATGAGGTAAGATCTGGAAAACTAAAGAGATGATCAAATTAGTATTGTACATTTGCAGGATAAAGGAAAAATACAGGAAGTCTTGAAATATGCTGGTTATTACTGTTAACTACTGCAGGTAGTGATATCTTCAAGTCTCTTGTTTAAACTCTTCATTCAGGTTCTTAAGTGCAGCTGGAGAAAAACTTGTGCAGTATGGTTAACTTATTATAGAAATCCTAGCTAGTGGTAGCAGAGCTGCAGAGGGGAAGGTGGTGTGGTGAGGGTCAATCACGTGCCTTTTACTGGTGATTTTTATCCTGCAGAAACCAAGTTGTTCTAAGAAATTTATGGCAGAAATTATAGTACAGTAGGCCGTCCTTGAAAATTGCTTTGTAAATTGTGCAGAATCGAGTGACTTACCTGTTGGTCGGAATGAATCACCAAGAAAGTGTTCCTTCTGAGCTTATGTTAAGTATTTGTATTTGCAGATCTCCAACTGTCCTGGAATAATACAAGCTATTGAGATTAACCTATAACCCCTTGTACACTAAAGTGACTACCTCCTTCCCTATCATGACTTAAAATAACAATGAGCACCCTTTAGCTTAGCCATTTGTGTAGCCTATGTATAAGAAAGGCACCCAGTGAAACATTATTAGTGGCTAATCCACAATTGTTGGAACAATCCCTTAGGTAGATTTTCTTCTGAAATTTATTTTATTTTTGTCAGCTTTGGGGTCATTTTAAAGGAATTAAAAATTAGCAGGGTTTTATCTTAATATCCTAGATTTGTAAACAATGATAGAAAACAAAAAACTTATTTATTTTTAAAAAATTGACCTGTCTTTAAATCTAAATTGGGCTCACAAGGTGGCTTAAAGCAGAAAATATGAAGCATTTAATTTCTATATGTAAAATACAGGATACATGCAAGTAAACATGCATAAGGCTGCATCGGCAACTATTTAACATATATTTATAACATTTCTTCCATTAAGAAATTGTCAAAATAATACACAAGATTTACAGTACAATCCTATACATGTTTACTCAAAAGCATTCCCCACGGAGTGCAACAGAACTTATGCATGGGTGAGCCTTAAAGACATATCTCAGGTCTTGTCTAATTCCACTTATACAAATTGACAAACTAGAAGGTATGCTGTACAGTACAGCATCTCTTAATGAGGCATAGCTTTCCTGTATTAAATGACCTCCTTCCTAAAGAGTTTTATAAGAGCACTGCTCTGGGCTGCTGCCCCACTTCTTGGGAAGCTGGTGTTTTATGTATTGATTAGAATGTTTACATCTTTACAGTTATTAACAATTCTGTATATTTTAAAAGTTGTCTGTATATCACTTAGAGACTGTCCTGTGTTGAGTAACTAACAAAACAAATAAATGGAGGTGAAGGTAACTGGAAGTTGTGCTTTCCTGAATCAGACCAAGGTCTACTAGTCCAACATGCTATTCAAAAATTCTAGCATCTATTAAGTTGCTGATTGGCCAGGAATGACAAATATAAAGGGATGGTTTCTGCTTTCCTTTAGTACTGTGTTTACTACGGAAAGTTTATTGATGACTGTATACTGGATGCCCATCCATCAGTTGTGAATATACAATACTTTCATTTATGAAGACTTAGTGAAATCAGTTCTCTCCTATTTCACCAACTGGAAATTATATATGACAGTGAAACTGTACTTATTTAGAGCCCATCACCTGCAATAATATGTTCGTCAAAACCCTCAGCCTTCATTTATGGCTTTCCATGTGATGAAACTGATTTTGAAAGTATATCCCAGTTGGTCAGATAGTGAACATACCTTAAAATTGTATTTTCAATTATTTATTTAGCAAAATATTTTAACCACTTAATTGTAGTAAAACCTCCAAATTTTACAATATTAAAATTTTCAATGAAAAAAGTTTTTTAATTACCCCCCTCCCCGTTTTTAGCGGTTCATATTTTATCTGTAAACCACCTTGACTCCCTGACAGGGGAAAATACAGGATATAAATATATAATAACAAGAATCAGTTAACACAATTCAAAACACTTAAATATAATTAGAATTAAAATATTAAGACATGTCAACATCTGTTCGTCTGGAAAGGCTTGTCTAAACAAAATTGCTTTAAGTGAAAGCACTTCCCTGGTGTCAAAGGTGATCTTTCAGTACATATATTGGAAGCCACACACACACACACTATACATCCTATATTACAGATGGGTGTCAGGAACCAATATTTACGAAGCATCTAAATGTCTGGAAACCATCCCTGAGTAAGAGAGGCGCACAGTTTCAAAGGCCATCTCCCCAGTTGCCTTGCCTCCGAAGGTCAGTTGGAGGAGGGTTTCTGAGAAGAAGAATGTTATGGGAGCAAGTGGTTCTTCAGATACCGCATCCCAAGAGTTTTTGAGCGTATAGCTTCAATCCAGCAGCCAGACACAAAGTGGCAGCCAATGCAAATCTTTCAGTATAATCAGGTTAACAACCTGCTGTGTTCTGAAACAGCTGAAGTTTACAGGGAAGTTTAAGGGAAGCCCCATATATAAATTCAACCTAGATGCAGCCAGAGTATTAGTAACTGTGGCAAGGTCATCTCTTTCCAAGAAGCGGTGCAGCTGATAGGCCAAAGTTCATGGAAAGTACTTCATGCTACAAAAGCCCTTTAATTATCCATTAATTTGACCAGAACATCCTTTGGCATCTACAAAGATTCTGAGCCCCCCACCCCACTGTCTCCTTTGACATAAGATGGTGAGGGTGATTACAATTTTCCCCTTTGAAAAGTACATAGGGCAAAAAGACCAAGAGAAGAGTGGGTACATTTTTCCATATTCTCTTTCAGCTCTGCTTCTCAAGGTCACATTAGCTGCACAGCAATGGACTGATAAGAGAGGGTAGGAGAGAAAAAATAATAATCTGGGAGACTGAGGGGAGGAAAACAGAGTGGTGGGGGAGACAGGAAAGATGGGTCCTGTGACTTGTTGGTGGTTTCATTGCTTTCCAATAGATTTGCCCCCCCCCCGCCCCGTGCAATATACCAATGTAAGCTTTAATATTGTTGTGGGCACCCCAATCTGAGCAGTGAGACTCCGAACGTGCTAGCAAATACTTCTGGTGAGCACTGGAGACAGTGGTGACTGTGATACATGGTTGTGTGTGTGTGTGTGTGTGTGTAAATAAAGGCTTACTTTAAGAACAAAGAAAGGACTCACAGTGGTAACAGTCCAACGGCTTTGTTCCCCCATTAGGTATCTAGCACCCTTCCTATAGTCCTGGATTCAGCACAGAGAGCAAGTCAAGTTTGTGTTCCCCAGCTCCATAGAGACCAGACTGAATCCTGTTCTGTTGTTCTCTTACACCCACCAGTCAACATCTCCAGATATGCAATGGCAGAGGAAGGGGGGCAGGGGAGTGGTCCACTCTGGATACTATCCGGGGTGGGGTGCCATCACAGCCGCCTCCCTGACTTGTGCTGCGCACTGCTGGGGCGCGTGCTGCGCACCCCCGTGTCGGGCGCCATGCCCCTGAGAGCGGCGCACCACGCCACCCCAGGCGCCATGCCACACCCCCAGGACACGCGCCATGCCCCCTGGGATGTGCACCAGCTACGCCCCCACCTGTTCTCCGTCCCCGGTGCCAGAGCATGCAGCTCTGGCACTGAAGACATGGTGAAGAATGCCCCCTTCTAGAAGCATCACTAGTTAATTTATTATTTATTGCATTCATATGCCACTTCTTCTCCAATGATTTCAATTTGGTGTATATGGTTCTCTCTCCCCCCCCCCCATTTAATCTCCAAAACAATCCTGTGAGGTATGTTAGACAATGACTGGCTTAAGGTCACCCAGTAACTAGCCACGTGGGGATTTTAACACTGGTCTCTGAGGTCCTAGTCCAGGCTTGCTCAAACTCGGCCCTCCAGATGTTTTTGGGCTACAACTCCCATGATCCCTAGCTAGCAGAACCAGTGTTCAGGGATGATGGGAATTGTAGTCTCAAAACATCTGGAAGGCCAAGTTTGAGGAAGCCTGTCCTAGTGCGACACTCTAACCACTATGCCACACTAGCTTATCATGTCCATGGCACCTGTACTTTGCAAACTCCATAGTCATGCACAGATACACTTAATAGTTTCTGTTAGGGCCAGCCCTTAACAGAGACTGGTTTCACCATGTCAGCAGTTCCTTCTGCTATAGTTTCATATATAAAACCACTGCCCAAGGATGATCTCTGGATCAACACCACAATCCTAAAACAATATGATGGCAGAGTGCCATGTAAAATTATGCAAATTCAAGAATATCCATTTCAGTTTTACTGGATGCAGTTTTTACCCAGACCCTTGGTAAAGCTGTGTGTGTGCATGTGCTCTGTGTCTGTGTGTGTGGGGGGGGGGGGGGAAGAACAGTGAACCAAGGGAGAAGAGAAACAAGCAGACAAGGTGGTGCCTACTACAGCTCTTCCAAACTTCATATTTCCAGAACGTTGGTGAATGAAGTCCTTACATTCCAAAATTAACGACAGGCTTTATAAATGAATGTGGTACAGCATAACACAATGGCTGTGGTATGGCTCAGCAGAAATACAGAGTCAATTCAATTTTCAGGAAAAGCACCACTCCCATTTTCACCAAAGCAATTAAAACCGAGGAAAAATACAATATGCAAATATGAGAAGAAAAAATGACCAAGTATTTTCAAAGGATTTCACAAACGAAACTATACAGTATGGAAACATAATACTTCTTCAACATGCAAGTCTTCACAATACTATTATGAGGTGTGCCAGTACTATGTGCAGCTGGAAAATAAAGAACTAGGGTAAAGACTATTTGCCTTTGGTCTACATTTAAGTCAATTTCAAGAACTCTACAGCAGCTCATAAAAATTCATTGGATGAAATTCTTTCTTACCTGAACATCACAAAAACAAGGCATTACACTAGTAACTGTATCTAAAAGTACTTGGAGACAAAGTTATTATTTCCCAGCTCACTCTCACAAGGACAATTTTCATCCGACAAGAATGTAGCACACAGCTATTATAGTGTAATAGGGAAATTCTAGTTAGGTTGCTCAGAAGAAAGCCCTGCCGAGGTAGACAGGGCTGACTTTCAGGTAAGTGTATACAGTATTAGACTGTGTTTGATATTTTAGGAAATTGGGCAGTTTTGAAAAAGCCCATGTTTCCATTATGTAAAACTACTGACATACACTCTTTCGACAGGCGAGTTTAGATAAATACAGAATTATTAATACGAGAAGTCTCCCAAAGCGGTCCTTGGGGAAGCAAAGCAAAACATTTCAACTTTGCATTTTCTTCCTTCCGGGTGTACTGAGGGGAGCTGAAGACTCGTGAAAGTGCATTAGTTAGGGTATGTGTGTGTGAGAGAGTATGGCGTTTGTTGTTTTTCTCCCGTAAGCGCCAGGAAACGTTTATACTGTATTTGCGCTGCCCTGTTTTCCACAGCCCAGGCTCGCCGCTCTCCACCCTAACACGTGTCTATTCTCAGGAAAGGTAATCAGCAAGGAAAATGGAGGAAGCCCTCCCGAAGCGGTCTCTGTCACACGTTCTCCCTGGAGTCAGAGGCTTCCACGCACACGGAAAGGCTGCTTTCTGCTTCGGGCTGAAGAAACACATTAACTTGGGAGTCGCTTTTTTGTGAGGGGGGGGGGAGTGCGGAGGCCTAATGCGGGGCTTGCTGCTCCCTGACCCCACTTCCTAGGAAAGGGGAAGGCGCCTGCCCACGGAGCCCCGAGCCCGGACTGGCTTTCTGGAAGTCGTCCCCTCGCCCCTCCCGCGGCCAATTACGGCGGGTCGCTCCTCCGCGGCGGCAACTTAACGGTTCGCCCTCGCTGAGAGGGACTCGGGGGAATGTCGCCGCCGCCGCAGAGGAAACGGAGCCACTGCGCCCAAGGCGGCCGCGCGCAGGCTTAGCAGGGGACGCCCCGCCGCCGCTTCGCGAACCGCCCCCTCAGAGGCGTCCCGGCGGGCTCGGCTCCAAGCCCCGGCCCACTCCTCTCTCTCTCGCTCGCCTCGCGCGCACACGCACCGCGCAAGGGAAGCCATTATTATTCGTTGGTGCCAGAAGAACCACGCCCCAGACCCGGCCCAAGGGAAGGCGGGAGGAAAGCAGGGCGGGGGTCGCAGCCGTTGGCCGAGAAGAGCGCCCCCTCCCCGCACCCTTCTGCGCAGGAGGCGTCCGGCGACGGGGGCAGTAACAGCCACGCGTGTTTTCACGCGCACAGGCTCCCTAGCAGCGTCTCCAGACCAGCCGCCTGTTTAAGCGCAGCAGCCATTTATGCGCACGCAATCCCAAACCTATTCCCCCTCGAGCAACTGCTGGCCGCCGCCGCTGGGGCCTCCCCGCACCTAATTTAAAGGCCGCATACAAACTTGCTGCTACTTCGGTAACTGACAAAGTTGCTTGATTGACTCACTGACGGTTGAATAACAGCCCATAGTGTACATAAATCCCGCCCTCTCAACCAATGGCGTACGGCCAGTGATGAGGGCGGAAGCCGAAGAGATAGGGGAGAAGCGACTTAAGCTTCCGGTTTTCGATTGACGTTCTGTAAGACTCCTCCACTAGTGGGGAAAGAGTCCTAGACGCAGGGGCTGCGCGGAAACCAACCTCAGATAAAATAGAACCGGGTTACACGGCCCCATTTCGTTGCAGGTTTTAAAGTTATCGTGACAGTTCTCCCACAATGGTTTCTGCTCGTTGGATGGGCCTGCGCCCTCATTCAGTGTTGAATTGCTTTTTTTAAATTATACAATACAGTTTTGGAAATTCAGTTCTCCCCCGTCTTGCTCCCAAGTCGTGCTACACAACTGGGAGAATTTAAAGCACATCTCACTTCTTAAGCAAACGGTATGATTCGTTAGGCCGACGGAAACGAGTTTGTAACCAGTTATGTAACGCATCTATATAGCAGTACAGTATATAAATTTCGGTAAATAAATAAGTGGGCCGCTTAAAAAACTGAACAGAAAAGGAAAGTGTGTATCTGGCCACATAAATGAAGAGGGCTGGTGTATAGGTCCTTTAACACACAAAAGTACACGTTTGACCTCGTGCCCTGACAAAACTGAAACGGGTTGATACGGAATAATGAATCTACGAATCTCATGATTAGAAATATACTCTCGTTTTTCATATCCTGTGTTGTTCGTCCGTCCGAGAACCAATTTGCTCTTTGAAAGTCGGCAAAGCAGGTAAAAATTCAACAGTGCAGCTTTTTACATCTCTATGAACAGGGAAAGGCCACATGCGTTGAATTTCTGCCTGCAGAACTACCTAGAAACCACAACACAGTAAATGCCAACGTTTTTAAATCCTGAGTAACTTGGCTTCTCAATCCCTGCCCTTCTTCCGCGCGGGAGGTCATAAGGCTTTCAAAGCCCTGCCAGACTCTGAATGACATGAAGAAATGCTTCCGCAGAAACCTCTGCTGTCTCTATCCGTTGAATATCTGTCTCGAAAATGTGGATGCTGTGCCGACAGGGTGTGAGGAAGGTTTGGCTCCTTTTCTACTTTTTAGAAAAGTAGAGGAAGTTTCTAACGCCACCCGCCCCGCCCCGGCACGGCCACACATGGAGGATTCCGCGCTCCGGCTGCAATCGGGGTACCCGAAGTACACCTTCCCAACTCCGCAGCGTAGCCGCTACGTGAAAGGCAGCGCGGCTACCAAGCTCGAGCGTAGCGGTAGAGGAGCGCTATGACTGACGTAAGTCAACAAAGGTCACGTGGGCGCGGCTGGGCGCGGCGATTGGCTGCGTGGGCACAGGCAAGCGGGGTGGGGAGGGGGGGTCACGGTGGCGGCGTGGGGTTCGCTGTGTGACACAATTACAACAACTTTGTGCAGCTGCTGGGGAAGTTTGTACAGGCAACAAATACACCCCGCGCGGGCGCGCGCGGGCCCCTGTCACTCCGACTCCACTCACTCCTCGCCGCCGGGGCTGGCGGCTCAGCAGCGATGTAAACACTGCTCCGCCGCCGCCGCCGTCACCGCCGCCAGCAGCAGCAACAGCAGCCGCCTCCTCCTCCTCCTTATTCTCCTCCCCCTCCTGCCTCCCCCCGCGTCTCCAGCGCTGGGGCTCCTTCCCTCCCTCCCTCTCTCCCTCCCTCCCTCCTCCTCCTCCGAGCAGCGGGGCTCCCCCCCGCCTCTCCCTCTCCCTCCCCCTCCCTGCCGGCTGTTGTTGTTGTAATAAAAGTTGTGTTGGTGGCGTGTGTGTGTCGGGCACCCCGCCCCGCCCGGCACTGGGGGGGCCTTGGGGTGGGCGCGCGGGGAGGGGGGGCCTTGCGATCGCGAGTTAATTGCGCTGCGTTTCCATGAAATCGTGTGGAGTGTCGCTCGCCGCCGCCGCCGCCGCCGCCTCTACTGCTTCTTTCGGTGATGAGGAAAAGAAAATGGCGGCGGGGAAAGCGAGCGGCCAGAGCGAGGAGGACTTCGCCAGCCTGACAGCGGAGGAAAGAGAAGTCCTCGCCGGCCTCGACAGGTACCCCCAACGGCAGCATCCGCGCTCCGGCTCGTCCGGTGTTCTCGCTCGGCCGGGGTGTGTGTGTGTGTGTCTTGTGTGTGTGCGCGTGTGTGTGTGTGGGAGAGAGAGAGGGGAATATAAAAAAGAGCGGCGGCGGTTGTGGTGCTCTCGTCAGGTCGGAGCGCGGGCGGCGAGCGCGAGGGAGCGGATGAAGGCGTCCGTGTGGGGCGGGCGAGGGGGGCAGCCTCTCGGCGGACGCGGCTGTTTTTCTCAGCCTGTCTCTCTCCCGTCTCCCCCCTTCTGCAGCCGACTCTTCGGATTTCAGAGGCTTCATGAAGATGGCGCCAGAACGAAGGCCTTGCTGTTAAAGGTAAGGGGGGATTGGGCTCCGGTGGGGGTGGGGAGGAGGCAACCGACGAGGGAGCCACCCTCCCCTCGCGTGTGTTGTGTGGGCTTGTGTGTGTGCGTGTGTGTTGTGTGTGTGTGGGGAGCAGAGCTGGAGGAATTAAACCGCTGCCGCCGCAGCAGCAGCGCGCCCGTGGGACTCGCCAGGAGACTTGGGTCGAGCCTGCCCTGCGTGGCCACCACCTCTTTCCCTGGCTTTCGGACGAGAATGGCTCTCTTGGCGCGCGTGTGGTGCCCGGAGGTGCCTCCCTCTGCTCCCCTGTGCGCGGAGGGGGAAGAGAGGGGCGCGTGGAGTGGAAAGCTGCTCTCGGTCACTTTCTGGGCTTTGTCCAAAAAGTAGGACAGAGAGTGCCTGCGCATCTGGCCTGAATCCCTCCAGCTGGGAGCAACCTCGCGAATAATCGGGAGATCGGGCGTTCCTTATCTGCCATTGGCCACCTTGGACCTCCTTCCCCCCCCCTCCTGGTTTTTTAAAGCCCTTTTGCTCATATTTACTCATAAAGCTGGAAAGGACCGAAGCGGCCCAACTTAATTCATATAAGCACGAAAGAAGGGCTTTAGAAGAAGCGGGATCCCTTTTCTTCCATGGTGTGTCACTTTGGGGAGTCAGTCGCCAAGTGATTTGTTTACTCTCGAGCCATCTTCCTCCCAAAGTGCATCTTCCTTGAGTGAGTCTTCTCTCCCAGGCTTTTCGCCTCATCATGCTGTTTTGTCAGGCCATGGGGGAGAGGCTGTTGCTGCTCACCTGAGCGTGTGAAGAGAAATCTTGTTCCTATATTTAAAAAAGTTCTTGGTCCTGTCATTTAGTTAACTAATGGCTGCTCCTGACTGCCCAAGATGGCCGGATAGGGAGGGGAAAGAACAGGGTGGGAGGAGGTAAACAGGGAAATAAATAGTAGGGATGAATATGTATATCAGTTGAAGAGTGTGGCTTTTTGGAGCTGCAAATCCCACTAATGTATTGAGAGCTCCTGCCTCCGGTTTTCTAAAGTAGAATATTGCACTTTTACAGCATGGATAAACGGCATCAACCTGTGGAGCATGCAGCTAGATATGACCATTTAATTTTCTGGACAGTTTTAACCATTATTATGCTGCAAGAAAGGCTATAATGCTGATTCATTTGACACTGCATTTTCAGAGCTAAGGTCTATATTTTGACATCTTAATGTTTTGGACTGGATATAAATGAAATTATTTCCTTATTTTAAAATTGGCATTCCCATTTGGATTTAATAGTCTACTTTAGACCTTAATGCTTGCTTACATTTTTTTCCTTTTGGTGTAACTGGTGAACTTACTACGTTGTGAATGATTTTTTACGTGGGTATGTCTGTTTTGTTTTATGTAATGGCACTTTCCTCTGTTCTATTGGCTTTCGTTGCAATGTTAAAATAGACAGGTTCTCCAAAGCATTTAATGTTTAAGTAGTTATTTTAATTTTTAAAAAATCTGCTGTGCGTATATAGTTTCTGGTATGTTAGAGACTATCAGAATTTGAAATCTTACTGAAAACTGTTTTAGGATAAGACACATATGTTTAAAAAAATGGATGAGTTTCTGCTGCTTAAAATGTTAGGCCGCAATCTGCAAAGATGAACAGCCTGAGTACTTTTGGTATTGTGTTCTTTTTAATATCACACAATATAACTGTAATGTGTTTTCATTTTTCTTGCATATTTAGTTCACATGTGTATTTATCTTTTGTATATAACTTGAGGCTTAGGTTCTTGTGACATTATTAAAACAGAGTTTGGTACTTGTGGATTTTAAGGGTTAGAACTGAGAAGGTTTCTTTTCCTATTGAGCAGAGCCCAACAATTGGGTAACATTGCTAGAGTATACATGAAAATGGATAGTATATTGTTATCTTGTCATTGTATGGTTTGGATTGACGTTTCTGAATATGAAAATATATTCAAGTTAACCCTATGCATGCTTACTCCAAAATAAGTCTCATTGAGTTGGTTAGGGCTTACTCCATGGTAAGTGGGGACAGTATTATAGCCTAAATTAAAAGTATGCAGAAATTGCAAACTAGGGCAGATGGATTTAAAACAGATGGGTTCTGTTGAAAGAGTGATGTCCCAGGCCTTATGTGGTTGGGGGCTTAATTTCCAGAATGGGCTGTCACCAGGCAAAGATTGCAGTGAAGAGCTTCATTGAAAGTTGGTCATAGTCAAACATGTGTATAAATGTAAAGCTCATGGCTGACATAGCAAAAAACCAGTAAGTTCACCAATAGTTTGTGTCAAAACCATGGATGGTGCAACAATTTATGCCTTATGTGTAGTAGGTAATGGTCATGGTGTAGAACTCTTCATTCTTAGATGATAACGCCAATCCAAACCATCTGGGAACGAAGTGCTTCCTCTGAGTTATAATAGTTTTTTAAAAGGCAAGATCTAAGCAGCCAGTTGAACACTTCAGTCATTTTTAGGTTTCAGCCTGGGTTCATTTACATTGTTCATCAGTAGTTCTGGTGAGGGCTGTGGGCCTTTTCAGATGCACAAGGCCAGGCCTATGAGGTGCTGAACAATTTCAGAGGAAAAACTGCCTGTGTGGAGAGTCTGACTTTTGTGTCAGAAAATAACTAGGTTCTATTTTGCTATTGAGCAAAGTATCACTGAGTTGTGGGGGAACCTAAACGACTTTCCTGTTGGGTTACTTCCTGGGTCCATGATAATCCTGAGATATCTGTCCTATGGATTGGCATCTTTAAGTTTTTTGTCATAGTTACTCGCTCAGGTAAGCTTGTGGTTTATGATAGGAGCAAGTTCATAATGTGGTCATTATTCTGAGTCTATTTTACTCCCCCTCCCCCACTGTTAGTTTTTTTTTTATGTAAACAGTGTTGCTTCAAGTTTGCTAATCAGTACAGTTTTAGAACATGCAAGTACCTTTAAGTGTATGGTACCTAGTGACAACAATGGCAGTCTCTCAGGAGCACTTTTCTAGGCCTGTTGTAAGAAGTTCCACTGTTTTTGTTGGATATGAAAATTATATGCTTCTTGATCTAAGGTGCAGAAAGGGATATTTAAATTATGATATATCATATATGTCTGATTCTGCTCTTAATTTCCCCATGCAGAATGCATTTTCTACTCTGTAGGGGGGGGGACAACACAGGAATATGCGTTTTGTACTTCTCATACCAAGTGAAATACTAGTGTAAACAAATCCTCAGGGTCCGATTTAATGTTTACAAGCAGTTCTTCATTTGAAGCATTGAGCTGATAGGAAAAAGGTGTTGCAAATATTTCCCTGATACCCTGCTTTGGATAAGGCTAGTGCATCTGCTTCTGTTCTTAATATGGGGGCAGGGCAGTATGATGACTCTTACTTCCTGGCTTGCAGTTAGGCATTGGTGGGTGTATATGATAAGCAAGCTTCTGCTATTGCACTCTGGTTTTTGGATCTTCTAGTTCCTCTGTGCACTTGCTTAGGTTTCTATTTGTGCTGCAGCAATTGTTTTGTTATACTGTAGACCTTATTCTAATGAGGTTTGTGATAGTATGGTGCGCGAACCTTTCAGGCTTAAAGGGCACGTTAAAGAAGTATGGTAGGCCCAATATTATCCTGGGTCACCCCTCCCCCATGCACAATTAAATATAAGAAATTCTAGTATAAAATCTATTTATACTGCTGACTAGTGTGCCAACTAGATTCAGTACGTTGAATAACTGTGTGTAAATACATTGCATTTATATTTCCTTATAAAGTATGTGTAAAGGTAATGTTCATTGCATATTAGGACCGAAGCCTAAATATTTAAATATCTATACCCATGTTTGTAGGTTGGTGTTTTCGCCTTGCAGCAGAGGGCAACTTCTTTCTCACTCATACCCAGAGGTTTATATCCTAATGTCAGTGATAATATATTGCCAAGGAAGCTCTTAAGTAAGGTTTTACTGTTATGCAATGAGAGGTATGCCTATGCGTAGGGTTAGATAGAATTTGCCATCAGATATATTCAGTGCACTTTGAATCCATCCTCAGTCATTTTTGCCAGTACTTTGTATAATGTTTATGGTTTGTTACCCTAATGTTTCATGGGAATTCTTGTTTACTGTTGGAACAACTTTGTTTCAAAGACAGTTGCATGGAGTGAAATGTATTTTATTTTAAGGTCTCCACTACAGTTTCATGCATTTTAGTCTTCTGTTTATTTTATTTTCTCTCTTTTCTAAGGCAGCAATTCACTGGTACATTGGGTGTGTATACAGTGGTACCTCGGGTTACATACGCGTCAGGTTACAGACGCTTCAGGTTACATACTCTGCTAACCCAGAAATAGTACCTTTGGTTAAGAACTTTGCTTCCGGATGAGAACAGAAATTGCGCGGCAGCAGCAGGAGGCCCCATTAACTAAAGTGGTGCTTCAGGTTAAGAACAGTTTCAGGTTAAGAACGGACCTCCGGAACGAATTAAGTATGTAACCAGAGGTACCACTGTATAACAGAAGTCATATTGACTGAAGTTAGTATGACAGTAATTGACTATGTTTTTATTTAGTGCATTGATAAAATTAGGCCATAACCAATAGGTTTGTCAATGTTTTTTTAATAGAATGTAATGGACATACTGTTCAAGGAATGGATACACTAAGTTTCATTCTGTTAATTTATTTTTGCAATTATTCAATATAATAGTCTAGTTTTGCAAACACATGTGTGACTAGGATTATCAGAGAATGTGTAACTTATTGTTAGGTCCTTACTGCTTCTATTTGGAAATAAATCAGATTGATTTCTCGTGGATTTTTTTTTCTGTTTGGTGATACAGGATGGTTAAAAAACCAATATTTTTTAAAAATAGATTTCGCTTAGTCATATTTTGGTAATGTTGTGATCTGAGGTATTTAGACAGTGATATTCTGTAATTTATTTATTTGTTGCATTTCTAAAAAAGTAAGCCGTTTCAAGTTCCATGTAAATTGAATTGATGGTTTAACAACAAAAAAGGAAATATCTCTTGCAGGACAGAATCAGCTTCTCATTGTGACATAAGCTAGACATTGCCTTACAGAAATTTGATTTCTCACTTTCCCCATGCAGCTCAGAAGTCTCTTCTGAATATCCTGCAAGTCTTTTGTTGAATGTGTGGTCATATTGCATTTACACAAGGAGTTCTGGAAAATGTCCTGCAACCCTATGCTTGTTTTCTCAGAATTAAGTCCTACTGGTTTCAGAGGGACTTAACTCCTAGGTAATGCATAGGACTACAGCCTTAGAAATGTGACTTCTCATGTGGAGCTCATTCTGTGACTCCCTGGATTGAGGCCTAATCTAGCTACAATAATGGAAACTTTCCTACAAACACTATGAATCAGAATGATCACTGAGATACCAGTGATAGTCCTGTACCTGTAAGAGATTTCTGTAGGAATGCCATTACTGGTGGCATTTTATACTTGGATAGAATGCAAGTCTGGAATGATCAAAATTAGATAGACATCATATGCAGGTTGGCACAGGTCTAAGGAAGCAATATTCCAAAATGGTCACTGGCCATCCTCCTATTGTGCATCTACATCCATAAAATTTATATCAAACTATAATTAGGGAGTGTTTCATTATATTATATTATTATCATTTTCACTAGTTATCATTTATTTTATTTTATTTTATTTTATTTCATTTCATTTATATCCTTCTCTTCCTCCCAGTGTGGCAAACATATCAATAACAATAAAAACATTCTAAAAACAGTTAAAAACAATCATTCTTTCAATCAATGATTCCAGGGTTTCACAAGAACATGGTGCCATCATGCCTAAATAAGAGAATAAAGAACTAGGGGTGTGCACCCTTAAATAAGCTTTGGACCATCAAAACTGATACACCCATACAGCCAAAGATTGTAATCTAAGAGGTGATGCTATACTTTAGGCCAGTACTTAATTTGGAGAGTGTGTACGTGTGTGTACACATGTACCAAGAATAGCCGAAATATGTAAAAATGCATAAGAAACTTGAGTGTGCTCCCTAAATTAAGCTTTGACACACCCCAATTAATATATCCACACATCCCAAAAAGTCTTTTTTCTTTTTGGGCATCAATAGTGATCTTTTTCTTTTTCTTAAAGTCTGTTCATGGAAATATGAAGGAATAAATATATACATCATTCTAGATCATTTTTTGTCATTGTATATTAAAGTATAAATCTTGGAGTTAGCTAGTTCTTTTCAGCCACCTTATGTTTTGGCATATGGCCATAAGATAGCTACATCATTTTTAGACAGTCTGCTATTACATTTTCAGAATTACAACTTGTATTTCATTTGAGTATATATTTTTAAGAGAATCACAATTTTTGGATCTCTTGTTCACATTCATATTTTCCATTTTTCTCTAATAGGAAGTATACTGAATGATTATAATAATTCAGCCTTTTAATCTCTACTTGATTTAAATATATATATATACACACACACATACATATACATACACATACATACATACATATATAATTTTAGAGAATAATTTTATATATACAGTTTTATAACTTGCTATTATAACTAGATCTGAACTATTTGGGAGCACTCTGATGAATGGGTTGCGGAAGCACCTTAAAAAGCTAAAGTTTAGAATGACTGCAGTTTTAATTTGCTTGGCAAACTAAAAGCTGAAGGTGGAATTACAGGCCTTAAATTTTAGTGCAATTACGATTCAAACAATAAACATATTTTCTTATCAGATAGGATTCAGATTGCTTTACTAATATAGATTAAAGGTATTGCTCATAGAAGGGATAGACTCCTTAAGGATAATTTCTTGAGTTCTCTGTGTCCAGCGTTATGGATTCCTGAAGGCCTTCATTGGTGCTGTGTGTATGGTAAATTATGATGTGAAGCATTTAGTTGTTTGTAAGAACCTGTGGATGGAACTTCCTCAGCAGTTATTACAGTTGTGGTTACCACAGTCAGTGAGGGAAACCAGTGCTTTATTTTTGAAAGACCTTTTCTCCTTGGTTGTAGGAGGAGTGGCAGTTAACTAAAGGACTATAGTGGTGCTCATCGTTCCCTTGTGAACACTTCTCTTGGATCTTGTAAATCAATGGTTGCAACTAATCTAACCCAACAGGCTATTTAGTAAGAGAATGGGAACAAACCCCCACCCTCATGTACCTGCTGACAAGATTAGCCACAGTTTGTACTCATTGTGTGAAATAGATGGAAGTGAGAGGAAAATTCTAAGGAGTGAGAAGCGGGGGTAAACCCTCCTCCTGTTTCATGCTCATGTCTGACTTCACTTCATTGCCATTTACTGGAAGGGTTAGACTGAGACGCACAGGTATATGAGGACAATAATTTCCATACACTGTTCTGTTTTTGTGTGTTCCTGATTATGTTTCATTCAGGAAGTAACTAGGGGTTTGTTACGTTATTGTCAGTCTGCTAGTAGTAGTTAGGACTAGGCACTTAACAGTGGTGCAGAGGAGCCATCTTATGAAGCGGAATTGATATTTACTGAGTGGGAACAACACAACAAAACTACAGTAGTACCTCGGGATGCGAACGGGATCCATTCCGGAGCCCCATTCACATCCTGAATAGAATGTAAGACGCGATGGTGCATCTGCGCGGGACACGTTTTGCCACTTCCGCGCATGCTCGTGACGTCATTTTGACCGTCTGTGCATGCGCGAGTGGCGAAACCCGGAAGTAACGCGCTCCGTTATGTCTGGAGTGCAACCCGAAAGCGCTCAACCTGAAGCACATTCAACTCGAGGTATGACTGTATCTGAGATCCAGTAATGTACAAGTAACTCCCTAAACAAGCAGAAATGGCTCCAGTATCCAAGTTCTAAATGTGGGTATTATTTCATGATCTTACTATATTCGATAATACCTGTTAGGGATTGATTAGCTGCTTGTGCGTAAAAACGTGCTCCCTCAGAGTTTGTGCGACCCCACAAACCTCCGTGTGTGACGGAGCTCCTCAGACATGTCTGCTCTAGTCACTAGTAGAGTCCGACAGTGGCTGTCTGCGGAAGCGTTTCCAGCAAAGGAGCTCCTTAACGGAAACGCGTCTCCTGGACTCACGGCGTGACAGTTTCCGGCGAGGTGTGGGTCTCCCTATGGGAGACTCAGATACCTCCCCACTGTTCTCGCTGGAAGCGTCCCTGAGCCCTCCCTCCTGCTCGCATTCCCTCAGAGACCCACTCCTCCCCCTGCTGGTCCCTGCTTCAGCTGTTGAGTCTCTTTCTTCCTCCCTGAGTCCCTCCACCACCTGATGCTCCGATGGCAGTTCCCTGACATCCACCTCCCCTCCAGGGCCCCCTTCACCCCCTCCCATTTCCTCTCCCCTGGGAGGTGAAGGGCTAAAACCCCGAAAAGAATCTTCCTCATCTTCCGACGTCTCGAACCATTCCCTCCATCGATCGTCGTCCTGGCTCGCTGAATCCTCTTCCTCTTCAGAATCTGGGAACCCCTCCAACTCCTCTTCCTCGTCGGTGGTGGCAAAGTATTCCCTTCGGAACCTCGCTACAGGCTGAGGTTTACGTGGGAACCTCTGATGAAAAGTCTCTATTAAAACTTCGTCATTGACATCCTCTGCCCTAACCCGGGTGTTTTCCGACTCCGGTTCCCCTTCCCACATTACCAAATACTCTACTTGATCTCCCTTCCACCTGGAATCGAGGATCTCCGCTACATGGTAGCTGTGTTCCTTCTCCTCCATTGCTGGTCCCCTTGTGACCCTCCCTTCACTGTCTCCTCTATACGGTGACAGCAACGACCTGTGAAAAACTGGGTGCAGCTTCATGTGGTTCGGTAACCGGAGCCTGAAAGCCACTGGATTGACCTGCTGCATGACTTCAAACGGACCCAGCCTTTTGGGTCTTAATTTCTTACAACCTCCTTTGAACGGCAACCCTTGGGTTGACAGCCACACCTGGTCCCCCACCCTGATGCTTTCACCTTCCCTTCGGTTTTTGTCTGCCTGCCTCTTATATTCCTCCTTAGCCCTGTTTAAGTTGAGTTGGAGCTGGCGATGGATCGCTTCCATTTCTTCAACGAACTGTTCTGCAGCTGGAACGCTCCAGTTCTCCCCCTCCCCCCCTGGGAAGGCTCTGGGATGGCACCCGTGATTAGCCAAAAAGGGGCTCATCCCCGTGGACACGTTCTCTGCATTGTTGTAGGCAAATTCTGCCAACGCCAGCTTCTCCACCCAATCATTCTCTCTGTCATTAACATAACACCTCAAATATTGTTGGAGAACCCCATTTGCTCTTTCCGCCTGCCCGTTGGTTTCTGGATGACGGGCCGTTGAAAAATTAACCTCTACATGCAGTAAGCTCATGAGCTTCCTCCAGAACCTGGAAGTAAATTGTTTCCCTCGGTCTGAAACCACCCTCAAGGGGGCGCCATGCAACCGAAACACATTCTCTACAAACAATTTGGCTGTTTCTTCTGCTGTGACCGCATGTGAGCAGGCTATAAAGTGGGCCATTTTAGTTAACAGGTCTACTACAACCATGATGGCTGTTTTCCCTCTAGACTTTGGCAGATCAGTCATGAAATCTATTGCCACTGCTTCCCACGGTCTTTCAGGTGTGGGCAGTGGTTCTAATAAACCAGCCGGCGCCCGCCTCTCCCCCTTGGCTCTTTGG
The DNA here is from genome assembly GCF_965112155.1 of Podarcis liolepis. Lineage (NCBI taxonomy): Eukaryota > Metazoa > Chordata > Lepidosauria > Squamata > Lacertidae > Podarcis > Podarcis liolepis. Next base: position 49,930,971 of record NC_139558.1, read on the forward strand.
CATTGTTCACACCCTCTCACATACTCCCGCACATCTTCCCTGACCTTGGGCCACCAAAATTCCCTGGTAACCAGCCACATGGTCTTGTGTTGCCCAAAATGCCCTGCTGTGGGGCTATCGTGCAGCTGCTTGAGTACCTTCTCCCTCAATTCCCCTTCAGGTATATATAACGCTCCCTTATAATACAATGCCCCGTTTCTCTCCTCAAAACCACCGGATTTGTCTTCCTCCCTCCTGAGATCCCTGAGTTTGTCCTGGGCGTATGCATCCTGCACCGTACCCTCTACCAATTCCCTTTGCCCCACCAAAGTCGCCCCACACACCCAGCGGTCCTCTGGAATGATATGGGTTTCTTCGGGTGCTCCCTCCCCCTCCAAATATTCAGGTTTGCGTGAGAGAGCGTCCGCCCTAACATTCTCTGGGCCTGGCACGTAACAAATCTCAAAGTTAAATTTGGAGAACTCCTGGGCCCATCTCAACTGCCTTTGGTTGAGCACTCGCGCAGTTCTCCAATACTCCAGATTTTTATGGTCCGTGCACACTTGCACCTTATGTTGTGCACCAACTAGCAGATGCCTCCATCTCCGGAACGCCTCATGAATAGCAAGAAGTTCTCGGTCGTACACCGTGTAGTTCCTCTCGGATTTGTTCAGCTTTCGCGAAAAGAAGGCACACGGTCGCCACTCTGACTCCTCCTTCCCCGGCTGCAGAAGAAGCACCGCCCCTATGGCTCTGTCAGATGCGTCTGTTTCAACCCTTAGCTTCTTTTGTAAATCCACATGCAGAAGTTGTTCTTCAGAGGCGAAGGCCCTTTTCAGCTCCTCAAACGCTCGCTCCGCCTCCGCCGTCCATACAAACTTCTTTTTACTGCTGAGACAGTCAGTGATGGGCGCCGTCAGATGGGCGAAGTTGCGGATGAACTTACGATAAAAGTTTCCAAACCCTAGGAACCTCTGCACATCCTTCTTGGTTTTGGGTGTTTTCCATTCCAGCACTGCCTGTACCTTGCCGGGATCCATGGCCAATCCCTTGTCTGACAGGCGGTACCCCAGGAATTCCACCTCCTTGGTATGGAACCGACACTTCTCCAGTTTGACCCACAGCCTGTTGGCTTGCAGTCTGCTCAACACTTCTCTGACGTCTCTCACATGTTGCTCCTCATTCTCCGAATACACCAACACATCATCTAGGAAAGCAACGCAATTCTTGTAGAGCAAAGGACCCAGTACGTGGTTCATAAAAGATTGAAAACACGCTGAGCCTGCTTGTAATCCAAATGGCATAACGAGGTATTCAAATGCCCCCAAAGGGGTAAACATGGTGGTTTTCCATTCATCCCCTTTCCTTATGCGTATCAGGTTGTACGCCCCCCTTAGATCCAGCTTTGTAAAAATCTTTCCCTTCCTCACCCTGGTCAAAATATCATCAATCCTGGGCATAGGGAAAGCCACCGGTTCAGTCACTGCATTTAACCTCCTAAAATCACATACAAGTCTCGGCTTGTCCGCGTTTTTTTTGTCCACAAAAAACACTGGGCTACCCCCTGCTGCTTTGGACTCTCTGATGAAGCCTCTCTTCAGGTTCTTGTCAATAAACCCTCGCAACTCCTGCATTTCTCTGTCTGACATGGCATACAACTTGCCCACGGGAAGCTGTGCTCCAGGGAGTAAATTGATCTGGCAATCAAAGGGTCTATGAGGTGGTAGTTGGTCAGCTTCCTTCTCGCTGAACACGTCGCTGAGATCTGCATACTGTGGTGGTACCTTCACCTTCTCCATTACTTCAGTCCCTGCTAGGGTGGCTTGGGCCCCTGCTGAACCCTTTTCCCCTTTGCAGTGTTCTAAGCAATGTGCTGAACCAAAGGACACCACTCTTTGATGCCAGCCAACCAGCGGATCATGTAGAGCTAGCCAGCTCATTCCCAAAATAATGGGAGCGCCTCCCAGGGTGGCCACATTAAACGCTATCAGTTCTGTGTGCCTTGCCACCCTCATTATCATTGGGACAGTCTGCAAGCTGACTCCTCCTCCCAACAACTCCCTGCCATCAATCGTGGTCACCTGCAGGGGGTTGCTTAAAGGGATAGTCTGTATCTGGTGTTCAGCAGCAAACTCCTTGCTCATAAAATTGCAGGAGCTGCCTGAGTCCAATAGCGCCTTTATTTTTAGGGGGTGCCCATTTTGCAGCTCTAGCGACACTTCAATCACTAGAGCAGGTCGAGGAGCTTCTGGCACGGGCACTTTCACTGCTCTTTGGCCTGGCTGCAGTGCCCCGATTGTGGCAACCAGGCGTTGGCTTTTACCTGCTCCGTTCCCCCCTGTTCTCCCCCCTCAACAGCTCCCACCATCCCTTGCCATTCCTTCCTCTGGGGGCAGACTCTGGCAAAGTGGCCTGGCTGTTGGCAGAGATAGCATTTCCGGGGGCCCTTTCCCTCCTTCTTAGCCCCCTCGCTGGTTTTTGAAAATGCGCGCGCGCGCGCTGTTCCTATTTCCATCGGCTCTGCCAGCGGGAAAGCTGGCTCAGGAAGGTCTGGAATGCGGAACTCCTTCCAACGTTCCCCTCTCCCTTCCCGCCTCTCCAAGGCTCTTGCCTCCTGCCGCGCTCCTATGGTCAGCGCAGATTTGGTCAGCTGATCCATAGACTCCGCCCTGGGGCTCCGTGACAGCTCGTCTTTCACCGCCGAAGAAAAACCTTCTTCAAATAGCATTTGAATGGGTGCCGCCGATAAATCCCAACTCAGTCTGTGAATCAGCATGGTAAACTCAGTCCAGTACTCACGGACAGATCGACTTCCCTGCTTACAAGCCATTAGCTGTCTGCGCACCGCCCCTTCCTCAATATCGCTGGAAAACATGATATCCATTGCACGAAAGAACTTCCTCGTGTCCTTTAGTATGTCATTGTGCGTTGCCATTAGGGGTCGAACCCAGTCTCTCGCCCCTTTCTCAAGATGCCCAATTACGAAAGCAACTCGCGATTCCTCATCAGGGAACTCATCGAACTGCACATTAATGGCATATTGCATCTCTGTCCTAAAGGCATGGTAATCCTTGGGGTCCCCCCCAAATTTTTGCACCAATCCTGGTACCTTTCTGGGGAATTGAGTGGCTCTCCCCTTCTTGTCTGCATCCTGAGCCCTTCTCTCCTCCAGCCTCGCCGTCTGCAGCGCCAGTTGGACCTCCAACGCTCGGTATCTATCTTCCAAGCTTGGACCAGCTCCAGCCCCCGCTCCTCCGGTTCCGGTTGGTTCGCTCATGATGCTTTCTCTTGCACAGGCAGCGTACAGAGACTGTCGGACTGCTGTTAGGGATTGATTAGCTGCTTGTGCGTAAAAACGTGCTCCCTCAGAGTTTGTGCGACCCCACAAACCTCCGTGTGTGACGGAGCTCCTCAGACATGTCTGCTCTAGTCACTAGTAGAGTCCGACAGTGGCTGTCTGCGGAAGCGTTTCCAGCAAAGGAGCTCCTTAACGGAAACGCGTCTCCTGGACTCACGGCGTGACAGTTTCCGGCGAGGTGTGGGTCTCCCTATGGGAGACTCAGATACCTCCCCACTGTTCTCGCTGGAAGCGTCCCTGAGCCCTCCCTCCTGCTCGCATTCCCTCAGAGACCCACTCCTCCCCCTGCTGGTCCCTGCTTCAGCTGTTGAGTCTCTTTCTTCCTCCCTGAGTCCCTCCACCACCTGATGCTCCGATGGCAGTTCCCTGACAATACCCAAACTGGAACCTATCCAAATCAGGACATAAGGTATCAAATCTTACCCTCATATGTTTGGCTAATTGCTGTCATTTATTGAAGGGCCAGGACTTGTATGTATGTGCTGATTCTCCTACCTGGGTCATTAAATAGATATTAAGGTTGTAAGATTTTGTGTTCATATTCCTCCATTTGATGCTCAGCAAAGTATGAACTTCAGGAAGCCTGTTTTCCTCCCTCCTCTTTTTCTGGATCTGCGGGAGAAGACATCTATAAGACTGCACCACCTGCATTGATTCATGCATTTTTGAACTGTTCTCAATAAACTAGTCTCACTGGTCTAGCAATATTTCACTGTATTGTGAGTTGTTTTGCGTTAGCCACTATTCTTTGGCACCATCGCTGATAAGTAGCAGGCTAAAGCCACATGGGGGAAGACATTTCTCTTCACCTCTCCATCTCTATCCTATCTTGTCTTTTCAAGCTAGTTTATTTGCAATTTATAGTCTGTCTTTCAATAACAGAAACTCAAATGTGGGCATTTCCTCTGTCTCTTTGAAAAGTCTCAGAGAGGGGAATAAGGTATGTGTCCAGGTAGAGAGACAGAAGCATGTACAGGGATGATCTTTGTGGTTCTTTCTCAACCACTTTGCCTTTCCAGGTGGAGAAAGGTGGAGAAGGTAGAAAAAAGCATTGGGGGATGAGAGTTCTTTCCAGCTTGGAAATGCCTTGGGAAACCATTTAGCTTATTACTTTAAAAAAGTGAAAGTTTATTCAGTTTTAAGGCCACTTGCATGAAGAAAGCTTGAGCATAAATTAAATTAATAGCAAATTTTGTAATTTTTAATCTTTTAAAGTAAGTAGCTATACAGATGTTGTATAAATGTTAGAGCTGGGCCTTGCCTAACCTGAAACATATACAGGGTTTCTTATTCAGTAATCCCACAACTTATGTGGGGGTTATGTTCTGGGGATCACTTCTAAAGCAAAAATTGCACAGTCAACGACCATTTTGTGTGGGAGTTCTGTTCCTGGCCCACAAGCGTGTATAAGTATGTCATATCCTGTTCCACCACGTCACGCCCCTGTTCCGCCCTTTTCATGACTTTTTCAAGTCATGTTCAAGTTTGCCATCGCACCCATGTGCATGATCACGCATCTTTTGGACGCGTGTTGATTGGTAGTTGCCTGTAATCAAAACACATTGGGTGCAATCAGGGCCAATTTAGGTTTTTCAAATTTCAGCAGTGCCCTGTGAGAGTCCAAAATTCAGCAACTGCACCTCTAGCCTTCCATTCTGCTAAATATACTAGTTGTGAAGCCCTGTGGCACCTCCTTAGCTTCGTGCTGAGTGTGGCAGAACTGATTGTGCTACCCTAACTCTGCCTCTGGTGCAAAATCGTTTTTTCCTGGAAAAAAAAAATCAGTTTATTTATTTGCCAAGCACATAAAGCTGAATGCAAAAAACTTTCCTCTTCTCCCAGGCCTTTGGCTAATTAAACAATGGCCTTTTAAACAATGTGTTTGGGGGTTTTGTGTTCATTTGTTACTATGATATGCATTTTTGTGTTTATTGTAAACTGCTCTGTGAACTTCAGGTGAAGGGCGACATAGAAATTTAATAAATAGTAGTAATAATAACAGTAGCAGAAGTTTTCTTTGGTGGATCCCCATTTGTGGAACACTCTCCCCAGGCAGGCTCACATGGTGCCTTCGTTACATATCTCTGTGGGGTAGGTTTAGGTTTTGTTTGTTACTCTGTTTTGTGTTTTTATGTTGTAAACTGCCCTGTGAACCTCAGATGAAGGGTGGTATAGAAATTTAATAGTGATGATGATGATTCCTAAAAGGTGGGCTCTAATTAATTATAATAAATATTTGGAGACTTTCCATCTTCAATATTTTTGCTTCCTATGAGCATCTTCATGTATCACCCTAAGATTCTAATATGGATTTCCATCACTGAATGTGGAACATTTTTGGGAGGTCAATGCTGTGTCCTGGTCTGATGCTAGTCTCATAGCGCGAGACAGGTAAAGAGTTGCAGGACCAAGGATAGTTCTGAGTTGAGTAACTTACTGTGACAGAGATTGAGATCGGACAGACTTTTATAGCCTCTGCTTCCAGTCTACCCTCCCCCACTGTGGAGACTTCAGATTCTTAAAGGGTCAACTCTCCTGCCTGAAGATGGATACTCCTCCTTTCTATAGTTTCTCTGTGCTTCTGGACTGGTTAGGTACTGCGGGAGGCCTTTGATTCTTGAGTCTTGGGAAAACTCCCATGATGGGCCTTGGTCCTACAGGACCTGATGGTCCAGGGGTTCTTCTGGGAGCTTCTGTCTGCCAGCCTTGGATGCAGTGGTCTCCCGATCTCCAGCAGCAGGATCAGACCCCTGAACTTGGTTTTGCTCTTGGTCTGGCTCCTAGCTAAAGACTCAGCAGCCTTGGACCCTGAGTCTTGATTGTGGCTAGACTCTGGTCTTCACCAATAATATCAGTTTACAGTCCTAAACAATTAACAACACACAAATTATTAATGCACATTTAAAGCCTACCCACAGTTTATTTTGTAATGCATGTGTTGCTTCACAGAAAATTTGTACTCTGTTTTACTCTAGGACAGGGGTGTGTAATTGGATCTGGCTGATGTAATCTGACAATCATCTGATTGTCAAGTTCTTTGGAGCACAATGCATGTGGCTTTGCAAGACATGGCAAGCCCCCTTTTGACTCAGCTGCACCTTAATTTGCCCCTCACCCAACATCATATATGATGTGGTGCATAAGCTATTTAATTTTAGATTGGTGTTACTAGCTCTGACCCCTTCATATTCTGTTCAGAGGCAGGCTATTTCTGGTAATCTGTAAGGGTCTGTTTCTGGTCCCTGCCCCGGCCCCCATATCCCAAAATTTTTCATATGGAAGCTTTACTTTAGAGATGCCACATCCCCTAGAGAATGCGATTGTTGGTGACTATGTACAAACTAACTTTTTGTATTGATCTATTACATAATATTAATGTTTCAATTTAATTTTTGTACAAGCACATCTGTGTATACATTCATAGATCTTTACATATTTTAATCATAAATCTTTCAGACTGAAGTTCAGTGAACTCTTAACTGACTTATGTACCATTGAACTTGGTGGAAATTTCTTTCAAATAGCATGCATAGAATCAAGACTGTGTAACTCCAACATGAAAAATGACAGACTTATACTAGTGGTATTCAGGTTTTTGCATAAACATGTAATGTTGTGAATGAGAGGCAGAAGTGTGTATGTGAGCCATGCCTGTATTTTCCCTGGGTGTATAGGCTGCCCTTTAGATGCAAAGGTTTAGAGAATTTTCTGAATGTGTTTAGAGACTTCCTTGCGATTGGGATCCCTGTTTTATCAGAATTCCTGGTAGTGTGTGTGTGTGGGGGGGCTTTCTAAGTATGCTAAACTGAACATGCTTAGAATCTCGCTACAGACTCTCACACCTATTCCATGAATGTTTAAAGGGCATCAGTTCGCCTGCAAATGTTGGCGTTAGGGATTATATGCCATCCCTGCCCCCATCTTCAGTTTGCAACATTGTCCGTTCAGGCAGATGCCCAGAGACAGCAAATGTTTAAGTCATTAAAACCCCCAGTGATGATACTAAATATTTTATATAATTCAACTTGAGGCAATATTGTACAAGAAGGATCACTCTCTTATCAGATATTTAGCTTTGTGAACAATGGAGAGAGATTGAAAGGTCTGGGGGTGAAATGAAAAGAATGGGCTTTGGGAAATAGACAAGCCCCCCCCCCCCGAGCTTTCTCTCCAATTGTTTAAAATAGAAAAAATTGGGGGTTTGGGGGACTATTGCAAACAAAAAACCAAATATAGTCCACTATATATTTTATCTTTTGGAATGACAGAAATTTGTTTTAACGCAAAGTTTTACTCACTCAAAATGTGTAATAAGAATATTTTTATGTACGTTATCCTATAGCATTAGTTATTATTGTTCACCTTACATGCTGAAATGGTTTATAGCTATAAAGTAAATTATAAAATACATAATTGAAATCTGAACAACAATTTGATCAGAACCTTAGAACATCTGCAATCAAAATTTGCAATGAAGTAAGTCAGTTATAAAGCATGACAAAATAGTTTTAAAAAGTTCAAACAATAAAATCAGTAACAACCAATAACTCTTTAGGGCTTTGTGTGTTAATAGTTGAACCTTAAACCTGGATTGGTAGCTGTTAGGCACCCACTGCAGATCCTTCACTAGCGTGATATTTGCCCGATAAGGAACATTGCTCACCAACCAGGCTGTGGCATTCTGTACCAGCTTCAACCGCCAGACCAGCTGCATGTAAGCGCATTATAATAGTCAAGAGGTTACCAGCTAATGTGAGGTTACCAGCACATTAGTGAGTGATAATTCCTACACATAGACCAGGAGCACAGTATCATTGGTCGGCCAGGTGTTACTGGACTACAGCTCCCATCATCCTCATTGGTCATGGGCTAATGGAGTTGGAGTCCAACCACTTCTGAAGGGCCACAGATTCCCCACCTTTACTGTATACCTATATAGAACTTAAATCTAAGATGCATTTTGCACCTAGAGGGCTCTGCAATCTTTATGAAAGGACTATATAGGCCCTTCTTTAAGATTGGTTCTGCCCAAATAATTGTTTCTTTCATTTGTGAAAAAAGTGTGGTTTCTACATTCAAACTTTATTTTTACTAACAACTCACATGGCAAAAACTAAGATACATGTGCTTAGGTAACAGAGGCTGCAACAATTTGGGGCCCTCACTCTTTAATATTGGCCACATTCACAATTTTGTTTGTATAATATCAACAGCAAAATCCTATACATGTACATTCATAAGTTACTTTATTCCTAGGTAAGTTCACATAGGATTGCAGTCTTAAGCATTTATACATTTGGGGCTGTAAATATAGTGTATATTTCAATTTCTCTCAAAATTTCCTCCCTGCACTCTGGAGAAGAAACAGTTCCCCTCCTTCTGCTTCAACATTTGTGGAGTTAAATTTCTAGATAGGGTGGGTGGGTATGTATGTCACTAAAGTTTAAATCTGTACAACTGCAACACCTAAACAAACAGGTCATGTATATTTTTGTACAAGCATTATTTCCTGTAGTACAGGGGTGGAGAACTGAGGGCGGGATTCACCTAACCAGCCCTCTCAGCAGAAGCACTATGGGCTTTCTTCCCCCCGCCCTGCTGAATTTGGTTTGTGTGGGTCAGTAGAACCTCCAGAACAGCACACAGTGGGAGGAGAGTGGGGATAGTTTCATATGACAAGTTGCAGTGCTCGTGTCGGTGGAACGATCGGAAGAACATCAGTGGATGAGCTTTGCAGAAGATTTTGCAATTAGAAGCATAGATCTTGGAGAAGGAAAATATAGACAATGAGAAGGAAAATTAGAAAGAATTGAAAGGTATGGAATAAGTAGTTATGTTAAGGAAATGAAGCAGTGCTAAAGTAGTTGCTCTTGCAGCTTCTTCCCTACCTTCTGAAATTAAAGCTACTGTATAACCCTGGGAAGAGGCAACTGGCATGTTTTGCATTTCCTCATCTTGGTCAGTGTCCTCCCCAACAGAGGCATATTACAGAGGCAGCAGAAGGGGGGGCTGTATTGGTAGAGGCCATTGCACCCTGCTGTGTTTCTCCATTATGGTTGTTTTCAGTCAGGCTGCACACTGTCAGATGACGAGGAAAAGGCAGGAAGCATCTATGGTAATTCTGTATTCCCTTAGGTGGGGAGCAGTACTGCACTGCATGTATGTGCTCTTTCTAGGCTGCGAGGCTTTTCTTAGCAGCCTAGAGGCAATTCTTGCTCACCTCAGGCATGTTTAATTGCAGGGCTATAATAATATTAATGTATTTGCTGAGGGAGCAATATTTATTACTCACTCTGTTTGTAACTTTCATTCCTAAATATGTAAAATGGGTTCAGATTATGTTTTCATAATATGCTTGTACAAACTTAAGTTCATGGATTTATTAACAGTTTTAATATTGTGTATAATGCATAGATGCCATACTGATAATGGGAGCTTGCTTGACAGACTCTCTGGATTGGGAGCCATGGTGCTATGGTGATTCCACTTGTGCCTGCATGACTGACTAGTTTCAGAAAACAGCATTGGGGGAATTCTGTTAGATTCCATGACATTTCAGCTGTAGATTCCTGCAAGATTCCATCTTTTCCTTCATTCTCTGAAGCATCTATAAACTGCCATGTGGTAGGTTAAACTGGGGATTTAGAGTGAGGTGTCATCAGCATATTGATGAAACATAGCTCTTTTTCTCCTTGTCATCTGCATCAGGTGAGGAAGTGGTGAACTGTTACCTGGGCTTGGTAATTGGCCTGTAAATTGAAGTTGAAACCTGAGGAGATATAGGCACTGTGGGTAGGTACCAAATCTTGGAATTAGGTGTGCTGGATTGGACTGCAGTCCTTCTGAAGGAATAGGTATGCATCTTGGGGGTGCTTTTTGATCCCACTTTGTCACTAAAGACCCAAAGTGGACATCTTTGCAAGTTTAGGCAGCTCTTCAGCTGCAGCCTTTTCCAACTGGGATAGCCTGGCTATAGTGATCCATGTTCTGGTATACTCAAGGTTGGATTTGTAACAATGAATGCAACAATGAACTTACTTAAATGTGTGTATTTCATTTCTTTTTTAATTTTACATGCCTATTACAACAGATCCATAACACATTTTTGAGGAACATTTTAGAGGGAGATAATGGAATAATGACTGCTGTATTCTTGTTAGAGGATGATTTAGAAAATGAAACAACATACTTTATTTGGCCAAAGTTGAATTAGGTGGAGTGGAAAGAGAATTGCTTTTCATATATGTTGTAATATGGGACAACATATATGAAGAGCAATTCTCTTTTCACTCCACCTATTTCAGTTTTCTGAGTAACCATATACTTAAGACTGAAAAAAATCCACTGTAACCCTAAATATTATAAATTCATAGTACTAATTCATAGGATATATGCTATAGAGTCATATCAAAGTTGAGACAGTTGAGCAGAAGCTTACCATGTCTCTGTTCTGGTGCATTGCCCTGGCTAATGAGACAACACTGGTGTACAATGCATTGTGATACTTAGAAGTGCTGGTAACATCTCCAACCTTGGCTTTGGATAACAATTCTGAGGACCTGTTAAAGCTTGCCTCAAAGGAGAGATGCGCCTTTCAAGCCCCCAAACTCTCTACTAGCTGACTAAGTAAGGCAGGGGACTGTCAGGGGCAGTGAGACATTTTCTCAAGCCCTCAGATTGGGTTTGGAAAATATTTCTTCCCTGCTTTTTCCAGAATAAATTATATTATTTCTGAGTAAATCCATGGCAGGCTTGGGAGAGCTCACCATTTCCATATGCAAAAGTCTTTGCCAATCCTTGGGGCAGCAGCTCATGAAATGGGCTGTTATTTAATTAGTTGCTTAATCACAATATTTACTGTATACATTGCATTTATAATGCAGTATGTTATCCAACAGCTTGCTGTAATGATTCAAGAAGCCAGACATTATTGTTTATGACTCCAACAAGCACATCTTTGAAAAGTGTTGTATGCAAGTCCTTCCAGAAAAAAAAACCTATGTAGTCAGAAAGGTAGTACAGTATAGGCATTAGAGAATAAATGTGGACTCAAATGTAAAAGGGTCTTCTTTTCCTGGCACATCTTTCTATTCAAATTAATTGAAGCTCTCAGTGACTCTTTGGCTTCATTTGTATGGTTACTATTAGTATATTTTATTAAGTGCAATGGGTAATATCAAATGTTAGTCATACTCAGAGCAGACCAATTAAAATAGGTGGATAAATTCATTGTGTCTACTCTAAGTACAACTTAGCTGGATATTGTTCATTGTGCTCTGTAGTTTCTTTCTCTCACTCCTCCCTGAATGAGATTTTTATTTTAAAAAATTCATAATACAGTAAAAAAAAAGCAACTACAAGAAATACAAATCATATAAGTAAAATATGGAGGCCTCTCTTTAAAGCAATTATTGTCCCTTTCCACTCACAGAGGAACAATAGCTCCTCCCAGATCTCATTTCGGATTTTTCCTTTCTCCTCCCAGCCTTTCACTCCTCCCAGCCTTTCATGCCGGGTCTTCCATCAGCCATAGAATCATAGAATTGTAGAGTTGGAAGGGACCCTGAGGATCATCTAGTCCAACCCTCTGCAGTGCAAGAATATGCAGCTATCCCATACATCAGGCACATCCAACTCCCAAGAGACTGCAATCTACTCCCAGTATAAAAAAAACCTAGTAGTGATCTACCCATTATCATTGCCAAGAGTTGTTGAGATCCCCCTGCCCCCAATTCTTCATTGCATCCAACGATCAACCTGAAAGGCACCTGCAATCGACTTGTAGATCACGATCAACAAGTTGGACATGCTTGCCATGCATGAGTATATAATCTCTGAACTTTATTATAAAGTCCCCAAATGTGGGACTCCAAAAAAGAAGAAAAAATAGAAGGAAAGGGACAATAAGAAGAGAGAGAGGGAAAGACAAAGAAAAGGAAACAGTATAGAAAGCTACAAAAAGAAAACTTCTCATTTTCCATCTGCCCGTTAACATAAAATAAAAAAAGGTTTATTTAAAACATTTGGTTCATTCTAACATCCATCTTCTCCACTTTGTGTTAAACAATATTTATTTTAAGTCAAGTCAAGGTATCTCAGAATCATTGCTTTTCCCAATGCAAAGTCAGAAATGGGCTCTAATTGTTGTTATTATTGATAAATGTCAACCATATTTTTATATTGGATTTATCTTCATTATTTCCCACCACCATTAATCCATATTGAGTGAAAGTAAATTCTTCTGTCCATTTTAAAATCTCTCCACTGTGATTTCATATTGGGCTAATATTCCCTTTTTTTTTTACTGTATATCCTTTAGTTCATGTCCCATTATGATCAAATTCCATTTCCTGTTGTGTTTACAATAGTATCCCAATCTCCTCCTTCAGTATCTTCCATTTTTGTTTCTCCAGACATTTTCCAGAGAGAGTACCATAACTTTAATAACATCATTCTCTGAATTTGCTACAGATGATACGCAGAATACTTTCTCTCTGCTAGAAGAAAGGCCAGAGCTGCTGTTGTGGTTAGTTGTGACTGATAATACCAACTCCCTGTGTATTTAATTTTAAAGGCATTTATTCCAATTGCTATAACAATGCCCTGCATCTTTGACTGGTTGCAAAGATACAACAATATACCAGAATGTATCACCTAGAATTGATTTAATCAAATGTTGATTTAAAGCTTAGCCTTAAGTCTAAAGCATGCGGATATCGCCAAAGTTTTATAAACTAGACTTGATTTATTTTTTAAAGTTTGTTTTGTCCATCAAACATTACAACCTATATATCAATTAGGAACATAATGTGTTATTCTTATTTCAGCTACAGTCTTGGCTGTACTTATGCACACTTAACACCCCATTGATTTCAGAGGAATATAAGCATGTATAATTGTGCAGAACGCACAAATTGTGCAAAGATTTACTTTTTGGAACGTTGCTCATAGTGTAATCTCAGTTGTTTTAGATGACTATTTAATTTTACAGGTTTCGATTCAGTGTCTATTGCATGCTGAGTGCTTAAATATGATTCAAATTTGGAGCTAGATTCTTTTTTATCAGTTTCTCTTGGATGAAGCAGACTGCTTTGATTGCCCTGATGGATGCAGTGTTAGAAAGTGAGATATGAAAGCTAGGAGCTAAATGGCACCTTAAACCTAGGTTATGGGCGCAACAACAGAATTTCTAGGCGCACATTTTTGTAATAAGAATACAAAGCTGAAAAGGAATGCACTGCAGCTAAAATATTATGTTCCTTTTTCACATGGTCTAGTTCTTCCTCTTCCCACCCCCCTAATATACTTAAGAGTAGCTGTGAGGCGTAAAAAGGTCCTCCTTTCCTTCCACTGTGCAGTTTTACTCTGAAATCTTAGGTGCAGTACTGCACCCAGAGCTCAGAAACTGCTTGCACTAATGAAATTCCCTGTCGCAAAATGTGCCTAGAACAATGGGAGTTTCGAACACTGGATGGATGACCCATACCTTGAAAAGAACAGGGGTAGTGGACCCCCCCCCCCCGAAGTTTTCATTATCATAAAGTTCAATTATACATGGGTACTGTGTGTAAATATCTGTCTTATACCTGGATTAGAATAACGTGGATACCATGTGAACGCAGTTAGCATCCTTGGTTCTTAGGAAGTTCAGAAACAAGTGAAAAATTAAGAAGATTCAAACTAGTGCCCATATTTAATAAACTTGTTATATATCCTAATTATTTCATATATTCATATTATGGTGGCTCACAGAATGGAAATCCATGGATATAAGTTGTAAAAAGAATGTGAGAAGATTTGTCTCTTAATTTTGGTGGCTGGGTGTTTGTAGGTCTGAGCTGCTGTGTGTACAGTTCCCCTTCCCAGTTCTTCTTGCAGTTCCACTTTGAAGAGCTCCCACATGCCTGTGGAACTTACTTTAGTAGCAGTCTTATACTCACAGTCTAAAATGTCATAAAAGGTTAGAGCTTCCAACTATTACTACTTTCCTCTCCATGACTAATTCAAAGCAGTAGAGTGCCAGTCAGAGTCTCCTTCTCTTAAGTATTACTGTTGGGAGTGAGAGAAATGAGGAAGAAGTACAGCAGACTTGATGCAGTGTGAGCTTGTGGACCAGACACCTGTTGTTGTTCAGAGATTACTGCATCATTTAAAAACTTATTTCTTATTTCTAATGAAAACTTATTTCTTATTTCTTATTTCTAATGAATAAAAATGAACATTTACTTGGGGTGAGGGGAGGGAATTACTTGAATCTAGCAGTCCACCACAGAGCCAGTGTGGTGTAGTGGTTAAGAGCGGTAGTCACGTAATCTGGGAAACCGGGTTCGCGTCTCCGCTCCTCCACATGCAGCTGCTGGGTGACCTTGGGCCAGTCATACTTCTTTGAAGTCTCTCAGCCCCACTCACCTCACAGAGTGTTTGTTGTGGGGGAGGAAGGGAAAGGAGAATGTTAGCCGCTTTGAGACTCCTGAAGGGGAGTGAAAGGCGGGATATCAAATCCAAACTCTTCTTTCTTATTAAAAAGCTGATGATGAAGGGAAAGAACAGAAATTACATTGATGTTTAAGTCATTTTTGTTCTGAGGCTAGGAAAAGATAAAATCACATTAACTGAGCCAGATATTAATGGATTGAATAGCAGTAGAGAATCCTATAACTGGAATTAATCCGGAGACTGTCTTTTCCATCCCCTCACTAATTTAGAAGCACTCCTGTGCACATAAGGCTAAAGGATATCCTTCACAACAATTTTAATTTGAAAGGTTACACGGGATGTATTTTGAACTTCTCTGTTCCATGATTTTTTGGCAGATTAGGTGAGGTCAGGTCCTGGCAATCAATGACAATGTAAGTGTGAGCTTTGGTTGGGGGATTATGTGAGGGGTGCACTTGTTAGGTAACTTTGAATGAAAATAGCAACAGAAACAACCTCCCGTTTACTGGAAACTTAATTAAAACACCCGTATCTATAACAGGAATGGTTAGTTATTAGGGTTCTCTCTGACCCTGCATTTGCAAAGATCAGCAACATCCTTTAATAATAATAAAAAAGTAAATCGAAGTGAATTGTACAAGACTGTAAAAAATGTAACCGTAATTTTTACTCTTTCTGACTTATTTTTATTCTTTTTCTGTCATCTATGGATATTATTTTAGACAAGAGAATCAATGAATTAAATATGAACTTTCCCACCATTGTCTCCTGTTGTAGTGGAGACTGAGGATTGTGCAACCCAGTGTTGGGTTTTATTTTGGTACAGTTAAAATGAGCACTGTTAGAATTCTCATCTTTGTTTATTCTGTTGGTGCATTTCCTTATCAAACACATCTTTACATTTACACAAAGTTAGATGTTAAAGCAGCAGAATTATCATAATTCAAGTTCCAGCACAAGTGAACTAGTGTTTAGTTCAGTGCCCATGAAAAGCAAGCAGGTGGCAGAATAACGCAAATGATTTTTTATATTTTAGACTGAATTGCATTCTCTCCAGTCATTTCTTTTGCTTCCTTCCTCTGCGCTAGTTATCATACCCACATGCCCACAACAAGGCAGCTGTTGCTGGTCATTTTGCCAACTTAAATTCTTCCAACATTGATTCCCTCTCTTTAAACAAAGGAAAGGAAGTGAACTGTCTTCTGTAGCACTCTTCCCTTTTATTAACAGATTCTTTTCATTTCATTTGTGAAAGCAACAGGCATAAAGGCTAGTTTTAATAGAACACCCTGTAAAATGTAGACTGCATGCAGGCAACAAGTAACAGAAGACTTTAAATTTTTATTCTTAATCTTCCCAATAAGATAACGCTAGTGCTTCCTTTTCTGACATTAATAGCATCACCCTTATGTTACAGTAGCATCCATATTCAGCTCTTAGAATAAACTTAGCTGCCCTTCTCATGCTTTGTACCACAAAGCCATAAAAGCTGCATTCCATGCTGGACTCCAGTGTGGCTGGAGTGAGAATTTGTTCCTTTAAATTACATAATGACCACCACCACCAACAAAAAATATTTAAATATATCAGTAGCTGGAGGCTGGCTAGAAAGGTGATTGGAACCTGAGGTGATAAGTTGTGCTTAAGAAGGCTATGATTTGCAGAGAAATTGAATGAATTCTTTGAATCTGTGTTCACTGCAGAAGATAAAGGACAGATTTGTGCATGAACTAAGTGTTGCAGGATGGGAATCTCAAAGGAACTGGGGCATATAGTTGAGACAAGAGTCCTATATAAATTGACCCTCAGATCAGGTACCTGAGGGTTGGAAAGTGAAGTGGTCAATGCAATATCATTTAAAAAAAAAAAAAACATGATCCAGGGAGGATCTGGAAATTACAGGTTCAGACAAGCACACAGTGAATTACCTTCCAGAATATGATATGGGGGAGGGGGGCAGTTTTTGCAGTGGGAAGAATGGCTATTGCTGGACACAATGGGAGGCAGCAGAGAGAGTTGATGAACCTAGAGCACACCTTCTTTTTTAACTAGACCATGTTTTAGTGTGTTGCCTCACTCCTCAGATCAATGGATTTAAAGCAAGATTATTCATAATTTAAGTTTTCTAGAGTCATAATTCGTTCTGTGCTATTCTAGTAGTGTCTTTTATGCTAGAGTATGGATTTAATGTTTTGATCAAAAAATGATTCCTTGCAAAATGAGAAAATCCAAACAAAACAAACAATATCAATTCAGCCCTTTAATGGTGTTTGACTGTATTGAAGCAGAATATCTTTATATTTTAACAATAGCTGTGGTGCCTAGTTGCATTATTTTATTCACACAGTTCACATGTCCGATTACAACCATCGTTTGAAACAATCTATAATTTAAAGTGCATGACCTGCTGGTACATTCTCCTCTAAATTGCTGTGATGTTCCTCTGCCCTGTGGCTGCCCCGTAGACCAGCAATGTCCAACCTGTTCCTCCCGAGCGATCTCTATGCGCCCCGCCCCCTGTGCTAATTAGCCTCATGTCCTTCATGTCCCCCACCTAAAAAAAAGCTTAACAAAGCTCATCCTCCCCAAAATGTTATCTTTCCCTGTAAAATAAGCTCATCAACTGTGATCTCTCTCTAAAAAAAGTTAAACAATTGTGGTCCATCCTCTCCCAAAAAGCTCAACAACTATGGTCAATGACACTGGGTAGATCACTTCAGTTTATTACACTGGAAGTAGATCGCATTCAGTTGGATGTGCCTGCTGTAGACCAAACAAGCCTTTCTGACTGACTTGTTTCATCTGAAGCAGAGCTCATGGTTCGTTTCTCTTTAAACCCTTGGTTGCCTGGGTTCAGATGACACAGGAAGCTTAAGTTTCGGTTTGCTTTGTTTGTGACACAGGAAAAGCAGCATGGGAACTTTTCAGCAGTGTACACCAGGAGAAAAGCTGCTAACTTTAAAATGTAGATGAAGCACCATTGTATGAACACTGCTGTTGTAGAATTGGGACGTGTTCATTTCCACAAAAGAAAAATGAAATAGTACACGGTGTTCCAAAATGTGTGTGTATATATATATATATATATATATATATATATATATATATATATATATTATTTAATGCAGTGCTAAAGTTATCCAAAAGTGATGACTTGCTTTATAAGAACTTTACATATATTGTATTTAGTACATTATATTTATAAAGTTTGTTATCTTCCCCCTCAGGCTGTTGGCTGCTATGAATCGTTAATATTGAAAGCAGAAGGAAAAGTCGAATCCGATTTCTTTTGCCAATTAGGTCACTTCAACCTCTTATTGGAGGATTATCCAAAAGGTAAGTCCATTGCCATTTCTTTTAGCAGTCTTTGCTCAGGATCTCATGTGCTTACATATTTATGAAGGAATTATTATTTAACATTTACAAAATGCCTAAAACTTTCTAAATGTGGCCTCTCTCAAAAGGTTGAACAGTCCTTGCCCACAAACTTACAGTCTAATATACATGAACAAAAGGAATGGGAAGGAAGAGAGGGTGGAAACCAAACAATGGAACCACTGTTGCTTCACTGGTTGGTTGATGGGGGCCCATCTTACCATAATGTTCTTCCTGAGGAGCAGCCTCCCAGTGGCCCTAGGCCACCTAGCTCATGTATCTTCTTTTAGTTCTGTGATCCTTTTAGTTCTGCGGTAACTGGCAGTTGGAGCAGAGTGCTATGCAGGGATTGGGGAAGCAAGCTGCCTGTTGCTGCTCTATCTCTGGTTGATGAATAGGGCCATGATGGTCTTCCCCTTGCTATGATGACCCTCCTGAGAGGGATCCTCCCAGCCTCTGTGACCCTTGGTGCCCTGGCAGTGATAGAAGTTGTTTTTCCATTTGCAAATGTTTAATACTCTACTCATTAGATTAGTTCTAGGATGAGTCTGGAGCAGTTCTTGACCCACCCATTAGATTTTGTCCCCCTTTTAGCCTAGGTTCAGTGTTTGAAATACAGCTTCAAAATCCCTAGGCCCCATCATGCTCCCAGCAATGTGATTGAAAGTGTAAAGCAGCCTTGAAGCCTAACTGAATCCAAACCTCGATTAGATATTTCTCAGCTTTGCTTGGACCTTCCCTCTTGTACACGTTTTGTTACATATAGTGGGCATCAGAGACAGTTCATCCAGACCAGGAAGAGGGTGGGCTTTAGTACTACCTCAAAAGCTATTGTGCATGTATGGTATGTATGAGTCATCCAAGGGATCATGGGTACTTTGCATGATCCTCTAAATGTGCCTGATGCACTGGGCATATGCAACAGTGTCTAAAGAATTACCTAAAGCCTTTGGGTTTAGGTCTTCTTTTGGTATTGTCTTTATGATGTTTTCATTATGTTTTTACATTTATTGTGTTAAATAGAGAACATAAATAAAAGCTTATGTATTGCTGTAAGTATTGTAACTCAGAAAGATAGAGAAATAGCTACACAATAAAATTAAGCAGGGGTCACATCAGGAAGGTCCACGCCTAATAGGAGCACAACAAGGCGTAGAAATGTTAACAACTAATAACTGATCTGTTTTTTCTTTAAAAAAGATTAATTTAGGAAGAGTGGCTTATTGTTAAATTGACAATTTAAATAATTACATTACCAATAAAAAAGATTAATTTATACAGTGCCCAGGGCTCTGTATAAAACCAAACTGGTATGGAACATGTTTCAGATTGTGCGCTTCTTATGTTTTGAGGTCTGAGTTGACATTTTGTTTTGTTTTGAATTCAAGGCAGAATCCTGATAGTTTGCTTTTCCAAAGCTTTTTACGAGGTCTCCACTGACTTGAATTGTAAAATCAACAAACACCTATAATGTCTCCATTTTGGGGCAGAATTTGAAGAAACTTTCTGGCTTAGTACTTGTGGGAATGAAACCCAAATTTCAAAAATGGATGCAGGTTTTTTTATTAAGAAAATGTGCTACATGTCTTTAAAGTTTGAGGGATTTAGAAAGAGGAAATGGCCTCCCCTCCCCATGGTTTTGTGGACATTTTGCTGCGATCTTTGTTGCATGTGTTATGTGAGTATGTTATGTGACACAGAGAATTATTGCGTGCACCAAGCAGTAATGTAAAAAAGCCTCCCTGCTTTTAAATCAGTTCTTTGGCCCTCAGGTCTTTCTTGCAAATGGGGTTTGAGTATATGTTGGCCTTTGTTTTAGAGTAGTTATCTGACAAAGTTGTTCTATGTGATAAAAAAAAATGCTAAGATCCACTCAGGTTTTCCAGTTCTGGAGCTTTGGTTTCCCCTTGTGACACGTTTGCAAGGCACTTTGAGGGTAAAGCCATTCAGTTTCATACCAAGTTGATTGTTACCGTTGCTTCAGTTTCTGGGGAGCTGTCCTGTGCTCTGGCTGACCAGGTGCTACAGGATCAGTTGTAGATTTTGCAGCTTAGTATGGACAAAACTTGAAGGTGTTTGTCCAACCTCCTATGCTCTCAATCCTTACCCTTCCTAGCTAGTTAGATCTTGGTGGAGTGTGTTCGAGTGTGTAATGCTTCTTTGCATGAGGCAGTGGCCTCCACTTTATTTAAACAGAAAATGCTGTGTCTTCTCCTAACCCCCCCTCCCAAACACCTGCACCTAGAGGTTTTGCACATCTATAGCTAAGTAGTCTATTTTGAAAAGATGGTGTACACCCAACTTCAGGCACTCTGGATGAAACTTACTTATTCAATAAGGTATCTGGGCCAGGTTTTGAACCAAAACTGCCTCAGTCGCCTTGATGGATAACCTCTATTTGAAGACAGATAGGTTGAGTGCTATTCTGTTGTTCCTTCTGGATTTCTCAGTGGCTTTTGATACCACAGACCATGGTATCTTGCTGGGCTGTCTCTGTTGGGTTGAGAGATGGAGGCACAGTGACACAGTTGTTCCACTCCTACCAGATTTTGGTTTCAGATAATAGCATTGGGGAACAGCTACTTGATCCCATGGCAGTTGTGGTCTGGGGTCAGTCCAGGTTCCATTTTGCTCCCCTCCTTGCTATTTAACATCTATAAAAAGCTGCTAGGTGAGATCATCAGAAGATTAGTGTAGGGTGCCATCAACATGCTCATGACACCCAGTGTTACCTGCCCCTTGACATCTGAATCAGATGTCATGTGAGTCCTGGACAGGTCACCAGATGTAGGAGTAGGATGAATTTAAGGCCCGTACTTAAGGCTGAATCCTGACAAAACTGAGACTCTAGTTGGTGGCTCCAGGATCTGGAAATTAGGCAGCCCCATTTTGAACAGGGTTGTACTTCCCTTAAAGAGCAGGTATGTAGCTTGAAGATGCTCCTTGATCCATCACTGGAGGCATAGATGACCTTGTTGACTAGTAATGCCTTCCGCAAGCTCTTACTGGTTTAAGTACAGTTGTTGCAACATTCTGGATGTGGAGCTATACTTGAAGACTGTCCAGAAACTGCAATTTGTGCAGAATGCAGCCATTCAATTATTGAGTGAATTGACTTATTGGGACCAGCAGGAGGCCCTGGAGCAATGACTGTTAAATTATACTGTGGCTTTGTTTTTGTGATACTCCACCCTGCGATCAATATGAGGAAGGACAGGTGGCTTAGAAATACTTTAGAAAATAAATTAATAATGCTTTTAATAATTGGTTATGTTTGAATATAGTTTGGCCAGTCTCAGCACAATAGTTGAAGATTGCATTGACTTAGGACTCACGATCAATTGCTTAACTGACGATTTTGTTTCTCAGAAGTTGGAAAAAGGAACAAAGGGATCATGGACTTGGTTCTCACCAACATGGAAGAACTGATTGATGAAGTGGAATAACTAGGAACCCTGGGAGGAAATGATTATGTCTTCTTGGGGTTTATTATATAGAGGCAAGGGAAAGCTTGAGTGTAGTTGGACATGCACTCTGGACTTTAAGAAGGCCAATTTCAAAAAACTTAGGGAGCTACTGGGTGAGATCCCATGGTCAGAAATACTCAAAAAGAAGGGAATCCAAGATGGATCAGAGGTTGTTTTAAAGGTGGAATATTCCACCTTTTTTGTGATTTTATGCTTGTCAAATCAACTATTACTTGCCCAAGTTTCTCTGCTGTCTTTCTGATCTGTTTGTCCTCATATTTTCCAGTTCCCAACACTGTGAGAACTGCATTTAACACTCTGTACATGTTCAGAAATGGAGGCTTGCATTATTACACATAATGTACTTTTTATTCTTAAAGCACACAAAAAGTCTTCAGGTTATGTTATCAAATAAAACTCTGACACAGACTATAATTAAAAGGTTTGGAGAAATGGAATGCTCACTTAACACAAATTTCATGCCTCTTTCTCTCTCTTCCCTCATTGTGTATTCAGGCTGAACAGAAGGCTTTCCTCCCCCATCAGCCCTGCTCTCTTTACTTGCACATTCTTGAAGCTTTAATCTGCCACTGTTCATCCTGAGAAACATCCAATTGTGCTTGTGGAACCCAACTCCTTTTCCCAGTTTCCCTGTATGAAAGACTTGAGATTGCTAACCTGTAGGTTCTCTTGTCCTAGGACAACAGGGAATCATTTCTGACTTTTCTTAAGTCCATTTAGCATTAAAAATGCTCATATGTGGTAGCACTTTGCTGATCAGGGGAATGATACTAGCAAATCCACAGGCATAATGCTTCCTTTAGAGATCCCTGTCAGTAAGCAATGATCAACCAGTGTTGAACAAAGATTGTTTTTCTCACCACCAGAAAAATGTCCACAAGTGCAATATTGGGCAGTCAAGTGAATGGCTGCCATTCTATGGAGATTGCTAAGGGGGACATCAAAGCAACTATTCGAATGAGGACTTTACCTGCTTATCTACCAATGCTTATATATATAACTGAACCTTGGTTCTGTTTCTTGGACATGCTAGAATACAATGAGAACTTGAGAACTGCCTTTCCTTCATATATGAATTATTGCAACATGAGTTTGCCAAGAATAATCCACAGGCTGTTGGTAATTTTGGATTTCATGTATATAATTTCCTTTTGATATTTGCTGAAATTCAGTTAGGTTCCCCACAGAAGATTATGAAATACATGATTCTGTGACCTCATGAGTTATCTACATGAAAAGAATTGCATTATCAACTGTCAGGCATCCCCCAAAGAATTCTGGAAGATGTAAAAGTAATGATTCTTAGTCTTATTACATTTCCAAGGATTTCCTTGCTGTAGTGAATTACTATTCAGTTAGTTTGTCTGTGGTATAGATACACCATTAATATCTTGAATAGTGTAAATTGTGTATGAGAAGCAGTGTGAAGTACTTGCATAAACTCTAGCTACGGTTTCAGGTTTGTCTTTTGTATTTTTGCTGTTTCATAATAATAGACAAATCCCTTAATCCAGCTGTAGAGAACTTGTTTGGTCCAGTGAGCCAGATCTTTTATCTCTCCCCACCTTGTGAACCAACTTTGACAGGTGGCAGGACTACCCACTTTTCAACTTTCTGATGTCATAATGATGTCAAGTGGTTATCACCCACCTGTCAGAGTTGCCCAGCAAGGTGAGAATTGATAGTGACAACAGGATTGAGACCCCACCCATTAGCTAATGGGCGCTGGAGTTAAATTCTGTTTTCTGCAAGGTTTGTGTGTGTGAGAGAGTTCACCACCTGGGCACCTGAACCAAGGAAGAGTTAATTTCCCATGCATCAGCTGATGCATAGGGAATCCAGTCCTGCTTTCTGACACCTGATGTCACATATGATCTCCGAAGTGATACAGATGGTTTAGCTTTGTGGGAAATGACCAAATGCAGGTCAAATAGGAAGACCTTTCGGTCCAAATTCATTGCATAAGCCAGAGGTTCCCCCACACCTAGACAGATTCTAATTATTCAATTAACATTTTGTGTCCATTTCCTTCTTAAGATGTATTATTTTAGTCATATAGGATGATGCCTAACATTCATTACAGTAACTTAAGTTTATCATTTTAAATGTGTCTACTCTGAATATTTGGTTGGATATTGCCTGTAAGAATTTGTTCTATTTTTGCTTTATTATTCCCCAAAACAATAACTGTAAGTCTAAAAAACAATTATTTTAAAGCAACCAATTTAGGCCTAATTTCATTTTTAAAAATCCATTTCATATAGATTGTATTCTATTCAGATTGTTATATACGTAAATTCTTGGCCTTTGAAAAGTACTTCAACTATGCTTTTTAAAAAATAAAGGAAAGGAAAGCATTTGGGTTTCCCATAACATTATGAGTATGGATGGAGGGATTTAGATATCCTAGATGCCTGTGTCATGATGAACAGATTTTGATTGAAAACTATCCTCACCAAATAGTTCGAGTAAATGCAATTTAATGTTATGCCTTTCAACTAACAAGAGTTAATTTCATCAGATGACTTGAGCTAGGAGACATAATGTGCTTCATAATGACTGTGTAGAAATGATGAGCAATAAAAAAATACTGATAGGAAAGTAAAAGAACTATCAACACTGTTTATATTGTGTGGTTATTTTGCTCAGAGTATAAGTATGCAACCAGTTTTGAAAATGTGTGTATGTGTTGAATCAAACTCCTAATTTATGGCAGTACATAAAAACAGCTACTCTTCATTTATCCTTCTATTATTCCTAGCAATTCAGTTTTGATTTAAGATTTTAGGCTGATGTGTTGTGGCTTTATCACTGTAAATATCTGTTAAATAACATGTTTGGGTGAGGTTGCGATCTACATTGGACTGCTGCAGACATATTTTCTTTCATTCAAGATTCCATTGAACACAATGGAACTTACTTCTGAGTAAACATGCGTAGGATTGTCTATTGAAACCCATTGTAGAAATAAGCACTCCCCTTTCCTGTTTTGGGAATGAATACCCCCTTTAAGTGTAGTAAAGCATTTAACTGGCACTGATAATCAGAGTCTCCATTTAACCAAAGATGGAACTTAGCATTAACCCATGGTTTCTGGACCTTGATTAAATAGAAAACCTGGTGAACATTTTCCCTAAAACACAGATAACCAGGAAAGAGGACTTTGTGCTCCAGAGAAGAGGGGTGGGAGGAAGAAGACCACTTCCCATGGTTAGATCTTGTCCTGTTAACTATGTTGATCAAGGTTTATCATTATATCTGGAGTCAGCAAATAACCTTGTTATAATTACTAAAATTTTGAGTTTGTTTTCTAAAAAATATTCTTTCTGTTGCAGCATTATCTGCATACCAGAGGTACTACAGTTTACAATCTGACTACTGGAAGGTATGTATAAATTATACTTCTAAAAAGTCATCTTGTTTCAAACAGTACTCTAGTTTTTATACATAGTAGATTATATGTATCAATGCCACAATATTTTGCTATATTGTTTGTCTACACTGTTGTTTACCATAGCTCAAACTTTAGTGATGGTATTATGTAGCTGGCTGTGCCTGCTTTTTGTTTTTGCTTGTTTCAGGTCTGAAGTGTTCAGCAGTAGATAACCTAAGACTGCTGCTAAAATTTACTGGGCAGCATTTTCTTAAACCATCTTCTTTTCTGTGTTCATTGTTGTTGTACAGTGTATTATTCTTTACCAAGTTAACTTGCAGTTATTTTCCTTCATAGAGGGTCAACCAATTTTGGATGGCCTTGGTGGTATGGTCCCTGATTTTAGACAGCATCTTCAGAACACAGGATAGGGTCAATGATAAATTGAAGTACTCATGCTGTCCTTCTCCACCTTAGAACTGGCAAGGGGCAGCAGATGGGTGTTGGGATTTTCTGCTTGTCTGGTGATTGACACTTCAACTACCCAGTGTGGACACAGGTTTCTGCCTGTGTCATAGAAGTCAGCTCCTAGGGATTGCGAGAGCTTCGACCCCCACAATAAAATATATATTTATTAAAGCATTTCTATTTTTTGCCTCAATGTTAGGCATTCAGGGTGTCTCAAAACACAATTAAAATTTGTTTGATCATATATACAATCATATATACTCAGAATCATTCAGTTATGTTGGAGCTTTAAATTACTGGATTGTGTATGTTTGAATTTTAAGATACCAGCTCAACTTAAGTCACAATGGTGATGAATATACCTATCTTCTGCAGTGGTTCTGGTTTTGAGG
Source organism: Podarcis liolepis (assembly GCF_965112155.1). Lineage (NCBI taxonomy): Eukaryota > Metazoa > Chordata > Lepidosauria > Squamata > Lacertidae > Podarcis > Podarcis liolepis. Next base: position 49,956,840 of record NC_139558.1, read on the forward strand.
TGATTTAAAAAAAATGGGTTGATATGATCTGCTACTCTGAATAAAGAAAACAGTAACTACTGTGGTGTATGGTGCACAAAATATTAATACTAGATTTGGCTTAACAGGTTAAGACTTTTTGCATTCTTATTGAATAGAGCTTATAAATTGATTTATTTTAATTTTGCCTGCACATTTGTGATTTTGGAAGAAGTTACATTTTTAAAAGCTGCATTTGCAAGAAAGGGAAAGAACATGAAAAGAGGGGTGTCATTAGGTGTTGATGCCAATAAAATATGTACTTTGTTTTGGTTCTTCATTAATTTCACCCCTCCCTCCATAGTTTCTGCTGGAAAATGGCTGCCTCAAACCAGCAAAGCACAAACAAGCAAGGAACTAAGAAAATAGGCTGTTGGTATAAGTGACTGCAGAGCTTATAGTAGAGTTTCGTGGAGATAAGTGAATTTTTGGATGGTGGGACCTTCATATCCACTTAGAGCATTGGTGCTGTTCTTTGGTTTCCACTGTTACATTGTAAAGTAACAGTGTAAGGTGAAATGACATTTGTTCCTTCCAAATTTAGGAGTTCCACATTACTTGGAGATTAGCCTCCAGTACCCCATTCATTGAGTGTACTACACGTATATAACTAAATGAACAGAGGTATTGGAGGTGTATCTCAAAGTATTGAATGGCATATTTTGCAGTGAGAATTGGCACTTGGCAACGAAGCAGACATCGACCATAAGTAAAGTATCCTTCTAAAATTCAAAGTTTGCTCTACAGGGTAATATCTGCTGTTAGTCATATTTGGAGTAGACCCATAGGAATTTGTGGATTTAAGTAACTTGTCCGTTGATTTCAGTTGGTGTACTCACAGTATGACTTAGTTGGATATTGCCTGTAATACTTCTTACCTTGAAGTATTTGATTTGGAGGACTTTGAAATGTTGCAGGTATTATCTTAGGCCAGGTGTGGGGAACCTTTGGCCCTCCAGATGTTGCAGAACTACAAGTCCCATTATCCATAGCCACTGACCATGCTTGCTAGGGCTGATGAGAGTTGTAGTTCAGCAAAATCTAGAGGGTCAGCGGTTCCCCACCTTCGCCTTATGCAGCCATGTTGTACAACTAAATTGAAATTGCAAGGTGAAGTCTGCATTAAAAATAATGGGATTACTGTGAATTTTTGGTTCATTCCACTTATATGTATTACTTCAGAATGTACCGATTAGAAATGCCAACGATAGGTAGTGGGATCTCATCAAATTTTGTAAAATTAACTGTTCATGCAGAGCTTGTAGAAATAGTGTATGCTGCCTATAAATCTGTCTAAGCCTGTAAATTGTGAATGTAACTCTGATTTAAAGACTCCTTTTAGAATACACATCTTTACACTCCGTAAAACTGAGCAGGTGTTTTCTAGGTGTTTTGTACTTAACTAGAATTTCCAGAGACACACTGTACTTCAAAACATATTTTCCCACACATTTAAGAGCTTTATTAAAATGTACTCATGATACTGAAAACTAGGTGGGCTATGTATTTCATAAGCCATTGTTTTTTAGCATTATCTTCCATTCAGGATGATGATCAGTATGACTTGTACTTTGGCCTGATCTATCAGTGGCACCACACTTCCTACATCTCTTGCAAACTGGGTGAAGATAATGGGAAAGCATTTCTCTTCTCATGGATATCCCCTCAGGCAACAGATGTTGAAATGCAGTCACATTATTATGTTGCTTTCAGTGCCTTCATCTTCAGAAGGAGATACTGTTCTAATTTATAGTATTTACATGTGGGGTATGCATCTGATATATTTTGTAACAATATAGCAATAATTGAGGCTCTTTCTGGGCTTCTCTCCCTTCTCATATTCAAAATGCACAATATATAATTAGTTAAACATATTGGTTGCTTTTCTTAGAAAAGTAGCTCAGAGACTCACATCACATACTTGGTGGTCTTAGGAAAGTGCCCATTCCGACCTGTGAAAAGGTTTCAGTATCTGATAATGATACAATCAATTTTGCAGAGTGTAAGGGAGAGCTGTACTGTTTATCATCGTGGTTCTTACACATTCCCTTAGAGTAAAACTGTTTATATATGAATCTGGATGGAACATCTTATGCAATAAAAATCTTCCAGGTAGCAGTCTCACTTGAGTGCCTAGAGAAATAATTAAGAATCCATTCTCCAGAGATAGTTGAGAATTCAGTGTTGTATTATTCTGCTGCTAATTATGTCATTCTATAAACACACAAAAGTGACTGTAGCAGTTGATCAAAATTGATTTGGTTCAAAAATACTTGAAGGGTAAAAGAGAAATACAGGAAAGAGACTTGGGAACTTCAAAATCTTTTCATAATGTATATTGCTGCAACTCATGTATCTCTTGTATGACCCCCCCCCCCCCACACACCTACATGTTTTCTACTCAACCGTGTATATGCTCGGCGCCAGGAAAGAAAGAGAATCATATTAGGAAATTGAGGGGGGAAATTGGGAGAGTCCTAGTGGTTCACGACGAGACTCTTTCTGGAGCCCAAAGAGGGTGAGGGTGGAGGAAGTCCCGAAGAGACCTGACATGTTGCAGGGCTTTGTTTAGGCTGCTCAGCATCCCTGTGTGACAGCTGACGCATGGGGTAGAAGGGTAGTGTAGCCGCCTTCCAGCACATCCTCCAGCCAGCCCCAGAGCTTCAAATCTAGATATTTTGAATTGGGTATTTAGAGGCTTTTTTAGAGGGTGCTCCCCATTTTACGCAATTTCACTTGGGGGGGGGCAGAACCAGATAAGTGGTAAACTTCAAGATTAAGATTTCAAGAATGTTTATCTGTGCAACCTGAAAATGCACTTACTACAACTGCTTTCAAACTGACTACGTAATTTATTATTACAGCACCTATCTACTGGATGCTTCCCGATTTCTTTCTCCATCAATAGTTTATTTTGTCTTGATGACCTAGCTTTGGGGGATTCTTTACACAATTAGTAGGAACGCACCCCCCCCCCCCGGGTGTTCATATTGGCAGAAGATATGGAGCATTCATTGCTTCTATAAATCCTTGCATGGGCTCTTTAAGTTTTATATCAGAGGAAATAGTTTTGCTTATTGTATGCCCACATGACCTCTTTTGCTGAACCATGTATGTGTGGAAGTGGTAACAAAGTGTCCTGAATTGCAGCTGGAACTTGTTGAAATAGGGCTTAACCTCTTTTGGGCTTTATAGATGCTGTAAAACTGATTTTAATAGGATGTTTTCTTATTGTTACAAATCTCCAGGATTTAGAATGAGAAGAGTTGAAAATTTGTATAGCACACTTTTCTTGAATAATACCTACCCTGGTTTAAATTTCATGACCATGATTCTGAACTAAATAACACTTTACCATGGTAACGCTTTAAGAATTCTGTTGAATATGTAATGAATATTGCACATATTCATTACATATTGGCAGAGTTTCTCAATTGTACCTCTTTATAATACCCAGGATATTTTTATGCTATAGAGAAATACAGACTGATAGATTCGAAACACCGCTCATCTTTGGCAGCCAAAGAGTGCAAAGATGTAGAGCATGAGACTCTTCATTTCAGGGTCTGGGTTCGAGACCCAAATTAGGCAACAGATTCCTGTATTGCAGGGGGTTGGACTAGATCACCCCCGGTCCCTTCCAACTCTACAATCCTATGAATCTTTGAATCTATTTTGTTCTAGAAAGAAGTATGATAGTACAAAGCTAGTTCAACAACCATTGTAATCTTATCTTTATCTCTGTTGTTGTTAGTTTAATGATGTATGGAAAGGCAGAGTATAACATCTTTATAATAAATAACAAAAGCATTATGAGGTACTGCAGTGCATTCAATATAACCTACAACTACTGAAATTTTAACTGGGACTGGCTATATGGAATACATCTCACAAGTGGTATTTTTTGGCAGTTTGTTTCAGAACACAATTCAAAGTGCTCTGCCCATATTCTTCATTCATCTGAGAACCTCTTTCACCAGTAGCACCTGTCATCTGAAGATAAATGGCTGCTGACCAGTGAAGGCCACCTTGGTCATGCTGTAGCTACTGTGATTTTCTTCTTGATTTTATTGTTTTGAAATTGTATGCAACCTTTACAGTCCTGTTATTCAAGTGTGGCTCATGAATTCATGTAAATAAAATTTGTTGCTTGAATAGAACTGATATCAATTATATGAAAAACCATCCCATTATTTAATTATACTGATTTATATCAGAAACTGTTGAGTCAAGTAGAGCGTTGTTTGGCTGAATTTTTGTTGGAGTTACTAAATTGGGGGATGTTTCCTGGTCTTCTCTGTACCCCTCCTCAGGTCTGACTTACACTTATATACTCTTTACATGTTTCATTCTATCCTGGTCTCAGTACCAGGAGAGCGAGAATAAAGGTGGATAGAGCATAAATGGGTCTCCATACTACCACTGCTTTATATCTTTGGCCTGACTCATTAAAAAGGAAGTGTGCACAATTCAATATAGTATAGTTGTGTTAACTCACTTCTAATCTTCAGCTTACATTGGAGGGCCAGAGAACACTGGTTGTCGAACTATGTGCAGCCCTTTCTTGGGTGGTTGAGAGTACATGCTACTTTGAGATGCATAAACTTGTAGGGAGGGTAATGCTGTTTCTGGAGTCAGAGCTAAAGACATTTTCTTCTAGTTGCAATTGCCAAAACAACTTTGCTTTCCATAGAAGCTGCAATGGCTGAGTAAATACAGAGGGTGGAATTCAACTTGTGAGATGGAATGATCCCACCCTCTCCTACTGACCCTGTTCTGGGAGATCTCCTGCCCTCCTCCCTAGCCAAATATGCAAGGGCAGTAGGGGAATCCCCATTTTGCAAGCAGAAGTCCTTCCACAGGAAGGTCAATATGGTACTTAGTTTCCTTCTTTAGGGCAGTTTGAGCACTTGGAGAAGGGCATTCATTGATGATCTTAGGTTTTGTGTGAGAGCCAGTGAAGGTGATAAAGTACTGGCAATATGTCTGTAGCATGTGGTTCCAGTTGGCACACAATATAGCTGCAAGAGTACTAACTGGCTTCCAGGCAGTTTTCAATGGAGACATTGGAACAATAATTAAATAATGGTGCCACGAGGAAGGTCCATGAAAGGTGTATAAGCAAAGTATGGCTATTCCAGAGTACATACCTAGTCAACAGAGAGAATACTTAAGATAATAAAACAGTGTGCCGTTTAACCTTGAGATTCTTCCATTTGACTGCAATTCTTTCCTGTATCTTGCGGGTGTCTCTTGTCACCCCACAGTTTTTAAACATATGCTCTGTCTAAGGAAAGCAGGCCACTAGATTGCAAGTTGGATTATGACAGCAGTTTTTCATTGTTTCAATTTAAATGAATAAGAAATGCTATTGATCTATCAATTCACATGCTCCATTATTTCAGTAATGTAGCAATACTGTAAAATTTGCTAATATGAGTAACATTTTATTCTGATCACCATTCATTCTACCAAGCAGTGCCTGAAATATCATTTTGTACTACAGTACAGTTTTTGATACTTTCCTAGAAAAATGCAGGCATTCATTTATGTCTGTCAGTTAAAAATGTGTTTTCTTTTACAGAATGCTGCCTTTTTGTATGGCCTTGGCTTGGTCTACTTCCATTATAATGCATTTCAGTGGTAAGTGGATGAGCATACTTTCTACTTCTAACATCTTGTTGCATTATGTGTTGTAGTTTCAAAAGTTCTGGGTATTAAATCTTCAAGTGAGTGACTTGGTTTACTGACCTTACATGTTACAGAGGGAGACAAACAAAATCCATTCACTTCCCAATGTCTTCATTCCCTAAGAAGATGTATTGTAGTGGGAAAAGCGTATGAGCAATTTGACCAAAATGGTAGAATTACCGTATGTTCTGGTGTATAAGATGACCTTTTAACCCAGGAAAATCTTCTCAAAAGTCGGGGGTCGTCTTATATGCCGGGTATGATTGTGGCGATGTGGAGTCACCTGTTGGGAAGGAGGAGAGGGAGTCGGTGAGCGCAGCCTGCTGCTTTGCTGGACGGCCGATCGAGGCTCGATTGCCTTGCCTCGGGCTGCTGCTGTGATGGCAGAGGCAGCGGAGGGGTGCGCGCTCTGCCCCTGGTGGCGCTTGGCGGGCTTTAGGTTGGGGGGCTCCGGCCTGTGCCGGCTCCTCGCCTTGCAGCTTTGGGCCCATTTCCCTCGCTCCAAGGAGTGGCAAGCAAAGCGGCGTTGGGAGTCGGGGCCCGTGCTGTCCGCGGTCTGCGGCGGGGCTCGAGGGCGCGGGGCTTTTCTTGATGCACAGACTTGCCGCCTTGTCCCAAACCACAAACGTGACAAGAGGGGCACGGAGTGCACAGGGAGCCCGCTGGGGTCGCCGGCAGCCCCGGCTGCTGGCCAGTCCCCGCCCCCTCCTCTCCACCCCCACCCCACCCCATGAGGAGGACCAGAAACGGGAGGTGGGGGGGTTTCGAGGCTTGACTTTCATTTCCCAGCCGACAGTCATTGCTCTGCCGGCCGCTCTCCTTTCTCTCCCCATACCCCCGCAACTTCCCCTCCCGTCCCGTCTGAAGAGACGCTTGGCGAGTGCCAAAAACACCCTCACCACCTCCAGCCCAGCATTGGGGGGCACTGCTCCAAGGGTCTGGCTGCCGCCAAGGATGGAGGAGGGATGAGGCAAGCGGGGCTTTGAAGTCTTCCCCTCCGTCTGCCCCTCCCCCCCCGATCCTCCTGTGAGACTGCGGTGTGAGGCTCCTGCGAGAGCTGCAGTGTGCGTACAGGGATGAAAAGACTGGCTGCCTCTAGTTGGTTGCAGGCGGGGGTAGTCTTCTATGGCGAGTATATCCCAAACTCTATATTTTAACTGGAAAAGTTGGGGGTCGTCTTATACGCCCAGTCGTCTTATATGCCGGAAAACACGGTATGTTCCTAGCATTATAAAATCTACCATTTAGTTGTAAGTGAATATTTTAATTGCTATAGCAACCAATTAATATGCACATTTTTATCAGAATACATGAATTAGAAAATAGGAAACTTGATTTAAATCTTTCTCTTCTTGATGATGTGGACACTTAAGGCCTGCTATTCATTTGTTACTAGTACAGTGGTACCTCGGGTTAAGTACTTAATTCGTTCCAGAGGTCCATTCTTAACCTGAAACTGTTCTTAACCTGAAGCACCACTTTAGCTAATGGGGCCTCCTGCTGCCACTGTGCTGCCAGAGCACAATTTCTGTTCCTATCCTGAAGCAAAGTTCTTAACCTGAAGCACTATTTCTGGGTTAGGGGAGTCTGTAACCTGAAGCGTATGTAACCTGAAGCATATGTAACCTGAGGTACCACTGTATTTAATAATATATTCAACAGATTATTATTCTAAAATTAAAATATTAAAAAGTCTAAAATGGTTTTTAAACTCAATGAACCAATGTAAACACTCTGTTTGTAAGTATATTACCGCTATTCAATATTTTATTACTTAAGGTGTCTTAGAGGAATAGAGGTACATGTTTTAATTTTATATCTGGGTATGACTGTGAATTGTCAGAATTCCTTTGCACTTTCTTTCTGAGTCATTTTCTTCAAGGGATAATGAGTTGGTCTTCTCAGATGCCCTTTAAGAATATTCTGGATTAAACATTTCAGTGTGTGTTCTTTTCCCCCAGGGCAATTAAAGCATTTCGGGAGGTGCTTTATGTTGATCCCAGCTTTTGCCGCGCCAAGGAAATTCATTTACGACTTGGGCTTATGTTCAAAGTGAACACAGATTTTGAGTCCAGTTTTAAGGTAAGTGTCTCCCTTTTAAATGATAGCTAACATTTTCTTCATATTGGACTTGATTTTCATTGCACTACAAGAGAGTGTATTAGTTTCCTTCACTTTCATTTCACCTGTTCCGTTATTACTTGGCACCTGGGTTTCTGCCTCGGAATGAGACCAGGAGTTTGCTATCAGCTAGGATCTATCTTGCATTTCATGGAGATCCTGCTTCAAATTAAATGTGAGATGTTGCAAGTTTAGCTTTTAAACTCTCTATGCACATGGAACTATGGGAGGGTGTGTCCAAGTCCTATTTCATCATGTATAGAGTTTTGAGAGCCACATAATGACTGTATAGACTTAGATAAAGTATTTTGACTTATAGAAACCTTGTGTAAGATTTATCATATTGAGAAGGTGTTCATGACTTGTATGAGGTACATTTTAAAGGGTTTTTATTACTGGAAGGTGAGCATGACTGATTTTCCAGCAGTTTATATTGAACCTGTCTATCATATATTTTGTAATATAAGGATTATTAAAGTATGACAAGTCCGCATATAAAGTAAAATGTACCATAAAAGGTATTAAATATGACTATCCTAATCATTAAAATGAAACTGTACAATATTTTCATTGAAAGTCTACTTTGTGGCATTTTTGCAGTCTTTTGTGGGGAAGTGTGTATGTGCAGGACAGCTCTGTGGATTGATGTTGTGTTGTGCAGACCCATTTTCCTTTTCCTTCATATTGGGTTGTTGGGCAGGGCCTCCCATCCACTGCAGAATGAGCACCTCAGCAGTTCACTGCTTTCTCTCTCTCCAAATGAATAATTTCTGGCGAGCTATTTTTCGTTTCCTTTCCCCCCAGTAATTATTCTCTCTTATCTATCACAAGTTGTTCAAGTTAAGCTTTGTGGAGGCCTGCCCATACCTCAAGTATGGGAAACCCTTTAAACTGGGTGGAAAATCCAACTCCTGTATGCACCAGTTGCCTATGACTTAAAAAGTATTTTGAGAACTGCTCTCAAAGCTGGAGATGGGGCAGTTACGCAGTAGTACAGTTGCATTTGTATGTAGCCTATTGGGGAGAGAAGCACAACGTTGGCAAGTGTTCAGTCTGCTGACTTCTTACCTGAATAACCAGAAGTGATTATATTGCACAATTAAAAGTTGCTTCCTGGGAAAAGTAATGTCTGCAAGGGACTTCACTATGTCCATAATAAGTCCACTGCTGTTGGCTGCTTTGTAGGGATGGTGTATGAGAATAACTTTGTGAGACCCTGAGTGTTGGGGGCACAATGTGAGGATAAGAGACATGGAATAAAGAAAGATGTAGCATTAAAAGCTAGAGCAGGGGTTGCCAGTAGCAGATTCGGTGCCCATCTCAAAAAAAGGCAAACACATTTAAAAGAACAGAAAAACACAGACCACAAAATGATCCAGCCATGCCCCTTCTCACCCCCCACCAAAAAAATAAAATATAAAATCAATAGGAAAAGGCAGTTACATCAGCTACCAGCACACTTAACTCACAGAGAGAAGTTCTTTGTACTTCTCTTCATAATGGAAATGAGGTAGGTGTCCAGTCTGGCATGCAGTTAGCATTCAGTGCAGGACAGACCAAGCCAATGCAAACAGGAACTGAGCAGGAAGACAAAATAAAGTCTCGTGTACTGTAGATTTTTAAAGGGGATCTTTACTGAGATGTTTTGTGGGCACCATAGGAGAAACTGTCAGGCATGTTGGTGTCCATGGGTGTCAGGTTGGCAACTCCTGAGCTAGAGCATGGAGTTAGCAAACTTCTTTCACCTGAAACTCTTGCCTCTCGTAAAAAAAATTAATTCTCTTTTGCTGGCACTTAATAACCACCAGTGTTCAACAAAACTATTATCCAAGTGCTCTACTACATTATCATTATATGCATGGAATTTTGCAAGCATGGGGAAAATATATGGTCTAGCATGTGGTCATTTGGACCAGGCCTGTTTTATTCATATTATGCAAATTAAGTACTTTGTTCAACTTCTTTTGTCTTGCTTATGTAGTCGATTATTCTGTTTGGATTGTGCAGCGTAGAGTGAAAGAGAGCGCTTACGCCTTACAAGCCTCCTTTCTTTTGGAAAGATGAATTAATTCCGATTTTGAAGGACTCTGGAGAGCAAACTAATGAGTTGACTTAGCAGTGCGTGCTGCACGTCCTCCCACCCTTACTCTCAACATGCCTGTCAGATGGAGCCTTGGCTATTTGCCAGCACTTTGATTATGCAAGGCTTTCTGTGTCCTAGTTATCTCAACAAAAGACATTTCTCAGCATCACACCTAGGTCATACAGTTAGAAAAGACAGCTCTAAGAGTTATACTCAGCTGGGTTAATGCTGTCCTATGGTAAGTTCATGTCAGAATTGTCAGGTTTCTAATGATGGCTTGACTTGTGTAACATAGACTTTTAAACTACCTATTATGAAATTTTGCAGCAGTTTAGGGATGAAAAATATAATAAAATCACAGTTTCAGAATATCTATAGTTTATGTGTATGTAAAAATCAAAAGGTTTTCCAGTAACTTTTCTAATATTTCTTCTTCTTTTAAGTACTACTGTGTGTCATTTTGAAGCCTCTTGATATAAAATAAAATCCTGAAGAAATAGACTGTGTAGTCCTGAGTGAATTGTTAAACATGTGTAATGCCATAGGAGACTGCTTCTCTGTGTGGTAGTAGCTTTGTAGACACACAAACACTGAATTTACAATTCTTTGTAAAGGTCACATCATTGACTTTTACCACAATCACATCAGCAGCCAAGGGCTCTGAAGAAATCTCCTGATTAATTGCACAATCATAATTCCATACAAATCAAAAGTATGTCGTTGATTTGCTGCTGTGCTTAAAAAGATGCCACCACGTTTAAACATTCAGATTAGTGCCTTGTAGGTAAATCCTCTTACTCGTGATTTGACTTTCTGTAGACTGATGTCTGCCTTGAGGTATTGTATGTCGTCTCTGAACTGCAGTGGCCTCTCCTGCATAATAACTATTTCACACAGCAGCAGCCAGCTTCAGTACTGCAATATTTGTACGAGGTGCAGATGTTTGGTAGCTTCGGCTTGATGCAGAGATTTGGAGCTGGATATTTAATGTGATGTATTTGTTGCTTAGAGTGCTAGAGACGGTAAACTGTTAGCCTTTTGACAAAAAAAGCTTTGTTTTTCTACATAGCTGTTTTTTATTGAATACTTCAGAAGGGAATTTCTGTGTTTAATTTGTAGGGCAGATATGCAGGATTGTTCAAGATGAATAGGTGGTTCATGTATGAGCTTTAGTAATTAAATATGCAGCTTTCTGACAGATGCTTTCTTTATTATTTTTGCATTACCTATCTTCATGTTCTGGGTCATCGACATAGCTTTTCATGTGCTAAATGGTCCTGGCAAATGTTATGTTTTGTATTTTTTGATATGCTGCTGTTCTGAAATTGTGCAGAATATAGTGGTACTGTAGGAGGACTTCAGTATTGTTAAATATTTTGAAGCTGAAATTTAGAAATAATGATTTTGTTTGCATTTCATTAGTATCTCCCACTGCCATCTCTTAACACTGAACATTTGTTATTTATATGCAGCTTTTAAACAGCTTTATTTGATACTGACAGATCTGCAGTGCCCTTTTGGGTGGTTTCTCTATCTCTCTCTCCTTTTTATATGAGGTGCCAATAATCTCTGTAATTGGTTTTTGTTTTTTGTATTTTTGTAAGGCCTCTAGCTGCAGGCTTGCTTATTTCTGAATCTGAAAAGCTGTATGGTGGTCTTTTTGAATAGGTTTTGTTTAATACAGTTTTCAGAAATTATATCTCTATCGACATCCTTAAATCTTTCCAAGCATAAATAGTATTGCAGCCATTATAGTTCTTGAGCCTTGGAAAAGGGTAGCTTATGCACAATGAGTCAATTTTATAATTTGCAAGTTAGAGATATCATACAATTTTTTCTTAGAAATAATTCCAAGCCGTTTAGTTTGGTTATTTATTGTTTAGAAGAGAAATAAAATAAAGCTGTTTGTGCATCAACAAAACTGACTTTTTTTTAAGACTGTAAATGCATGCATTGGTCGCTCTAGCACTAGTTTTTATAGTTCATCTTGCATTGTGATGCCATTGGAGTTCTTGGTTTGCTTGTTTAGTTGATTACCTTGATTAATGAACACTCGTAATTTTTTTGAATGAAAAATGCTTGTTTAAAAACATTACTGCCACCCTGGTATGGTGATGTTTCATTTATATGATGAGGGTGAAGGCATGTTTGCAGTAAGAAGTATCGTTCTGTTATGACATTCTGATAAAGTGGGTGAGTATCAGTTACTTACCCTGAACCTTGAATTGTTTGCATAATTAATTGCTCCTATTTTTCTTTTGATTTGTGTTCAAGGTAACAGCATACAGTTAGTTAAATTGTGCTAACAAAATTAGATACCACTATGTAGTTTTATTAATAGTCTAAAATGTTAGCAGTAGCAAATTTACTTCTGAAAATCCTGAATGTTTCAATGAGGGGAAAATAAGTGCAAAATACATAACACTTTTTGAATTAATAGGTCTTTTGAATGATTTCATGTGCTTTTCATATGTTTATGTGTCTATAAAAAAGGGTCCTCAAGTTGATCTACAGTTGTGTATTACCATTAACTTCTGTAAAGGGAAAAGCTTCATATGTGCTCAGGGTTTTTTCATTGTGTACATGGAGTTTTTCCATATTTTTAGAATCATGAAACTCAGTATTAGTGTTGCCAGTAGGCAAACCTTTTGTTCAGAAATGTGATATCCCATCAGGGATGACGAAAACTTTAGAGATCAAAGTTTTCTGTCTCCAGTGGGCTATAGCTGTTGTTGGGATCCTCAAGGAGGGATCATGTCACCTGAAACCTCAAAGCACTGTACTGAATGCTGCTGAGGTACCGGATCTAATTCAGGGATTTGTTGTTAGCATATGAAGTCGAAATGACTTGGGACCTGAGAGCCTTTCACAGTAACATCTAACTGTGCATTACAATCAGCAGGGGAAGCCCCACTTGTCCCATCTGTTGGAGTGGTTGGTAGGATGGTGACAGGGTATTCTGTCATGTGACAAGGCACCTTGCTGCTTGTAATCTAGCTGGCACTCAAAATAGAAACATTTTGGTAATGGTTAAATACATTTTTTATTTCTCTAGTGTTTTGGATCTGAGCTGAACTTGATATTTGTTGGATAATTAGTGCTACCAGGCAGAGGGCCTTCTCAGTAGTGGTGCCCGCTACCAGATGTCAAAGGCAAAAACAACTGCCAGACTTTTAGGAGACATCTGAAGGCAGCCCTGTTTAGGGAAGCTTTTAATATCTGAAGGACTATTGTATTTTAATATTTTGTTGGAAGCCGCCCAGAGTGGCTGGAGAAACCCAGCCAGATGGGCAGGGTATAAATAAAAAAAAGTTGTTGTTGTTGTTGTTGATTGTAATTTTTGAGTTAGAATTTTAGAGTTGAGTGGGACTGCTAGGGTCATCTAGTCCAAGCCCCTGCAATGCAGGAATCTCAGCTAAAGCATCCAAGACAGATGGTCATCCAACCTCTGCTTAAAAACCTCCAAGGAAGGAGAGTCCACCACCTCCCAAGGGAGACCTGTTCCACTGTTAAACAGCTCTTACTGTCAGAAAGTTTTCCCAGATGTTTAGTTGGAATCTCCTTTCTTGCAACTTTAGTAAGCTCGGATGCAGTTTATTATGATAGTTTTTATGATAGTTTTATTATTTTGCATGGTTTTGCCTAGTTAGTTGTTAATTGCCCTATATTCCTAATTTGAGGAAGGGTGGGGTATAAAAATAATGAAATGATTAATTCCCCCCCCCCCTGAAAAACAAACATTGACTGTAGCATTTTCCTGGTAACAGTTGAATTCTTTTATGACCTTTCATATATTTTATAAGCATTGCTGTTTTGTTTTTATGAAATGGTTACATATTTTTTGGTTTAGTTTTGTTATGTTTAGTTCTTTGAATCTTATATTTTACTTTGTCTACATAAACCTTTAATTGCTTTATGTTTCCCTATGATTTTGACATACATTGTACGTGCATCACTGTAACATACAATAAAAAAAAATCAGTGGTTGGATGTGTGCCATTAACATTTTCCTGCACGTATTGCTTGCATCATTTTACCTTCTACTGAATCTATATAAAGTGAATATCTACCAAATATTTCTTTAGCTTTTTACAGGGGGGAAAACATTTATTTTTCTGTTCTCTTTTACAGCATTTTCAGTTAGCTTTGGTTGACTGCAACCCTTGCACTTTGTCCAATGCTGAAAGTAAGTAGTTTAATTTATCTTAGTAACTTTTTAGATTTATGTCTATATCACCCTAGTGTCATGATTAATCCATTTTCCTACTTCACTGCTGTCTTATCAGTCTAAGAAGAACACTCTCTCTCTCTCTCTCTCTGTGTGTGTGTGTGCGCGTGTGTGTGCGCGTGCGCGCATGTAGCATTTAGTGCACTGGAGCTACTTATTATTTTCTTTTGACAATAATAATGCATCACTATCAGCAAATAACTAAAATGAATTCTTAAAATATTAAATGGTTTAAGTAGTTGTATGTTTAAATACAAAACTGTTTCTTTGTAACATGTTGGAGAGTTTCAGGCTTTTCTTTTTTGAAGGCAAACTTCTCATGGAAAACAACTAGATTCCCCCATTACGCTTGAAATTAGTTACTGTTTCATATTTGTCTAGATAATCTTTTCCTTAGACCAGAGCTTTCCAAACTGTGTCACAAGATGTTAGTGCAGAGGTTTGCAACCTTTTTGAGTCCATGGCTTCCTTGACCCAACTACAGTGGTACCTCGGGTTAAGAACTTAATTCGTTCTGGAGGTCCGTTCTTAACCTGAAACTGTTCTTAACCTGAGGTACCACTTTAGCTAATGGGGCCTCCTGCTGCCGCTGTGCTGCCATCGCGCAATTTCTGTTCTCATCCTGAAGCAAAGTTCTTAACCCGAGGTAATATTTCTGGGATAGCGGAGTCTGTAACCTGAAGCGTCTGTAGCCTGAAGCGTCTGTAACCCAAGGTACCACTGTACATTCCTTCTGTGGCACCCCAGTGGGGCTCAGGAGCCCAGTTATGTCACCCCTTGTCTGCAGAGCTGGCAGCCTCTCACCCTTTTTTTGAAAACCCTCTCTGGTGGAGTGTACCCTCATCCTCCTCTCCTCTCTCCTCTCCTTGGCAGTCCTCCAGGCATTTGCAGCTGCCACCCCAAAGAGAAGTTCCTCCTCACACTGCCCCACAGGGACTTGGGAAGCACCCCTTGGCCAGCCCCAGAGGCACCATTTGCCTGGGTAGCTTGTAGCCAGAGTTGCTTCAACAAACATCTGTGCAAGCCTTTGGTCAGCTGAGATGCAAGAGGGCATCAGAGGAGGGAGGGAAGGAAATAGGGACAGAGGCCAGGGTTGCCTGTGGTACCCCTGACCATCATTCAAGGCACCCTGGAGTGCCACAGCACACTGGTTGAAAGCCACTGCATAAGTGTGTTGGTGCATCACGCGAACGCTCGCCGCGTTCCTCACAGGCCTGGAATGGGGTTAGTTTAATGTCCAGTTTGCTAGTAAAACTAAATTACTATGTTGTGAAATGATGCATGTCTAAAAAGTATGTCACCAACATTAAAAGCTTGGAAAGCTCTGCCCTAAACTGTCCAATGGAAAGCCAAATTGGTGTTTACAGAGTTAGAACTGCTGTTTTTGATTGTGTGCTTTGTTTACAATTGTTTGGGTTCAAGGCTATGTTCGGCTTTTCCAGTTGGCTTTTTTATTTTCTTCTACTGAACATTAGATTCCCTATACCATATGACAAAGTAATTAGAGCTCTGTAGAGAGATTTGGCTGGTTATTTCAGATTTAATATATGATATTCGTCACCTCTGCAGATTTTTACTGTCTTTGCTCATTTTCTCCTCGTCTTCCTTCTTATCACAGACCACATCTTCTCAACTCGATCTCTTCATACTATTATCTTTCCAATTTCTTTAAAAAAATGTTTATTGTGCTGTTTCAGGCAGATGTTTTTCCTTCTCTCTGTTCTTTGCTCTCTTTCCTTTTGTCTCCCTTACTGTCAAGATTTAGATTATATTCTCCCCAGAGTAGGGAACATGTCTTTTATTCTCATGTTACTCTTTAAGTCTATATTGTTGGCTCTCAAATGGTGGATAGAGATTTCAGGTTGCTAGACTAAAATCAGTCTCTTCAAAAGCTTATGCCATAATTAATTTGTTAGTCTTCAAGATGCCACAATACTCATTTTGGTTCACGAAAAAGAGTGTTAGCAACAGTGGAGAAAAAAATGACTGAAATATGACAGGGAGGGGGGAAATTCTTTATTGGGATTAAATTCAGAATCTGTAGTGTTTTTTCAGGAAAAGTTACCTATTTGCCTTAAAGCTGTTGTGATTTATAGTTATATATACTCAGAAATATCTGACAGTCCGGAATGTATGTATTTGCATTTATTATCCAGGCTATATTGCGAGACTGAGAGATTAAGTCCAAGCACAAATATTTCCATTAGTAGCTCCTTGGATTATTATTACTGCCACTATTACTACTATTAGCTTGAAGAATTTATCTGATTTCACTCTGTATCCTGATGTTTTGGGAAATGACCAGGGTTGTACCATAGACAACAACTTGGAATTAGGGCAGGATTTTAGTGTAGGACCACCAGATGTTTCTGAGGAATATGTGAACATAGCTCATTTTTCAAAACTTAATGACATTGAAAAAGAAAATGGGGATGGTGGCTTGTAAAGACTACGGTGCACAGGGAGGAGAGGCTTTTCCTCCCCACTAGGAAATTGTACCCCAGCACCTGTTGTTATTCATGGAAGGGAAGTCCCTATGCTAATGGAAACTTTCCTTCTGGGCCTAATAGCAGATGGGGGTTGTGTGATTTTTATTGGGACTACGCCTAGGAAGGAAAGGGTTAAACTTCCTCATACCCAGCCTCCCATGCCTGCCATCTTTCTGCCAAATGATGTGGTTGATAGTGATACATTTAGCATCAGGTCTAGTTTCACAAAACTAAAAAAATATGTTGTGAACTGCTCTGAGATATACAGGTATAGGGCAGTATACAAATCTAATAAATAAAATAAATTTTAAAAATTGAGTCTCTAACAACCTGTGTAGACTCTCTTCTACCCTGATTTATCATTCAGCATCCACTCACAAACACATAAATGTTCCAACAGATGTGTATACATATATACTACAGTACTTAATTCTCTTGAATTTCCCTGCTTTTACAGTTCGGTTTCACGTTGCCCATTTATATGAAACCCAGGTAAGTGTATAATACTTTTTTGTTATTAAATATGGTTAATGTAGAACTATTCTATATACCAAGAAGACTTAAGCTTGAATAATTGTGAATTAGCAAACATATTTGTCAGAATTGAGAAACTACTCCCATCAGTGATTTTTGAAATGAGGTAGAAAAGTTCACCTACTCAGGAAGCATTGCCTTTACTCTGGGTGAACCTTGATTGCCTTTAGTAACATCACTACATCAGCATATCTGTTTTGTTATATACCTTCACAATCATTTTGTAATTTCTGATTGCCTGGACTCAATTTGGGAAGGCGAAAGGCACTTTAACCAGGTGGGGAGATGGTCTAAAACAGGGGTCTGCAACCCGTGGCTCCGGAGCCGCATGTGGCTCTTTTACACCTTTGCCGCGGCTCCGGGGCGGATACTAGCGAGGGGAGGAGGCGCATTGTGCGCCCCGACACTCCCCACTGTGGCGGGCGCTGTACTGGCTGTGACGTCGCATGGGGCGGTGCATGCGTTAGTCACGCACCGTCCTGACGTCACCTTCCCGCCCGCTGTAAGATTGCGGCTCCGGAGATATATTTGTTTTAAATGTTGCAATGGTTTTGCGGCTCCCAGGTTTTTTTTCCTTCGAAAACGGGTCCAAGTGGCTCTTTTTGTCTTAAAGGTTGCAGACCCCTGGTCTAAAAGAAGTAGCAGATAGGAGAAACGATGGCAGAAAGCATAAAAAGGGACATTTTCTCAGTTGAGGGATTTTGTTTGTGTCATGAAATATATCTTCTCTCCCCATCAGCACTAACAGATAAGAGACAAGATTTGAAGATTACTTAATTAGCTAGTAGTAGAACCAAATATCATTAGCTATGATATCCTATTTAATGTGCAGCATTTAGTTGCTCTTGTCAGTTTGCTTTGATTCTTTATCAACCCAGATCAATAGCTTTCCCCCATTTTGGAGTCACTTATGGGCATCTTAAACAGCAGATACCACCAACACTAACAAAGTAGAACCTTCTTAATGTAACAAAATAGGAATAAAGGGTCACCTTTATCAAAATCATAGCTAATAGATCAGCCACTCACAAGAGTAATATGTTCATATTTTATTATGTAATACTGAACCAGCAGCTACTATTCATCATACTTGTGTTGATGTTTTATTTATCAGTGAAAACAGTATTCTACGGCTGTATGTTAATTGCTATTAAAATTCATAGAATCATAGAATCATAGAGTTGGAATAGACCACAAGGGCCATTGAGTCCAACCCCCTGCCAAGCAGGAAACACCATCAGAGCACTCCTGACATATGGTTGTCAAGCCTCTGCTTAAAGACCTCCAAAGTAGGAGACTCCACCACACTCCTTGGCAGCAAATTCCACTGTCAAACAGCTCTTACTGTCAGGAAGTTCTTCCTAATGTTTAGGTGGAATCTTCTTGTAGTTTGGATCCATTGCTCCGTGTCCGCTTCTCTGGAGCAGCAGAAAACAACCTTTCTCCCTCCTCTATACGACATCCTTTTATATATTTGAACATGGCTATCATATCACCCCTTAACCTCCTCTTCTCCAGGCTAAACATGCTCAGCTCCCTTAGCCGTTCCTCATAAGGCATCGTTTCCAGGCCTCTGACCAAATTCACTTAATGTTCTTATGTTCTTATTTTTGACTATAATACCAATCCAGATTATCAGTAAAACATTCCAGCATTTATAAATATGCTTTGCTCCTTTTTAGAGAAAATATCACTTGGCAAAGAAGGAATATGAACAACTTTTGCAGACCGAAAATCTCCCTGCACAAGTGAAAGCAACTGTGTTACAGCAGTTAGGTATGTAAAAGAAGTTGGGTACGTGAGGGAAAAGGGATTATTGTACTTGATTTTCTACAACTATTTGCTGGCTATAGGGTGGCATGGAACTTCATTGCTGAGTCCTTAAGCTCAGAGGTGCAGTTCAGATATGACTCCAGTTGCAACAGATGATACAGGATGAATCTTTTAGTTTCCTAAAGTAACCTTAATGTGTATTTTCAAAAGATTTTCTTCTATAAGAGTTTATACTTTTACACAGAGACTAATAATGAAAATTAACTTCTCTGTTGAAATGGATTGATTTAATGAGTCCAGGTCTTATGCAGGTCTTACTGCGTTTAAAGTAGGTTGGATGTATTTTGACACTGCTGTAATTGCTGTTTGTTTGCTTGTTATTTCCTTCATTAAGTATTGATTTAGTTACCTTTCGCTACTGTTTACCTCTAGGTGCTAGTTGCCTAGAATTAAATATAGGAGTTCCTTTTTAGTTCAGATTCTAAGAGATTAAAACAACTGGGACCTGCAATAAAATGTTGCTGTATATGTCTGGTGGGCTATAGGTCAAATTCAGAGCCATTTGTCAGATATTATGTACACAAGCATTCCTTTCCTCACCTGACAGCCTTAATAAAGGCCAAAAGTGCTTCAGTTTGCCCAGTTTGTTATCTCTTCTATGTACCTGAATATTGTACCTGACCATTATATGAAAAGCTGCTACTCTCAGCAGAGGTTATACTTTGACTTCAAGGACTTCACTAAGTAGGATGTAGAACTGGACAATAGCAAGTTCTGTTTGGAAATATATAATTGCTTACTTAAAATTTCTATCTGTACTGCTTTTCAATGCTAGCCACAGGGGTGCCAACTCCTGGGGCCTGAGCCATTTTGGGCCCCCAAACATTTTTGGTATGGGGGTTGTGCCCTCCAATATTCAGAAAGTACAGAAGCCAGGTGTGTCCCGGTTCCAGTGGCTGGCTCCTCCTCCTCCTCTTGCCGCAAAGGGGAAGGAGAGTCCAAGTAGTGGCATCAGGAGGAGGAGCCACCAGCCATTGAAGCCTAATATTCCTAGTGTTCCTAATACTCAAATTTTAAGTTCGTTACCATGGTTAAAAGGCAGATTATAGGGCTGAATGGACTCTTGGCTTGGTTGATTCAATATAGGTCTTTACAAGAGTGTTTTGTTACAATATTGTGTGTTGAGCTATGAGCAAGTACATGTTTCCCCCCCTCCTGATTAGATGTGTATAGTGGCTTAACTTCAAGAATAGGTTGTGCAGCTGTGGGGGTTTTTGTTTGCTCTGCTTACAAAAGTTATTCTATGTGATTTATAAATTCTAAAAAACATGCAGTAGGCACTCAATGACTGCATTAGCAAGTCATGTTCAACCAAAATTGGGGAACCTGCAGCCTTCCAGATGTTTTTGAACTATAGTTCCCATCATCCCTGACTACTGGGACTGGTGGGAGTTGGAATG
Source organism: Podarcis liolepis (assembly GCF_965112155.1). Lineage (NCBI taxonomy): Eukaryota > Metazoa > Chordata > Lepidosauria > Squamata > Lacertidae > Podarcis > Podarcis liolepis. The sequence goes on from NC_139558.1 coordinate 49,977,237, forward strand.
CAACAACATCTGGAAGGTTGCAGGTTTCCAATCCTTGTACTAAACCATGGCTTAGCACGACTAAAGTGAGCCACACTGAGCCTTAAGCTTTGATGTTCCCCCTCACCTTGTTCTCTGGTACAGCTGCTCGGAATAGTTTGGAAGATTTTGCTTCTTTGCTGAACCACAACTTGTGTCATCCGAACCAACAAACTAGGGTTAATATTAATGTGACTGATTTGGCCAAAACAGTGGTTTGTTTCAAACTATAGTTTGAAGGTTAGAGAGGCCCCCTTCCTGCTGAATGAATATCCGTTGCCTACTGAATACTTTTCTTTCTTCCTGCAGGCTTTTAATTGAATTCTGATTTTATAGCCATAAATAATTTTTAATTTCATTGTATTGAGTCTCCTTTTGGAGATGGTTGTAATTAAGTAGTATAAATTGTTTAAAATTAATAAAAAAATTAACCACAACTTCTTGTTTGAACAACATGAGTTGATGTCTGAATCAGGCCAGTAAGTAGCAATAACATCCCTGCTGAAATACAAATAGCCATGTATATGTATATATTCTTTTTTTAGGGTGGATGCATCACACAGTGGATCAGTTAGGAGATAAAGCCACCAAGGAAAACTATGCTATTCAGTGTCTCCAGAAGTCTCTAGAGGCAGATCCCAATTCTGGGCAGTCCTGGTATTTCCTTGGAAGGTAAAAATGGGTGGTATACCATTTAAGTACATTTTGAAAGTCTGCGATATTAACACATGCATACACTGAAAGAACAAATGTCTGATTTAATCTTAGTATGAAAACCACAGAGCTAGTACTTTATCTGAGGTTAATTATTTTGTGGAAAAATGTGTCATTGCTAGGATAATTTAGCCTTTGTAGCATTGTATGACATTGTTCATTATAAGTATAGCAAAATAACTTCAGCAAAACCACTATTTAGATCATTATTTGGAGATAAGACGTTTGTGTTCTTTGTAATCTACCCAAAGTGATGTTGTTAGTATCCTCTTTATGTTCTAACCCAGTCCTTTACAACTGTGAAGATACAAGCCATACATAGCTCACCATGAACGCTAGGTAACACAATTCCCAGCTTGATAAGACTGTTTTTGCTCCCTGCTTGAGAATGCAGAAAACAAAGGGGATGTCAAAGCACCTTGCATCACCATCATCATCATCACTTATACCCTGCCCATCTGACTGGGTTTCCCCAGCCACTGAGCGGCTTCCAACAAAATAGTAAAAATACAATAAAACATCAAACATTAAAAACTTCCCTAAACTTCAGATGTCTTCTAAAGACATCTGATGGGAGGGCGTTCCACAGGGCGGGTGCCACTACCGAGCAGGCCCTCTGCCTGGTTCCCTGTAACTTTGCTTCTTGCAGTGAGGGAACCGGCAGAAGGCCCTCAGAGCTGGACCTCAGTGTCCAGGTTGAGCGATGGGGGTGCAGATGCTCCCTCAGGTATACTGGGCTGAGGCCACAGGGTGTAGTTAGTGAGCTGTGTTGGTTTGACAGTCCTGTTCTAGCCTTACCACATCTTCCTGTGTTGTATGGTGTTAATACTTGAAGAAGGGAGTTGGTGGTGCTGTGCTCTAAACCACTGAGCCCCTTGGGCTAATCAGAAGGTTGGCAGTTTGAGTCCGCGCAACAGGGTGAGCTCCCATTGCTCTGTTCCAGCTCCTGCCAGTTTAGCAGTTTGAAAGCATACCAGGATACATGCTTAACCGTCCAGGGGTCCTTTACCTTACCTGATATTTGAAGATAGTATTTTTACACTATCTCAGCAACTGAAAAATAAATCAAAATGGCTAATTTTGTATAGGCACTATTGTTGAAAAAACATGGGTGCTTATATTGGAAAGAACACTGTTAGATAAAAATAAACTATTGTGGCAAAGTCTATTCTACTTTAGTAAATATTATTCTAGAATTTATCAATCCCTGGCATTTTCATGTCATTTCCTTTTATTTAATATTAAAAATTACTCAGAACAGGGGGTAATAGGCTGTTTATTTGAAGGCAGGGACCCATATATCAAAATCCATGTATGTTTGCAGACTACAGCATATCACAGATGAAACTGTAAACGTAGTTTATTTATTATTTTATTTTATTATTTATCCAAGGATCACAGGATGGTTTACAATATGAAAAATACATAAATACAGTACATAACATAGTAACAAAAAAATCCCCACTTTATTTATTTATTTACTTACTTACTTACTTACTTACTTACTAACTAAATTTCTATTTAGAGAACAAATAAATAAGATAATCTTTTTGTATTTCATGAAGTGACCTAGTTTCGGTTGTCCTGAAATTTATAGTTTGCTACTTTCATTTTCACAATGTTCTTTAGTAGATGGAACATTTCACTGGAGTTCATTTAAATATATGAAGTATAGTGTATACATATTGAGACAGCAGGTTTTTGCAATATGTAGGTTAACCACTGATATTAAAGGTAAACTTTTGCCAAATTGTTCTCAGATACGTAGATTGATAAATACACATTTTCTTTCCCTGCAGGTGCTATTCAAGTATTGGGAAAGTTCAGGATGCCTTTATATCTTATAGGCAGTCTATTGATAAATCAGAAGCAAGTGCAGACACGTGGTGTTCTATAGGGTAAGTAACTACATTTCCCCCTCATAATAAAGTCATGTGTTTGAGCAGTACAACTTTAAGCCCCCAGTGATGTTATAACTGTAATACAAAATTATTAATTTTTCCTTATTGCTAGATATAATCTGTAGTATGTAATCTTAAAAGCTAGCACTAAAACTTATTTTTAGATGTAATTGACTAAGGATTACAGTTGTATAATTCACAGTTTAAAATAAGTTTTTGGGAGTGGCTTCCACCCATTCCATTGTAGCAAATTAAGGTTTTGCAGCTATTGTGTTCAGGAAGATGGTTCCAGAACAATTTCTGGATTTTCCAAAAATCATACAATTTATAAAGCTGTATTATTGGATTTTCCAAATGTGAAACATGCATTATTTATTATTATCTAGAAGAGCTTGGTTAGTATACTGAGACACACCAAAAGGCTGGGTGTGATATTTGTCATCTAAAATTGATAATTGTATTCATCTTTCTCTTCAGTGTGCTGTACCAGCAGCAGAATCAGCCTATGGATGCATTACAGGCCTATATCTGTGCTGTACAGCTGGACCACGGTCATGCTGCAGCCTGGATGGACCTTGGCACCCTCTATGAGTCCTGCAACCAGTCTCAGGATGCCATTAAATGCTACTTAAATGCAACCAGAAGCAAAAATTGTAGTAATACCTCTGCACTTGCAGCACGGATAAAGTATTTACAGGTAAAAACTTGGGTCTAAGAAGAGGGACACATTTAACTCACCTTGGTAGGGAGAAGGAATGAAAAAAACTAAGGACACAATATAATATGTGATTGTTTTGTGAATTGTGTGATCTGTTTCCATATACATTCTAAACATATCATAGCTTGCAGTTTCATTTAATTTCTCATTTTAAGTGGGTCTCTCTTAAGTATTTTTTTCTACCTTGATATAATTTATGCATATTTTGTGTTGTCTACATTTTAAGTTATCATAGCATTTAGTGAGAATACACACACTATCCTTTGCTCTTGTTTGCAGTTTCAGAACCAAAGCGCTAATGAGACCTCTGAAATCAGAGCTCAACTTTGTTCTGATTCTCACAAAGGTTTATATTCTGGTTACCCTCTTTATCCTTAGCACTTCTCTGAAACCCCAGAACTAAAATGTATTCTTTCTAAGACACAGTAGAATACGGAATTTAGGAAGATTTCATGGACTTGATCTTACTAAATTAGGCGTGTGTTAAATTTACTTTTTACATAATTTTTCCTAGGCTCAGTTGTGTAACCTACCACAAGGTAGTCTACAGAATAAAACTAAATTACTTCCTAGTATTGAGGAGGCATGGAGCCTACCAATCCCCGCAGAGCTTACCTCCAGGCAGGGTGCCATGAACACAGCACAGCAGGTGAGAAGTTGGGTTATGTTCTGCAGGTGCCCAGCTTTTTAAGGGTTCTTTTCAATCAATCTGTAGTAGTCAAGCGTATTTTGCTGTAGCACAGGGCTAGTTTTCAGTGGTAACAAGACTAATTAGCAAAGGGAGATTAAGAATAGACTCCCTGTGATTTGGAGGAAATATGGGGGAACCAATTTAGAACCTTTGTGGATTTTCATGATTATCAGAAAGATTTCATCCCACATAGAAATTGCGGCAGACTTTTGTTTTAAAAACACCCCCATGAAAGGTACACATTGCTCCTTTGATGCTATGGAAATTGGTTTTCAATAAATGAGATCAGCATAGTCACACAGCCCTTATTAAAATGTGCAGCTGGTAAAAGATATGTAGCTTAAGGAATATTTAAAAATGTATAGAACCAAAAATTTTTCTTCCTCCTTTGATTCCTAGGCTTGTAAACCTCATCAAAATACTGAACCTGTACTAGGCCTCAGTCAAACACCTATTTCACAGCAATTGCCACTACACATGATTCCTTCTAGCCATGTAGATGACCTGTCCAGTCCAGCCAAGAGGAAAAGAACATCTAGTCCAACAAAGGTATATATTCTCATAAAAAGCCCCACTCAGTTACAAGAATCTGGCATCCAGGAGTTTGAGTCTGTTGTTCAGATAACTCTTTTAAATGAAAATCAGAATAGCAATGTTCACAATGATGACATTGCACTAGGAGTAGTTGAACATTGCAGTAGCTATAACAATAGCATACTAAAAGTTAGGGGGGAGAATCATGCCATTTTGTCTACCACCTTGCTTAATTTAGAATGCTTAATCATCACATTAATAATATTGTAAGAACTAAGATGAATTTTGATAAACTTCTAAGTCCACATTTGGTTTTATTTAATTCTTCATCACAGTTGATTATCTTTTACTTTTTATTCCATGATGATTATATTAACCAATACTGAATTATATATAGCAATATTTTTAAAGGAAATATTCTTAACTTGTAGTGGACAGTTTTAATAAATTCTTTCACCATTATATTCACATTTTTAATGTTAATGTTTTCCTTAGAACACCTTAGAAGCTTGGAGCAGTGGCCATACAATGTCACATCCTCCAGTACAACAACAAGTACATTCTTGGTGCTTGACACCACAGAAATTACAGGTAAATCTACAGAAAGCCTTTTGTAATTTTTTCATAAAGTACATATGTCCATGCAGCACAAGTTGATCATATTTTTCTCATCTTCTGACATACCTCCAAGCTTTCATTAATTATTTCCTTTTAATTCATAATTTCTATCTAAAATATTTGCAGTTTTATATACCGTATTTTTTGCACCATAACACTCACTTTTTTCCTCCTAAAAAGTAAGGGAAAATGTCTGTGCGTGTTATGGAGGGAATGCCTACGGGTGGCATGCCTACGGATTTTCCTCCTCTAAAAACTATGTGCGTGTTATGGTCGGGTGCGTGTTATAGAGCGAAAAATACGGTAAATGACTTTCCTATTTTTATCTTTCACTGAGCACCCTAAAGCACTGTATAAATCATGAGCAGCACATGGTGCTCTCTAGATCAGAGGTTGGCAGCCTTTTTGGACCAGAAGGCACATTTTGAATTTTGAAAAAGCACCACTTACAAAATTTTAGAGAGTGCAGTTATTACTGCTTCCCAATCCCCACTATCTTCCTGTGGAAAGCTATGTCTTGATTGTGGCAAACGCACAATAATGATGTATGTGCATACAAAATGATGCTGTTGCTGTCTTATAATAAGGAACGCCCCCCAGTATAAAGAAGAATATACAAGGTAGCCGCACCACACTCATTCTTTCTTGCATACACTCACACCTACAGATGATAGATGAAACCAGCATCTTTCTCATTCATAAACACGCACTTCACTTATACATAACCACAAATACATCTCCTGCTCTCTGTCTCTGCTGCAGTGCATCTCTCTCAATCACACACACAGTGTATACCTGAGCAACCATCACCACCCCATTCAGAAAAGCCCTATAATGGGAAAAGAAAATGCCTGCTTATTCACCCCCTCCCAAATCTATAACAATACATGAGGGTCACATGCCCAGGGGCCCCAAGGAAGCCTTCAGGGGTGTCAAGTTGGCAATCCCTACTCTGGATGTTGTTGGACAATTCCCATCTGACCCAGGCATCATGGGCAATGGTCAGGGTTGATGGGGGATGAAGTCCAACAACATATGTCATTCACTGTGTTACCTATCCCTGTTATAACTATTAAACACTTTGTAGAACTTTTTGTTAAAAATTGCTTTATTTTACAGTTTTATCATGGTAAAATATAGTTGAATGTGTAGCAGGACAATAATAGTTATATACTGTGTTTAGGCTTTAAAAACAAAATACACTTGCTTTGTATAATAAATATCCACAACTTCATGCATTTCTCTTCCTTATTCTGAGTCAGAGCCTAGGGCAGCCTTTGTCTCATTGAGGGCTAGATTGTAGCTGTTGCTTCCCTTCACCAACAACAAAATTGTTTCTCTCCCAAAGGAAGGGAAATTTTAGAGAGAATTGCTGAAGAAATTTAGGAAATAAATAAGTGCCCTCAACAGTTGTCACTGTGCTTACACAACTGATGTGCTATTGCCTACAAAATAGCATGAATTTTCCCAGGCTTCACTATCTGCTTGTATGATAAGAATTTATTGGTCAGAGATGATGGGAATTATAGTCATTGATTTCTTATCTATGGTTTACTTAATTTGAGTAGGTTGTGTATCTGTTTATTTTTAGTACAACTTGTTTCAAGGAAAGGAATTGATGGACTGAATGGGGTGCATATAATGATAAACAGATAGTGTCAGAAGATTTTTGTCACGTGAATTGTTATAAACAAATCTAAACTTATGCAGGGGGCCTAAGTAATTTTTTTAAATTTATTTTCTAGCACTTGGACCAGCTGCGTGCAAATAGAAATAATTTAAATCCAGCACAGAAACTTCTGCTGGAACAGCTGGAGAGTCAGTGTGTCATGATGCAGCAACACCAGCAGGTGCCAACATTTGTTTCTGTTTTGTACATATCCTGTCTTAATGATCTTTTTTTCTTTTCCAAACAATTGCCAACAACTGAAGAAGTCATAGGGTGGAATCCAGTCTTGAAGGAGCCGACTTCTCCTTGCACAACAAGAATTTTCCCTTCCTTTATTTTCCCCTGCAGCCCTCTGCACCCCCCAGATCTGTTTCAGGGGATTTCTCCAACACTGGAGTGTGTGTTGGAGGCTGCAGGGGAGAGGAAAAGGTGCTCCCTTGCACAAGTGGAAGTCTGTATGTTGACATTCTCATAGGCGAGTGTTGGGTGCAACCCGTAGTCATGCCTCAAGAACTCTGTGAATTCAATGAGAACTTTTGACATTCTTTTTACTAAAATGTGTATGTTGAAGACATGCTAGCCACTAAGTGATAGTTAGAAGGTTTCTGACTAGTGTTAAACATCTTGCTTCCCAGCTAAGATGAATATGGCAATTAGTTAGTGTCCTGCAATAACTCATCACACAATGATTGATATAGTAGCATGCATTCAGACAGTGAAATTTAACCCATATGACTAGCCTAATGTGTGAACTCAGTCCTTAGACCTGATCGAGAATTTTATAAAAACAAAGAAATCTTCAATTTTTATTGGATTGGAGGTCAAGGACTTCCTTCACCATATGATACAACATGGTGTCTAAGTGGAAATGCTGAGAGAGAAGAACTGTTTCATTTGCAGCTCCTACCAGCAGACTGGAACAATCATTTTGAGGAACTGTTCTCCTCTGAAATCATATTTATTACATGTATGTACTGCCTCAGACTTCTCCAGACTCCCTCTGTTGGAAGGGAAAGGACCAGTAAGGCAGCATACATTATCATGCTCCTTTATTACATGCTGTCACTTCTCTCCCCCTTATCTCCACTTGTAGAGTATGGGTGAAATCCATATGTTTCTGGGCTCAATATTAGGAGCTGGTTTTGACATTTAAAGCCCTAAATTATTGTCCCCTGGTATCTTTAAGGGCCACCTTATTTCATATTTGCCCCATCATATACTCTTGGCATTGGGGACGTTGCTTCAGCTGCCAGTGCTGAACAAAGTTTCATTGATGTCTACTAGGAGCAGATCTTTCTTGGTGAGGCTGCCAGTTTTGTGGAATGCCCTCTTCTGAGAGGTCTTCCAGGCCCTGATGCTGTGCTTTTTCAGAAATCTTTTGGGCAAAACTGATTTTAGTTTATTTGAGTTTTGTGCTGACTGATGGCACTGTTAATAAAAATCTCTAGCCGAAATAAGCAATAATTATTGATCATGTTTTTAATTGTTTTAGACATGTGAATTGGTTTTTATTATGTATTTTGTGTTTCTAGTTTTAATGCCAACTCTGCATGTTGACTGCTTTTCTATACTACTTGACAGGAATGATGCCCACCCCCCCACCCCCCGTGCCTTGGAAAAAGAAGCATCAAATGTTCACAACTACTTATGAATATAAGATTGTTTTGCACCTGAGTACATGTGTCTGTATGTGTGATGTAGCTTAAGCAAGGTTTCTATGTTTCTTGTGTTACAAGTGCATAGATGACTTATGAACAGCACACATATTAGCAAATTGCAGCTTTTCCTTACAAAAGACTCACAAATGATCTTCTGACCTTTTAACCCTTAATGTATGTGCTATTTTAGAGGGGGGGGGGAAACAGAAACATGGCATTATTAATAAGTCACTCTATCTGCTTGTAATGTATGACGCGCCATTTGTGACAGATTCACAGGAAGAAAATCTGACATCCGCTAAGAGCATTTACTTGAGTATCACAGTTTGAGTGTGTCATATCTATTTAACCAAAAAAACCCAAAAAAACCCTCATGAAATACATGATTCTGTAAGTTATTCTGCTAACATTCTTTATATTTTACTTGCTTTTTATTAGATGAGGCAGACAGGAGTTGCACAGGTACGATCTACTGGAATTGCTAATGGGCCAACAGCTGACTCGTCTTTGCCTACAAACTCTGTCTCTGGTCAGCAGCCTCAGGTTGCTCTAACCAGAGTGCCTAACATCACGCAGCATGGAATCCGTCCAACCTGCCCTGGGCAGCCTATGGCAAATGGACCCTTTCCAGCAGGCTCAGTTCCCTGCAGCACAGCAAGAACGCTGGGTAGTACAGACACTATTTTGATAGGCAATAATCACATAACAGGAAGTGGAAGTAATGGAAACGTGCCTTACCTGCAGCGAAACGCACTCTCTCTACCTCATAACCGCACAAACCTGACCAGCAGCGCAGAGGAGCCGTGGAAAAAACAACTAACTAACTCCACTCAGGTACACGCTATATTTTTTATGTTGCATAGCAGAATGTTAGTACAGGAATATATATTTTTGCAGGGTTTTCATCACATTCTGTGGTCAGAAAGATCAGAAAACATTTGAACCTGCACATTATAATGGAAAGCTATTTCTTTATATATGTTAAGGGAATGGAATGGAATAGAGTGTAATTATTTTATAAAAGTTCCATTGTCATTTCATTTTTGTACAGATGCTTGATGTATAAAATTGCAAGTTTTAAAAATAATATGGTCTACTAATTGCTTTGGTAAAATAGCATCTGTTTTAATCCTGATTTGTTTTCCAAGGCAATAAGGAACTGGTAATAAATATTTTTGTCAGGAAAATCATGAAATAATATTGCAGGCTAATTCTAAAAAAAACACAAAAGCAGCAATTAATACAAAGCATAAGTACTTAGTTAAATACTTGGCACTATCACTGTTGTTTTTCTGAAATTGGAAAGACAGCCTTCAGTATTTTCTAGCCATGTAATAACTTGTACTGGATAGTCATATGTTTTTAGTTTCACAATGAATCTTTCTCAGCTGTCTTTGTTTCTTGCTTTTTAAAATGTTTGGCTTTAATGTAGTGTTGAATTCATCACTAGAGTAACAGTTAATCACAGAGGTTACTTACTGGCCATGCATGTCTGCTTTTCTGGTACTAGCACAACAATTAAATTCTAAGCGCTATAAAAAGTTGTGCAAAGAGTAAATGGTTGAAAAATTGTTTCAGTATTCAACACTGTTCAGCTACATAACATATAAGTATACTATTGTTGATTTCTTTGTAGTTTGGAGCCATGGTTTTTTTTAAGTGACCAGGACTAAAATCTAGAAATACTTTGGAACACCTTGAGAGTTTCCTCTGAAATTGACATTGCCTATCTCTTATGTGTTCTCATTAAACAACTTAATTTAACCTCAAGGATGATAATCATATTTAATTGGCACCCACGTTCACCACTGGGTTCATATCACACATTCAGAATAAACCATAGCATGATAGCTCTCACCCCTCTTCAGTGAGAGCCTCCCACAGACTACTAGTGACTCTGGAAGGATCCAACTGTCCCTGAGGTTTTGAATTTCCTCTTGAGGCCAGAGTAGAAAAAGGAAGAACCAGAAGCTGCGGAGAAAGAATTACACTGAAGCAGCACCCCCAGGAAAGAAAACTGACCAAAAGACTTAGCTGTGACAGTCATGTGTGACATGGGTGGAAGCAGGCACATGAAACAACACAGCTGAAATAAAGAGTTGGTACTCTTTTGAAATCTCTCAGCCAGACGTGACCCATGGAAGATATGGAACGTTCATCCTTTAACTAGCCCTTCTCCCGGAGTACAGCACAAATCCTAGTCCAGCTTTCATGGTCCATTCTACTTGTTCTCTGGAAGCAAGAAGCACAGCAGCAATACCCTCAAGAGTGGAATTTTTCATTTTCACTGTTGCTTCTCACCTGGAGTAGAAATGGATGCAATTGGTGTGTGTGTGTGTGTGTGTGTGTGGAATGTTTAAAGGCAATTAAGACAAACCCCACTGAAAATGGAGATCACTTCCTGCTGTGGTTTTGCAGGCTAGACTTCGACGTGGCAGAAGGCAGCTTTCTTGTGTAGCACTGTTCCCGCCCTGCTTTTGCCTGATTACCATTATTCCTTACATGAATGCGATTAACTGTTTTTACTGGTTGCTTTACAAAATCCAGCATGTTTGATTTTAAGTTTGATTTTTAAGCCACCTTAGTTGCCTTTCTATTACATCACATGGAGTGTTAGCCTCTTAAATTTGACAGTTCTCCAAGAGGCTAGACACTGTGGGATAGCAAAGAAGTCAACACTGGAAGTCATGGAATAATGTAACAAAGGCAGTAGAGCTTTGAATTGAACTAAAGGTGGTGTTCAGTCTCCGTCTCTCAAAGTCCTTTTTTCTGATTTTTATGTGATTTTATGTCAAGGTCAAATAGTTTCTGCCAAATTTAGTGTTTCTTACGATAGACTCTGTTTAAGGCTGTTTGGCAAAAACTCCGAAGAGCTGCTAAATGAAGATCAACAAGATCGACACCTACACCCTCAGCAATTAGGCTTTAAAAACCCACTGCAAAATATCATACATACAATCGATTATATATTTTGTAAAGTGGTTTATCCATTTGTTCTTATACATTTGGACGTCTTTGAAGATATCATCGCCAAACTCTGCACAAGGGTTCCTGAGCTGGGGGCAGCAGTTTTTGTTGACATTGGGATGCTGGGCACCATTTTGAATCAAGCTGGTGGCCTGAAGTATTACTTCTCCCAATATTTGGTGTGACAGGTCCAAACCACCAATTTTAATGCCTCCAAAGATACCATCACATGATGGACCCAGGTTGTACTCACGTAGACATCTTTGAAGATATTTTAACCCAATTTGGAATGACAGTTCCAGCCTGCACCAATTTGGATACCTCTGAAGATACTGTCACCCAACTTGGCATGAGAGTTCCTGAGGTGGTGGACTTTGCCTATGTTTCCATGCTTAGAACCATTTTGAAAAAGATCGGTTTTGAAATGTGAGTTGGCTGTCACTTCAGCCAGTTTGGGGTGTGATGGGTCCAATGTATGCTGATGTGGATGCCTCCAAATATTTTAAGGACTGTTGAGGTATTTGGTGTGAAAGGTTGCAAGTGTGCCAGTTTTGATGCATCCTGGGATATTGTCACTCAACTCGGCATGACGGTTCCTGAGGTGGAGGCAGTGGTCCTTGTTTATATTTGGACGTCTGATGCCATTTTGAATCAAGATGGCAAACTGAAATGTGACCACCCAGTTTTGTGTGTTGGTTCCAAAGTTTCCCAAGTTTTTGCCTATGTTTGTATGCTGTTGGATGCAGTGACTGTGGCATAGCCCCAAACTGCAAATTACATTATCCATTTAAAAATCACATTTTCTTGTGGGGTGGGGTTGGAGTTTCTTTGAATTTCTGGGCAATGCCAGGCAGTCCTTGTTAAGATGATAAGGAAGAATATTACCTGCAGCAGTTTAACAGTTCAAACTCTTGGATCTGAATGGCAGTAGAAGCAGACAAACTCTTTTAA